>NC_056624.2:193665810-194013310 GCF_002870075.4 Lactuca sativa
TAATGTTTGTTAACCAACCTATGATTTCCCAAACACCACAACCACATATGCCACTGATGAAACCTCTCTTGTAATGGACAAAGACTAACTAAACCTAGTCGCCGCCAGTTGATTCTTCGCTCATCGAAAAGGTTTTTGGAATTCTCAAATGGCAGTATGCCTTTGTATTTTCCAGAGGCCGACATCATTGCCTTGTTGTTAAAATCATAACTGAAAGTAGATTTTCTCTAAGAGATAGGGAAATGGAAACTGGAACTAAACTCTGGAGGAAATAACAGGGAAAATGAAATAAGAACTTCACTGTTACCATCACCACTAATGGAACAAAACAACATTGACATCTCCTCTTGTAACAGGATGGAAGTAGGAATAATGTCGATTTGTCCAAAACGAAAGAACCCAATGGGAATCATCATCAAAAGTAGGATTTCAACAATAATTAACTTAAACTGAAAGAAAGCTAAGCCGACACACAAGTGTCAAAAGGGTTTGATTCCTTGTCAGGGAAAAAGATTTTAGGTAGCTTAATGATTTTGATCGAATGTATTCAACTAGTAAATTGTTGGCAATCAATGGATGAGGTTGTGACATTTGGTGAGTAATGGGGTGTGTTTGGTTCATCGTTGATGTTATGAGAAGGTTTATCATCAATGGATAAGAGGGGAAGCATCAAGCATATGTGATCAATATGTGTTTGTTTTTCGATCCAAAAAGAACGAAAAAAATAGCGAAAAGAGAGAAAACAAGAAGAGGTAAATATTCAGAGAGAAGTGGGCTTGGTGGCCCAATCTAACTTTTTTTTTTGTTAAAATTAATTAGAAATTATTTAAGAAAAATCCAAAATAAATTAAAAAGGGTAAAAAGGTCATTTCATATGGTTTAGGACCAACCTCGCAAGTTTTAGAAACCACAGGGACCATTTGTATCAAGAAAAATTAACATGGACTAAAATTGTGACATATGGTAAATCACATAGACCATTTATGTAATTTTATCATATGGGTGTTTAATATAGTTGGAATGTTTAAAACCAGCATTATCATTTTAATATTTGACCTCTTTAACAAAGAATCAATTATGTTTAAAACCATAATTTATCAAAAATTACAAAAAAAAAATGAAATTTATCAGACTTAATTTTCAAACCCCAAAAGGATGCAATTCAAAATCACTGAAATTTATCAAACTCATTTTAATATTTGGGCCCACCAATGCACCAACATGATTCATGGATCTCATGAACCAGGTGTACATGATGATATTGGACCGGTCGATGATTGTATTTGATATCTTGGTATATTTTAAGACCAATGAGCAACATGAGGAGCATTTGAGAGATGTTCTCAATACCTTGAGTAGATAAATACTTTTTGCGATGTTCTCAAAATGTGAGTTTTAGTCGCGCGAGGTACGATTTTTGGATCACCTTGTTAACCATTATGGCATTTTGGTCGACCGGGCCAAGATAGTGGTTGTAATGACGGCAAGATAAGGCTAGATGAATAAAAAATAATGAGATAATTATTCGTCACGGTGGTAAATAGATGTTTTTGATAGAATAATATTTAGGATAAATAACCTAAACAAAAGTCGTAGTAATCGTAAAACCAAGAGCACGTATATAGAGAACGTCTAAATCTGACTTCATATGAGGAAGTTATGATTTTTTGAAGTTTCAGTACAACAGTGGCGATATATAAATTGAAATTCAAATATGTCCGTTGTTAGGAAAAACAATATAAAAGAGACTTGAAGATCTCATGAATAGGAGTTTGTCGATATAAAGACAGTCGAGAATGGATGTTGTATGAAATAGTTATGATTTTTATACGGACTTTAACAGTCCAAGCCTGTTAAAAATAAAGTGAGATTTAGCCGACATAGTGTAAATGAAAGTTGTAGATCTCGTCGATAGCTACCTGTGTATATAAAGAACTTCAAAAATGAAGTTTGTAAGAAGAAGATACAATTTTTCAAAGTTTTTAAATTTCGGGCGCACTTGAGCACGCACAGTGCACGACACGCACTGACAAGCGAGCGTAGACCAACAGAAAAATGACATGTGTCACAAGGTGGGTGGATCGACGTGGCTGGAGTGCGTGGCACTCACCTCTAAAGGCATGGCGCGCATATGCAAAATTCAGGCTATAAATTTCCCTCATTCACTCTCCACACATTCCAAGCTCCATTTTCTCTCTCTCTCTCTCTCTCTCTCTCTCTCTCTCTCTCTCTCTCATTTCTACAAATTTGGTCTGAAAATCTTCTAGTATTTAGGGTATTTGGGTTAGCTCGGAGGTCTCTGAGAGCCTGACAATTATAAGCTCTCGGATCGGAGTTCTGCCAGTGCACTCTCTCAGTTTTCGCAAAAAAAAAATTATAAGTTAAGCTACACTTTTTTTATTTTCAAGTGTAACTTGTATTTATGTTCATCGTCGTTATTATGAACCTATAAATAAGATTTATCAGTGATTGCAAGTCATTATATTGATTGATCTATTACGAGAATGATGTTTATGTTGGATTTGGTGAGGTGTTTAAAGTGGGATTTCCAAACTGTATATTATGTATACCTAACGGACCCTATCTTCGATATGATCCTACCTAGTTATTCCTTACTTTATAGATCTTAATGTAGACATTAGGATTAGTGAGGATTCTAGACTATTATTAGTCAACATGAATATTAGACTAAGACTCAATATTAATCATATTAAGGTCACGTCAAAGGAAAGGCTAAGGTGTTAGGCGAAGCTTTGCCCAAATCACCAATCATCTACCTAAGTCAAGTGAGTACATAGTCCCTTTCATGAAAATGATTTCAATACAAGTATTAATTAAGTATTAAATATATGTTAAAAAGTTTATATGTGAGCTTTGCTTAATGCCTGGTTTATGGGTTAGAAATGTATTTGAGGATATACAATATGTGAATCAGATATGGTTCTATATATCTTAAAAGATATATATATATATATATATATATATATATATATATATATATATATATATATATATATTATTAACTGATAAAAAATAGAAATATTATTAGAAAGAAGAATAAAAGTATATTGATGCCTAAATACTCTGTGCTAAATATACGTTAAGATGGGATAGTGTTTTCTAAATAAAGTTGGTATTGGGAGCTTAGTAGTTCCGATGTTAATGAGATAAGACTTATTATAGATGTCAACTTCAATTAAGTTTGATATTAGGTAGTCTCGTTCAGATAATGTGTGTAAGTTAGGAACGGAGAGTATGGTTCTGTTCCATGACACTTTTAGGTGCCGATGGTACGAAATACGTACCAGATTACAAATCGTATTCATGTTTGGATGAGCATAAATGATGGGTCCACATCAGGCAACTGTAATGATATGTCTGGTTATCTCCCAAAGAACCACAAACGTAGATGAAACAGGATACCATATTCATCAAATACTATGATGGATTAGGTGGGGGATCTTGAGTTTCAGGTAGGGGATCTTATACTTCTGAAGGTGTCACAAAGGAAATGTGTCATCCGGTATCGAAAAAGGGCAAGCTATACCCCATATTCATTGGACCCTTTATGGTCGTCACTCGGGTGGGCATGGTTGTGTAACGTTTAGATCTACCCGCCGAGCTTAGCCAGATTCACAACACATTCCATGTCTCTCGATTATAGAAGTGTTTGGCTGATGATTCCGTTGTAGTTTTTTTTAATGGAATTCAGGTTCATGAGCGTCTGAACTATGTGGAGAGACCAGTTGTTATTTTAGACAGGAAGACGAAGACCTTGCACAATAAGGTGGTGGGTTTGGTGAAGGTGCAATGGCAACATCAGAAGGGTTCCGAATGGACATGGTAACCTGAGGAGGATATGAGGGAGTATTATCCTAAGTTGTTTAAAGCAGCGGATTTAGAGGATGAAATCTGATTCAAATAGGATAGAGTTGTAACGCCCGATTTCAAGTATGAATTTCAATTGATTAATTTTAGGAAATTTGGGTGGCCACGACGTGGTAATCCTGCATGAAACACTTGTTTCATTTGAACACCACGAAGTGGACATGCAATGGCCGCAACATGATGGCGACAAATGTGCAAACCCTAATTTTCGGGCTCAAGGCCCTATTTAAAGGAATTAATGACTAGGGTTTCCTCCATCCTCAGTCTCCATCGCCTCCAAAAGTGTTCTTGATCAAACCTTGGCCTCTTTGCAAGCTTTGAGCTCATTTTGGTGTTTTTGGTGCACATTAAAGGAAGAAGAAGGAGATTTTAGCGCAAGGATCAAGCAAACAACTTCTATTCATCTTTGGAATCACTCTTTGTACCATTTATAAGACTTCATAACTAAATCTTTTTGGTTTCTTCTTTATAGATCTTGGATTATATGCATTTTTGGGTTCATAGTTGTGATTTGAGCATTTCAATCAGATAAAGTTTGCAACTTTATCACTCATCCAAGTCCCTTGAGCTTAATACCTTTTGGATATAGAAGTTGGTTGAGTTTTTAGAGTCATGCACATGGTTTAACAGTTTGAGAGCTTAATCCCTTAAATTGTCCCGGTGAAGTAACCACGACGTGGCAAGATGGGTGCCACGATGTGGCAAGGGAGAATGTCATGACTATTTCGCATGAACTCTGCTACGGCGTGACGACATATCTGCCACGATGTGGTAGCGGATTTTGATCGTAACCAAGTTGAATGTACACGACGCAGAGGTTAGCTGGAGTTGACTTTGGTCGTTGACTTTTGATATGGTTTGACTTTTAGTCAAATTGCTAATTTAAAAGGTAGACTAAGGGTTGCCTTGTATGATTCTGTAAGAGGTGTGTGTCACCCGCTTTGTGATTGTGTGAGCTTGTTAGTTTTAGACTTCGTTTGTGAGGTGAGTCTTCTCACTATATTATGTAAGGTGCTCAATTGTCTTTGTGACTCTTACATGAAAGATTGTGGTTGGATCATAGCACTTGTATGAAAGGATATGGTTGGATCACAAAACTTTCATGGAAGACCATGGTTGGATCATGGCAAGAAAGACTGCAACTTGGTTGTAGCATTGGAAGTGATTGTAAGACTATGGTTGGATCATAACAATCACATGGGTTGGAACACACCCCTAGGGTTAGGCCCACTGTTATGTATAATATGTGGTATTTTGGAGAACTCACTGAGTTTTATGCTTGCGGTTTTATGTTTAAAATGTTTCAGGTACTTCTGGTTATAAAGGGTAGGGTTCACCTTTATCGCACTGTATCGTGTAGATTTTTATTCCATATTATCTATTTCAATTTACTCTGATGTTGAGAATACATTATACATTGGTTGGCTTTTGAACAAATGATTGTACGGTTTTTGGTGGTTTAAAAATGAAATTTTTACTAGTATTTTTAGGACGTTACAATAGTCATCTAAAACTTATCAGCAACAGGTTCAGGACTCAGCACTCTCTCAAATGTTGACAGGGACAGTCTCACCACTTCTTTCTCGAAAGCTGAAAAAAAAAGATGCGATATGGTGTTGCAGAAATGAGAAAGCACCGAGCCCCAATGGTTTTACTTTCAAATTCTTAAAACATTTTTTGGATCTCAAGAAATCAGATATTATTACGTTTATGAGAGACTTTGAAGATTCTGACATATTGGCAAAAGGATGTAACTCTTATTTCATTTCTTTAATCTTGAAGTGTCATGACCACCTTTCTTTAAAGGATTATAGGCTTATCAACCTTATTGGATGTCTCTATAAGGTTCTTTCAAAAGTTCTTGAGTTATTATCCCCTTTTAAACAATGTATGTGGAAGGAATAAGTAGTTTAGACGGTCCTCTCTTACTCATTAAAATATTCTCGTGGGCTAAAAAAATAAAGAAAAAGGATTTGATCTTTAAAGTTGACTTTGACAAGGCCTTCGACTCCTTGAGTTAGGAGTTTTTGGACTCGGTGATATATCAAATGGCATTTGGATGGAAATGGAGAAAATGGATAAGAGTATGTCGTATGTCTAGTAGAGCCTCCATCTTGCTTATGAAAGGTCCAGTATGCTCAAGAGTCATATTAAAGTGATATTGTTAAATAACATATGATACTAATGGGTCACACTAACAACAACTTGATACAATTGATTATTTATTTTGATTTTAATAAATATTCAATAAAACTCTTATAATTAAATTGGAAATTATTTATTTCATGGAAATAATAAATTCCATTAGCAAGTAACTTAATATATATCATATGGTATAATTTATAAGTTATGTACAAACTTTTGGAGTAGTTGAATCATTTTGTCTTCTTCCTAAAAGACAATGTTTATATTTTATAAAAGAGTTTATAAAAGTTTGACTTTCTTTCTTCTTCTTTATGCAATTTTTGAGATATGCATAAAAGAAAAAGTGTATGACTTGTCTAATCATGCTTTAAAGGCATGGGAGACATGCTTATGACAATGGGGACAAGTTTTCTTAAAGTGCTAAGTACTAATGGTTAATACCTTCACTTTATGCATATAAATAAGAGGCTTGCATTCTTGAAATAGTGCTCATTCCTTCTTCTTTTCTCCATGGATGAGAGCTCTCAAGGAGACTCTCCCTCTCTTCTTTCCTTTGAGTTATCGAAGATTACTTGCATATCTTTTGCTCTCTTGAAGTTTATATGAGTTATGAACTTCAAGCTTAAGGGTTTAAGAGTTCTGGACTAACATCTACATCAAGTTGAGTCATTGTTAGTGTCTCAAGAGTTTCACATTTTTCATCAACTTCCAAGCCTCCCAAGATGACCCAAATAACTACAAAGGTTGTTATTTATTCATCATTCATTTGGTTGGTGTTTAATCTTTCTATAATTTGCAAGAAGATCATTGGTGGGTATAAATTGTTTATGTTATTTTAGAAATTAAAGTCTTTCGTTGCCATAGTTTTCAAGTTTATGAAACTATTTTTGAACTAAAACCCAACAGCTTAATGGTACCCCTACCAAGGAATTTAGTGTCAAAAGGGGCATTAGACAAGGTGACCCTCTCTCCCCCTTTCTCTTTATTATTTCCATGGGGGAGCTTCATATTTCCATAGAAGCGACTTGTGAGCTTCATTATTTTCATGGTCTTTTTCTTCACAGTAATGGTATATCTCTTTCCCATCTTATGTATGTGGATGATGTGACTTTTGTGGGAGAATGGTCGGAACTTAAGTTCATCAATCTTAATAGATTGCTTCGTTGTTTTTACCTGGATGAAAAGTAAATCTACACAAAAGCAAAGTCTATGGTGTTAGTGTGATTGATCATGATATGGAAAGACTTGTTAACATTTTAAAGTGTAAGTTTGCTTCCTTCTCTTTCACCTATCTTGGGCTCCCGATGGGGGAAAATATAAAACGTTCGAAACATTGGAGCCCTATCTTTGATAAGTTTAGGAGTAAATTATCTAAATGGAAAGGGAAATGTCTATCTTTTGGTGGTCGCCTCACCTTACTCAAATTGATTCTTAATAGCCCTCCCTTATAATTGGGTGACTTGGGATGTTGTAAGTAAACCTTAGAATATGGGAGGACACAGAGTTGGTTGTCTTGATTTGGCTAACTTTGCACTTCTTGCCAAATGGTGGTGGAGATTAAAAAACAGATATCATTCATTTTGGTTCTGTTGTATTAAATATATTCATAATATTAAGTTTGTGGAGGGAAAAATGATTGCTAAAAAATCTTTAAGGGGTGTTTGGTCTAGTATTTCGCAAATTGAAAGTGAGTTTGAGGATAAAGGTATCCTGTTTACTAGTATTTTAAGAGGGTTGGAGGACTTGGTGATACCACCTTCAATTGGAAAGACTATTGGTGTGGTGATGTGAGTTTAAAAGATATTTATCCAAAAGTCTGTTGTGGAGAAAATGAAGGATTGTTTGGTAATTGATAGAGTCGATGTTGTTAATGTCCAAATTATACACTATCATTGGGAGTGGGCAAGAATGCTTATAAGAGGTTGTGAATGGGATCAACTCACTTCAAGTGAAAGAATTTTGATTTCCTGCTGGAAATGATAGATGAAATTGGGTGGAAGATGGTGAAAATGACTTTTCTTTTAAAGCTTTGAGGAGTTTAATTGCAAAACAATCCGACAATCAAATTTTGATTCATTCATATGGATCAAATGGATTCCTTTAAAAATCAATTGTTTTGTATGACGATTGCTTAAATACCGAATTCCAACTTCTTTGAATCTTATCAAGAGAGGAATTAACATTGTTTCCTCCTTATGCACGTTTTGTCGTGAGGTGGAGGAGGATATTGATCATGTTTTTTCTCTCATGTCCGTCCTTTGCCCTAGTCTTATGGAATTGGTTGTTAAGATGGTCTTATCCCAAAATGTGGAATTTATCACGTACACGGTTGGTTTGGTAAATGACGAACATGAACAAACACTCTTCAATGCTAAAATAACTTCTATTTTCCTTCCACGTGCTACTAGAGTATGAGTCAGTATTTATACAACAATACAACAATTTCCATAACACACAATATATATATCTAAATATTTCCATTTCTCTTTCATTTTCCTTAATCTTATACATCTCAAATATCTTATCACCCACAATAATCTTCCTTCTTTTCTGGCATATTTCCTTTTAACGCCAAATTTCCATTTCACCACTTTTTATTTGCTTTATTTAGCCAATATATATTGGTATCTTTACTCTTCAACGGGAGGATCAACCCAACGTCCATGCTCTTTAATTAGCTGGATCAACGCCTCTGTTGCATTCTCCATTGCAATTGCCCGTTTTACCACCGTCTGTAAACCAAACCAAAACAATCATTTATTTTATTTTTTATTTTTTTAAATAAATAACTAAACCAATTCCAATTCCAAAAAAAAAAAAAAGTTACCTTTCCAACATAAAGATCAATCTTTCCAGGAGCACCACCAACATATCCAAAATCTGCATCCGCCATCTCCCCTGGTCCATTCACTATGCAACCCATTATCGCAATCTGCCCATTTAATAAACTCCTCACTTTTATTATAATTCTTTAAAAAAATCCAGCAAAAAAAAAAAGACTCTTCTCATTTTCGTTTACCGAAACACCAGGCAAATGAGATGTTTTTTCTCTAATTTCTGCACTTATCACTTGAAGATCAAATAACGTTCTACCACAAGACGGACACGACACATACTCCTGCATTTTAATTACCAAATCAGCAACAACAAATAATAATAATAATAATAATAATATATTTATTTTTATCTGAAAATAAATTGTTTCCAACCGTCTTCGTGTTGCGCATCCTGCATCCTTGTAACAAATTAAAAGACGTGTTCCTCAAAAACTCAAAGTCCTGGTCAGGAGCTTCTAGTAAAATACCATCTCCAAGTCCATCAACTAAAAGAGCACCAGCATTCGCACCCGCACTAATTACCAAATCGTCCCTGCCATTTGTTTTGTACAAAACTTTAAATTTCTAAAAATCATTATATAAAAGCCAAGAAAAATGTTATAGATTAATTACCTGGGAATTCCCTTTGGAAACTGTATGTGGTGAAGAACAGGGAAATTCAGTGAGTTCTCCGAGAGATACTCAAATAGCCTATGAACATGAAGAAGCCAAACCAAATTTATATATAACTTTTTCTTTTCTCTTGTTTCTTATTTTGATTTAATGAAAATTATATATTTATATTATACCTCCTAGCAGCATGTACTCTGCCAGTTTTTTCTTCAGTGTATGGAAGATCATGAAGAATCATTGTAGCATCACTTGTCTTTAAAACTTCTAATTCTTCATAAGCCTCATCACCACGTACACTCACCACCAAACGTGTGCCTGAAACCAAAATCATTAACCAAAACTTCTAATTCATGTCGCCACAGTAAAATTTATTAAAAACAAGAAGAATAAATTTTTACCTTCTTGTAAAAGTTTATGAGCTCCAGTTGATAACTCCTTCAGATTTACTACAACCATGGCATTGGGTAGAGGCTTTGTTAATTGTTCTGATAAAGGAGTTATTACTCCCATACTTACATCAATCAACCTCTTAAGAGCTAGCCGCTGATTGATCATATATTAAAAAAAAACATATATAAATTACAAAAGTTTATATATATATATAACATCAAGAAAAGGGTAACTAACAGCATCTTTATCGTCTGCAGGTGGAAGCTCCCTCAACAAGATAGAATCTACAGTTGCAAGATCCTTAAATGGCATACCAAGAACAAGTTTCGTTGCTAATGATCTATAGAACAGTTCTGGTGTCTGGATAAAAAAGGGAAATGCTACAAATTTTTAATCATATAAAAAAAAAAGGGTAATAAAGAAGCTAAGAGAATTGAGTATAACCTTTAACTGATCAAGTGTAACAGACATGAGAACAGATCCATCACGATGGAGTGCACCTCTATAATCTACCTCTTCACCCTGTCCCACATATTCACTTTTTTAAGAAAAATAAACAACTAATATGATTATAAAATATAAAAATTTTGTAACAAACCTCCTTCTGCACAGGCAAATCACCAGTTCTCCTTTGAAAATCAAAATAACGTCTGTTCTTCTCTTCAAATGGTGCCTAAATATAATTTTAACAAAACTATAAGACTTGGAAATAGGAATATATGTATTGTATGAAATAAAAGATTATGCAAATAAAAAACATACCACTCCTTGTTGAATTTGAGCTGCTTTCATACCAAGATTTGCCAATTTTCTACATGGATCTATTTCTTCCTCTGGTGGTTCTGTAAGGGAAACCCTAATGGTATCACCAAGCCCATCCTGTACACCAAAAAATAAAAAACAAAGTTTAAAAAATATAAAACAAGAATGTATGATTATTGATAAAAGTTTTTTTTTTAAAGAAAAAGACCTGAAGAAGAGTCCCAATGCCAATTGCAGATTTCATACGTCCATCTTCACCCTCACCAGCTTCAGTAACTCCCAAATGCAAAGGATAATCCCACCCCTGAACATACATTTCAGCTACAAGAAGCCTATATGCTTGCACCATAATCACTGGGTTGCTTGCTTTCATTGAAAACACAAAGTTATGGTAGTCTAACTTCCTACAGATTCTTGCAAACTCAAATGCAGACTCAACCTGTGAAATTGTAAAATCCAAATTTCATAAAGTCACAATTTCATAAGAAAAATCAATGGTATGTTTGCTTACCATTCCTCTAGGAGAATCACCATAGTAGCTCATGATACGATCTGAAAGACTCCCATGGTTTGTTCCTATACGCATTGCCCTTCCATATTTCTTGCATTTTTCAACCAATGGAACAAAAACCTTCTCAATATGTTCAAGTTCTTGTTGATAATCTTCCTCTGTATACTCCAACTTCTCAAACTGAGCCCTTCGATCAGCTGCAACAAATATCCTCACAAGATTAAACAATCTGAAATAAACTTTGATAAAAAGATACTCAAAAACATACCAAAGTTTCCGGGGTTGACACGAATTTTATCAAAGCATTCAGCAACCCTGAGTGCAACTGAAGGAGCAAAATGAATGTCTGCCACTAGAGGTATGTTGTAACTGTAAATGGCAAGTCAATACATGAGTCAACATGTAGAGTTTTGAAAAGGTAGAGAAGTATGTAGATTAGATAGACCTACTTCTTTTGGACAAGGGTATTTTTGATTTCAAAACATGCATCTGCCTCTCTTTTCCCTTGTACAGTTATGCGAACAATATCAGCTCCTCTATCAGCTATTTGCATCACCTGTATCAAGATATACTACTTAAAAAATCTAAATAACAGAAGCGAAATTATTGAAGGTGAAAAAAGTAGAAGAAAAACCTGTTCCACAGTTGCAGCCACATCCTTAGTATCAGTTGTGGTCATTGTTTGAATTCTTATGGGGTGTTCACTACCAAGAGCAACATCTCCAACCATAACAGTGCAGGTTTTTCTCCTGATAGTTTTGTGAGTGGATTCACAATACTTCTGAACAGGGACTACAAGAAACAGTAAGAAGAACAACAAAAAATGTCAGATATGAGATACTTGATTTGAGGATATGTTAATGCTTACATTATTACATATCATGGAGATGAATTTTACCTAATAGAGGGCTTCCTTCAGAAGCAGGTCGGAGTTCTGCAATATCTGAACCTGGGTTTGAGTTTTTTATCACTGTTATCTTGGTTCTCTGAAACTTAACTCTCTTAAGGTCTGAAACTTTGACAAAATCCGAAGCTTTTGCAAACCCCAACCCATTGTCTCTGTTCTTTAAACTTGTAAAGGAAGCTGGAGCGAATCCAGTAGCCATGATCACAAACAAAAGTTCACAACTTCTACGATCCTGAAACATAATTGACAGAAATCAATATAAGTTTTACATATTGAACTTGTACTAAATATACCACCTACATCTAATTGATCAAGTCAAAGCAATGGACAATTCATATGCAGTCCCTACTTTCCACCAACAATAAAGACGACGCTTCTAACTTTTTAGATCAAACAGACAAATTCTAACTTTAGAACTGATTGGATTCTCATCTTTTTGGAAAAGTATATGATAATTATAAAAGGGATTATAATATATGACGTCGAGAGACACGTCATGTCTCTGATACAGGGAGCAGAGGAGGTAGTTAATTTAACTGGAACAAATTCTTCACAGAACTCGAAAACGGAAACCTAATTATATCTTTCTTCAAGCTTTTACCAATGATACACAAAGAAAAGTAAGTCGATAACACAACAATTCATATGTCAACTTCTTACAGCTCACCGGACTTCCATAAACTACATCAATTTCAAGATAATCGTTTGATTAAATTCCATACGAACATTAAACCTCATGAACTTAAGCCTATGAACACGTACTTGTCGTCAATTTTGGACTAGATCTTATATCTTCTTACTACAGAAATGAATAAAATTCATGGATAAACAAACAACTTTAGAACAGTACCGAACAAGATTAAGTGAGAATCAATGATACGCACCTTCTGCACGAGTATGAGCACCGAAATTGAAGCCGGAACAATTGATTTGGACTCGTGGAAGAATCGAGAGTGTGTTTATAACGGATGCAATGGCCTTCAGAAAAAATAGGTGGGATTGGATTAATGGATTAAATAAAGTCCATAGATGACAACAACACCATCTTCAATACAGACAAAGAGGCATCTAATGTTTTTATCGATTCATCGCCATACAAAATTCAGTGGTTAAATATGGAAACTTGCTTCTAATGTTTTTTCCATGCCCTTTTACTTCATATAAATTATATTCCAGTCCCTATGCTTGCTTTTTTTTCCACTTCCCCATGTCAAAGGTATTTTAGATGCCATTCATAGTAACAAAATAAGAGTTATTTTTGCTCAAGTTAATAGTATCAGGCTATCAGCAAATAATCAGAAGCAAAACTAACAAATTTGTAAAAATAATATTACGGTTGATAATGTAAGGGGTAAAGTGTTACAGTTTGTTGATAATACAAGGGGTAAATTGTAAATGATAGTTAAGGATCTATATATTTGATTCATTGTTTGTTAAATGCCAAAACAAACCCCGCCATTTCAACGCCTAACTTGAGCGAGTTTAGTTTTCTTGGTGCAACACGTTCGGCAGGGAAGCATTTAAATATGCTATTTCCAATCATTAATTAATTTAATTAAATAAATAGAGTACTGTTGACAATCTTGCAATATGGGATCGATAAATCAACTTCTTAATAATACATAATATTATTGATTTGAATATAAAACGGTAATTTTAAACAAAATACTCCGTAGAAAAAAATTTGTGAATCAAACTAAAAAAAATAATGATTTGGCTAGTTGACAAAAAAGATGCAAACCAGCACTAAAAACTTACCCAAAAACCTAACTTTTGATATAGTTTAATATGAAAAACATTATATTTTCAAGACTAATGGTATTTTTTTAAAGCTTACAATATTATAGCCATTTTACATTTGATATGTAGGGGATGGTTACTTAATTACTGTCAAGACAAGTCAAAGTTGGTTAAGATATTGCATAAAATAATCAATGATTTATATTAATATTAATTTATTTGGTTATGAGTATTTATGACAATAGACAAGCAATAATATCATTCCACACAATACACATTGAATTGAAGCCATCAGGGATACTCATTTGACCGTTGATTTTGACCCATCACCAGTTGTGAACCATTTTCTTGCAAATAAAGTTGAAAAAACAAACATATAAAGTAAAGAAAAGAAAAGGCATATGGACAATATAAGGAAGTAGAAATTGCATAGAGATATAACACGAGTTCACTTGTGTTTCTTAAATGAAAAAGAACGAAAAAAGGATACATAAATATATTAAAAACATCCGGCCTTCTTCGTTCTTCAAAATTGTCTCAAAGAAATGGACTGATTACCAAATTTTCAGAGACTACTTGATCAGGAGATATATCTATCTTGTTGTTCTTGTAGAAGTTTAGCAGATGACTTTGCATTCAAATACAAACTGTTTACTTCCTCCAAATCCGCCTGTTTCACCAATATTGTTACAAAATTACAACACTGAAATATAAAATATTACACAAAAAAAATAAAAAATAAAAATCCGGTACCTTGCAAATACCCTCACGCCCATTCATTTTTGCCACAACACTGCCAGGTGATAATAACTGAACAGCATGCCTGCAAAAGAGAACATTTTTTTAATAAATATTGTGAGTTTTACAAATATAAGAAAAATGAAAATTCATAGAAATCAAACAAACCTTAAGGATGCTTGTTGTCCAATCTCACCAAGGTAAGCCAAACTTTCTTCATCTATAGACAACTCCTCCACTTGTGCCCTAATAGCCAATATCTATATCAAAGAGTTAACAACAAACACCTCAGTCAACATATGTTATTTTTTCCTTATTTTCCACAACAAAAAAAAAATGAAAATTTTCATAAAACCTGAATCATCTCAGCGGGACCATAGGTTTCTGTTCGTATAATCACCAATCTGTCTAATAGATCCACCGGTATCCCATGAGGACTTGACATATCAGTTCCCCTGTAAAACCAATATCCATGTCAAATGACATAAATACCCTTCAATCATTTAACAAACAAATAGATAGATAGATAAGTTTACCTCACACTGCATATCCCTCTGTTGGTGGCAAATATTACAATTGGAGACAACGAGCTTTCCAATGCACGATTCAAGTAAGAAAAACACTCCATATCCAACATATGTACCTATTAAAAAAAAGGTTAAATTAATCATAAAAAAAATTATAAACAAGTGAAGTCTCAAATAAAAAAAAAGGGTATAAAAAATACCTCATCAATGAATAACACACCAGGGACAAGCTCTGCCACCCCTTCATCAATATAACGATTAACAACCTGCAATTAACAAACAGCCTATTCGTGATTACTGTGTCATTCAAAGCTAGAGTTTATAAAAATAAAAATAAAAAATACATATTAAAACCTTATTGATTTCTTGTCGTAATTTGTCTGTAATTTCAGTTTTTCTAGGCTTCATCATTTGACCCATTAGTGACAATATATCTTGTCCACCTTGAGGACGCGCATTTGCAGCATCAAGATCATGAAGTGTTACATCCTGAAGATTAAAATAAATAAAATTAATGCATACATATGTAATCATATTATAAAAAAAATAAATAAATAAAGATTGTGGAAACAAACTACAAACCTGAACTATTTCTTTCTTTTTGTGAACTTCTCCTTTAGGAAGAGGAACATATTCTTCAGCCTCAAGATCATATTCTGTTGCAAATGCATCACTCCTGCCTACCCTTTTAACTGCACCACTATTTGCTTCTATATATATAACATCTCCAACAGCTACCTGTATACTCCATACAATTAAAGATAAACAAATATCACAATACATATAATAATAAAAAGATAGCTATACTATACTCTATACCTTTTCCTTGATCAAGGCATCATAAATAGTTGGGTCCAGCTTCAATTGCTTTGTTCCTTTAACAGTTTTTAAGCCAATAATTACATGACTAATGGCTTTACCATATCCACCAGTCACACTTTCTATTTCCTCTGGAGATAGTTCAGTCACCTGAAACCATTTGTTCCCAAAAATATTACAAAAACTAAACTTTATAATCACAAAAAGAAGCTATCAAGGTAAATGAAGTTTGTTGTTCTTACTTCTCCTTCATAAACCTCTTTATTTTCCTTGATACGTAAACCAATAGCCCTTCTGAAATTCTCCATCAAGACTTCAGTTTTCTTTACTTCTGATGAGTAGACTTCTGATCCAACCATTGGACAAAATGGGACCTGTACAAAAAGGGTATATGTAATAATGTAATTATGTATATGATTGTGGATGAAAGGGAGTAGATGTATGAATGGCATACCTTAGTGCCAAGTTCTTGAGAGATACCAAGGGCAAGGGCAGTTTTACCAGTTCCAGGAGGTCCAGCAAACAGAAGTGCCCTTCCAGCCATCTTTTTTTGGCGGATCATATCAACTACAAGACCACCAGCCTCTCTTGCTGCTGCTTGACCCACAAATCCAGCAGCCAAAGGGATTGCTTTTCCAGTAGCCTAGACAAGTTAATTGGTATCATTATCATAACTTGTATAGAATATAAGTGAATTCAGATCCATCATATGTTGTATAAGAACAAGAATTTGCAGCAAATAAGCAGTAAAAACTAGGAAAATACAGTCCGTCGCACCCACTTCAATATTTTAGCCTCGAGCATAAGTTTGTAGTACGAAATTAATTGAACACTAAACCCAGACAGTAACTGATTTTTAGGGCATATAGCAAATTTAAGCTCATCGCCTTCTAAAAAGAAGAAAAGAAGTAGAAGAACTGGCAGCACCAAAGATCGCAAACAACAAAGAAATCGGTTCCTCAAACTTGCGAAAAATAATCTAGAACATAAAAAATAGAGCGAAACCGTTCGATAAACCCTAAACCCTAATTAAGTCAAAAATAGAGAAAGCTAGAATGGAAGAAAACCTCAAGCCCAAGGCCTTTGATATGAGTATGCGTGGCAATCCTCTGCTTCTTAGTAGTCGACTGCACTTCTTCTATCTTCATTGTTTTTCCGTATTCTCTAGTTGCGCAGAGCAAGAGACGAGTGACGAGTTTTTGTTGTTTCCGTGACCAGAGAGGCAGTGAGGAGGAAGAGAGGCGACTGACGAATTAATAGAAAGTCAGAAACCCTTTTCAGTTGTGGGCTGTAATATTGCCGTTTTAAGGAAATTGAAGTGCAAATTACAGAGTTTTGTTTTAAATTTTTACTAAGACACAAAATTCTATTTATTAATAATATCGACTTTTGGAAAGGAAAAAAAATCCTATCGGTCATTAATACATTTTTAGAACACAACTTTTATTTAAGTTGTTAGGCTCGAGGGAATGGTGACAGTTTCATACCACGGTTTTACCACATGGACTAAGAACACCGCCTTATGGGTGCAGTCAAGCACGGTTTAGACTGCACAGTGGCTAGAAACAGACCTGGTTTTTGATTGGTGGGTGTGCCTTTTGACGGTTCTTTTGTTTAGAAATTAGTAAACTTTTTTTTTTAATTTACGTTATATATACTTATCTTTTTTGACAAAATCATCACTCAAATTCTTTATCATTTTACCGTCTTTTTCTTCAAATTTTTTTAAAATGTCTCTTTCAAAAGGCATATCAACGAAAAAAACACTTTTTAGAAACACCACAACCACAATATCTTCATTTGATCAACCGATTTTTTCGCCTCCGTATTACCACTATCCCGGTATGCTTCCGTATTTTTCACAACGACCAACACAACCACTACCACACCCCGACTCATATTTTAATCCATTTGATTTTTTGTCCCAACTTGAGTTTGTTCAAGAAACACAAACAGTGGCGGACGCAGAACATTTTCGTAGAGGTGACACTAAAAAAAAATTCAAATAAATTTATATTAGCAGTGTCACTCGTGTTTTAAGCCGGTGCATTCAATAGAAAAAACATTAAAAAAAATTTACACTACGTGCCGGCGTCGAAGCAGTGGCCTGGGACCCCTGGGGCACCACTAAGGTCCGCCACTGAACACAAAATCAACCACATACAAAAGATAGAATTGACAAGATTTTGTAAAAATTGTTTATGAAAGAGAGCTTCAGACACAAAGGGACAGCGACATGAAAGTACTAGCGGTAGACACGTCCAATATGACCGAGGACGAGCTTCAAGTTATTCTGGCGATGAAGAAGGAAGTGAAAAAAACGTTACGTTAATCGTGGTTAATTTCGAGTTTTTTTTTCAAGTTTTTAATCATTTGGTGTGGTGTTTTTTAAGTTGTAAGTTTTATTTTTCTAATTTGCTTTTCTAAATTTTTAGGTTTATTTTTTTTTAAGTTATGCAATGTATGGTATTTTTTTAATTAATGAAATATTATTTTTTTAAGAGATAAGATGTAGATTAAGACAAAAAAATTTAGCATCTCTTACTAATCTTATCTAATGTCTTACTTTTTATTTTTATTTTAGAATCATGTGACCATTGCACATGAGACCAAAGCAAGCACAAAGTTATAATATCATGTGACCTCCCTAGAATGTCTTTCAATCACAAAGCAAGCATCTCTCACTTGTAACAAATGACGATATACTTTCATTTATATACGTATAATATCATTCTACTTCCATTTTTTATATTACACCATTGTACTTTCAGTTTTTAGTTTTTTTTAAGGCACCATACTTTTAAAAAAGTACTTAATTATAGATCTATATGTTCACTTTTTTCTTATTATGACATTATACTTGGAAAAAATAAGAATTGATTTGTCTTTAGGTGCCATCAAAGCCGATGGTTATATTTTTCAAAGTACACTACTCTAATAGAAAAAAAAAAAAATGCAAGTAGGGTGTCATGATAAAAAATGAAGGCTTCATTGGGAATTTAGGATCTAGAATTTAAATGAAAAATGCAAGAAATAGCAACGTACTTTCTTTTATTTGTGTGTTAAAGCATTGTACTTTCATTTCTTTTTATTACACCATTGTGTATTCAATTTATTTTCTTATTAAGGTAGTAGTATACTTCAAACCATTGCCTAGTTATAACAGTGTGCTTTCAAAAAAAATCATCTTATAACAACACTCTACTTACAACTTTTTTTTCTTTTAATGTGTTCTCTTCCGAAAATTCTACCCAATTATAGCATTATACTTTTAATATTGTTCTTATTAGCATAAATATACTTGGGAAAACTTACCCAAATATGGCGGTTACAATTGCTTGCATTGTACTTGGATGTCACTGCAATAATATAAAAAGATGAAAAAAAAAAAAAAAAAAGCTATAATCGATTCTGAAACCCTAGGTCACGTATATGATAGACGCCCTAAGATTTGAACTTACATCGAGAGGCGTCTATTTCATACAAACTATAATTAAGTGCACAATCAAACTATAATTTTTCTAATATTTGCTTTCAGTATATACACAACTAAACTTTGACACCACCATACACTGTCTAACATCTAAAATACTACAGGCAATGCAAACTCAATAACAAACTAATAAAGTCAACAAAACCCCAATCCAACTTATTAAATCCCTCCAGAAGCTTCCCTGTTCCCGATTTCATTGTGATGCAGAACATCACCATTGGAAGACGACGATGCCTGTTGAGGTGCTTCTGGATCTAAAACAACCCTGGAATCATTTTGGCGACTCAATCTAGCATTGATCCATCGTCTTCTTAATCTTAAAACCTCCACAAAAATCGAACTACCACACATTACAACCCCACATCCCGCAAACGTTGCAAGAAGGATCGATAAAACTGGCTGAATGTTAATCTGCATTGCATCAATTTAGGATTCTAAATCACAGAGTTTAATCGATCTTGAAAGAATCACTCGGAGAATGAAAATTAATCTTCTTACCACATTGTAGAATATATGCGCGAAGAGTACCACAAACGAAAACTGAATCGATGCATACAACCACACAAATCTTCTCGTCACTACACACAAGAAAACTAAAACGGTAAAAAATTAAGAAAGAGACGATTTTTCATTTCAATTTTTTTTGGAAAAAACAGATAACATACCCATGGTGGAAGCAGTCATGGATGAAAGAAGACCCAAAACACACGAAAATGGAAGAGATAGAGCGATTGCACCTGTTCCCAATCTCCCGACCTTCATAGTTCATACAACAAAATCATCAGATTGATTGTTTTGATACGATAATTCCAAATATCTAACGATGTTCTGAGTCTTACCAGAAGCTGCTCAAGGAAACAGAAGTATGCAAGCATGCTAACAATGACCAAAATCGGAACTTCCTGCCACACCCTATAGAGATCACTGATTTATATCAGAACAAAAACTAAAATTAGCTGCGAATCGAGAAACTTAATTAGAACAAGAAATTGGATAATTAAACTCACCCGTATCCATTAATTTCCATGTGATTGGCTCTACTTGCAGGAGAAACGTTTCGGTTTCTAACTGTACTTTGGATTCTTAGAAGTGTAACAGATAGATTTCGAACATCTTGATGACACACGTCGCAGGTTTTGTTACCCTTGATACTAAACCATTTCACAGCACATTCTTGATGTGCCAAAGCAAGTTCACCTTTGCAGCTACATTCCATTTTCAGGGTTTCACCACCTTCACGTAACTCAACCATACATATCCTGCAAACCGCTTCTTCTTCAGGTATGTTTTCTCCGCCATCACCTTCATTGTCATCTAAAACAAAAAAATCACCCATAAAAATTGAATCTTTCTAGCCATTTATGATTATGGAAGCTCGGTTTATGACTTTATTATGAACTCACCAGGATTAATACCAGTCGGTGTAGGTGTTGGCGTCGTGGGGTCAGCATCTTTCAGTCGTGGGGTTGAAGGAATTACACGAAAAAATGAATCAAGTCTCTTGATACAGACGTCTTTGTCAAGATTCGGAGCTGAACGAGATCGAGACATATGCTTCTGGACTTTCGTCTCCAAATTAAGAGACCCTGTCGAGCATTCAAGTACAGGTGGACCCTCAGAATGACCGACAGGGGTAACAGGTAAAGACGACGTCGTCCTCTTCCCACGAGGGGTAAATATTTTAGTAAACGACCATGATCTTGAGAAAGATGGAGGTGATTGAATTGTGCTCACCACAGCTTTTTCTGTATCTGAAACAGTGTTGTTCCTGTTCTTGAAACTTAGCTTTGTTAGAAGGCTTTTCTTCGATGATTTGGTTCTTGATGCGTGAGTTGTTGGTGATCCAAGTGGTCCTGAAGAATTTGGTGTCAAGTTGAAGTTTACTTTTTTTGGAGTTGGAGTTGGTGTTGGAGGCATTTTTATCAGAACAAATTCCCCTGAAGAAGAAGATGGTTGTAATGTTCTCGATGGTATCTCCAAGAACAGATTTTGTTTTCTCCATTGCTTTCCGTTTTGAGCTTCTAAATTTTCCTCTGAAATGTCTTCTTCAACCTAAAGATAAACAAGAAATTCAATGAAAAACTAAGGATAAACACTGTACATAGTACTGTTTTTCCATTAAATCAAATAACGCCGTATTATAATAAGATGCTTTAACTTGCATCAAAGAATTAGGAAAGTTCACAACTGTTTTCTAGTATTAAATTAATAAATCAATTGAAGCCCCGACTAGAGTTAAAACATCACAACTATAAAAACCTCCAAATCTTTGAGCTTTAATTTTGCTATTCATGTCGAACAAGAAGTTCAAGCACTTTCATAAAGAACAGAGACCCATATGATTAGATTCAAAAAGATAGTAACTTTAGTAGCAAATGATCGAATTAACGATGGCCAATTGCAAGAGATGATATTAAAGAGAAAACGGAGGAAGGAATGAAGAGAGACCTTGTGGATAGGGATGATAACTTGTTGAGCAGATGAAGAACTTGAATCATGCACCTCAGATGCAGACATGGTGTTACTCTTTTGAGGTTTGGTTGAAGAGTATGAGATGGGTTAATTTTCGATATCCAGAAATTGAAGATATGGAGTTATGAGGTATGGGAAGATGGAGAGAGGAGGGAGGAATGTAGAGCTTGATGATGTATGTAGAGAAGTAATTGCATGAAAGTGGAGGGAGATATAGAACTGGTGTGGGGAGTGGCATTTATATCTTTTTCTATCATTCTCACGAATATCAATATTAATCGAATCCCGTAATACATTAATTAAATTTCTATGCTTTACAATAAATATCACTACCTACACCCTCCCAAATAAAATAAAGTCGTTTGTTACCTAGAATTGCATATAATAGAATGGAAAGAAAGAACGTTAGGATATGTTTGACTTCGTTTAGGTGTAATGACTCGGTTTGATATACTTTAATTTAGTGAATTAAAACTGATTTTTGCTTTAAAATATAAATCTAAATAGTTTAAATTAAATTAAAATCTGATTGGACCTGGCCGTTTGATTGGTTAAATACCCAACAATACATTCAAAAATATATAATTTTAATGTTAACAAACTTGATTTGTCTGCTTTAAATTTATAAAATATTAAAAATAATAACTTCAATAATAAATAAAAGTTTTTTTAATTAGGCCAAACCTTCTGTAATGATTAGATCATTTATAATATAAGAGTTTTTTTATGAAAAAAAATTCAAAATAAAAAGTTCTATATTTCTTCACAATATAGATTTTTTTTTCAATATGTTGTTATGATTTGTTAGTATTATAGTTTGGCTGTACATCTATATAATAATTGTAATATCTTGTTAATTAACAAGCTCAATGAAAAAATTATGATTTGAAAAAAACACATTTACTACTAGAAAAATATATGAAGATCAAGAATTCTTTAGTATTTCCTATATATTACTGAAAATTTTATGAAAATTAATAAGAAACAAGTTTTTTTTAGAAGTTCATACATTTTTTCTGGAAAATAAATAAATATTTAACGTTCTTCAATAGCTTTTAATAATATTTACATGAAAACCGTCTCATTTAATTGGATTATTAGAAAGTTTCTACAAACCTAAGAAATAATAATAATAACAATAATAATAATAATAATAATATTATATAATATTATTTTAAACTTATTTTAATGATATTATTAATATTATCAAGTTATTATGTATAATAGATGTTGATTGTTAAAACTTTTATTATAATGTCTAGTTTTTAGAGTTGTGTTTATTGTTTTTTTGTATGAATTTTTACATAATTTTGTTATTTGTATTAGATGATGATTTTAACCTTGTGAGGCTTATATTGGAGAGTATGGAAGGGCGGTCTGGAAAGATGAAATCAGAAAACATAATATCTCTATTTTATAGGTCTTGATATTGTGTATTGTCTAGTTTTACGATATTTGATTTGGGTTCCATTTTAAACATTAGGTTCTATTTACAACATCGTACTCAGATAATAAGGATCTCAGAATAACAATAATATTTGGATCGTGAAAATATCACTTTTCGAAATTTGCAACTCGTCTCTTATAGTTTGGGGTTAACAGATTAAGAAATAAAATAATACCAAGAAATCTGATTTGGATCATATGCCGAATCCAAATCAAAAAACACAAAATATTTGGTTGTTAATTATTCTTGAGAGACAAAGAATAATAAAGAACAATTTTGTTTGTATAAACAATCAATCATTTTCCTTCAACAATTACCTTGTATTTATACAAGGAGGAAAAGTGGTTACATGTTGGTTACATCAAATTGGCGCAAAAAATATAGTTTTTGGACACAATCGATGCTTACATCACCATGATTTCATCAGCTGAACCACCACCAAAGGCGTTGCCTCCGGACCCCCGTATATCCGAGTTCACATTTAACACTTCGAGTAGACCTGGCAATGGGGCGGGTTTGGAGCGAATCGACCTTGATCCAAACTCTTTTAACAAATTTCAAAATCCGATCCAAACCCGCTCCGTAACCCGCAGGGTTTTAAATAATCAAACCCATACCCTTATCCACCGAATCAGCAGATATCCAAACTCGCCCCGTAACCCGTAAGTTTTTTGAATAATCAAACACATTTTACTTAAATCATAAAATCACATTTATTAAATAAAACCAAGTTTTGATTTAGAAAACACATTATGTACTCGAGGACTTTCTATTGGAATTAAAATCATTATTTTAGTTACTTCCAATTGGTTTTTGATCGTCGATTGCATTGATAGAGAATATCAATTACAAACTTTATTCCGGTTGATAAATGGCCTTATTGATTTATAAATGAAATTGGTGATTACATGATGAAATATAAATGAAATGAAATCATGACTCT
Organism: Lactuca sativa; assembly: GCF_002870075.4. Taxonomy (NCBI): domain Eukaryota; kingdom Viridiplantae; phylum Streptophyta; class Magnoliopsida; order Asterales; family Asteraceae; genus Lactuca; species Lactuca sativa. Next base: position 193,690,042 of record NC_056624.2, read on the forward strand.
TGGGAGAAGACTGAAAGTCTAGAAGTTGAGTCCTCGAGTTCTATGTAAAAACAATTTAGTCTTTGGCCTTTTCTCTTTGGACTTCTGGTTGGAATTTAATGTAAACTTTAGGCAATATAAAATATAAATTTATATTTCCAAAATTTATATGGGGCGGGTTTTAAACGGAGCGGATCGGTGATGATCCATACCCGACCCTTTTAATAAAAGGGTTAGCGGGTACGGGTCGTTAACGGGTAAACGGATCAAAAACTATGCTCCAAACCCATATAATTGTTAAGGGTTTGGATCGGATCATGGTCAAAACCCGCTCCATTGTCAGGCCTAACTTCGAGTGTGTACCCTACACCTCCATTCTCGGATGGTAAACTGAACCCGACCTGTCTCGACAACAATAATAAATACAGTATATCATAAAACTCCTAACTTTTAACGCGTAATTGGAAAAAACCATAATATTTTTTTATTATTGCTATGGTCACAACTTTCTCGATGAATTATCACTCTAGACCACTTAACGAGTTTTATGGTTAACTTTGTTATATTTTTTGCAAAAGAAATCCTAAAATTGAGTTTCGATGCAAATTTTGTCCTTGTAGTTTGCAAAATATTACACAACATGATTTTTTAACTTTATTTATTTCGTTATATATATATATATATATATATATATATATATATATATATATATATATATATATAACGAAATCAATTATTTAACCTACATACTATTAAATTAATTTAAAATTCTAACTAAAGTAAAATGGGTTTTTAAATAATTTTACAAGTATAGATGAACTTAATTTATCAACGACTATTCAATCAAATTATAAAAACACTCATGTTAGTTTGAATCAACTTTCCCTCAATGATTTAAATATTAATTATGACAGTTCTCGTTGGTTACCAATTAGAATATCATTAGCAATTCAATTCCAAATTTACCGTTATTCATTTAACTCATTTAGAGCTATGCATGATCACACATAATTTAACACATAATCAATTATTAGATAGGATTGGTGTTATATAAAATTGAGTTAACAAACACAATTGTGATCACAGTATGAGTTCTCGAGCACAGCCAAAATCAATACTTCAATTGCTTATCCAAGATTGGTTTGATCTTAGCTCTAATAATATAATGATCACTAAATTAGTAGGTGGTCAAATTCATGCAGATTAATGGTCACTAAACTACACAAAATATGAATTAAATCACTCAAGTATCAAGTTAAGCATGCTAGGTATTAACAATCACACATAAGACATTAACCAACTAGAAAAGTCTAAATTAATATAAACAAACCATGAGTTCCAGCTTCATCTAGCTAACAGAAGCAACTAGATTTAACTACTCATCAAAATAATCACACAAGTAAACTTCATATTCAAAGACATAGTAATGTACTAAACTATAAACGAAGTATGATCTCCTTCTTCTTCCTTGGTTGAAGCTATGGGGTTTCTGACTTGTATTCTTCTGAAAAGTGACTTCTAGAACTCTATTCTTCCAAAAACCAACCTCCAAACCCGTAAGTGTTAAAGATATGTATACTTATCATGAAATTACATTTCACATCGTGTAAGTGATATCCACGATGTGGAAACAACTGTTTTCGTGGGTTTCCTTTTCTTTCGTCTTCCAAGCCTCCAAACTTCCTTCTTTTGTCACTTTTAGTCCTTATTCTTCAAAATGACTTCTTTTGGTTGCAAAATACAATTTAATCTTATAAGTACCATTATTCTATGCAAATAACCAAAATGTGTATAAAAATGTATTCAAATATTGCCTAAAAGTATGTATAAATATGGCAATATCAATAAATTCACCCAATTATAAATTGAATATTAAGAAAAGTTTATTTCATATACATTTATTAAAAATCAGAGTAATAGTAAAGTGCGGGAATCTTCATTGTTGCCGATGAATGTGTACAGTCACGCCTTCCCTTCCCATGATGACCGATGATACCTGAAACAATAAAAACAACTGGGTAAGCACAAGGTTTAGTGAGTTTCTCCCAAAATACCCCATACGATAAACATACAAGCATATGTAACGGCCCACAACCTCCCGGTTGGAATGCCCATGCCTAATCAGTCCTCGGACGTAAATGCCAATATGCAACGGGTCCAATCAGCCATCGAGGACGAATACCTAGGGTTTGTTAGCATGTTGTCTCAACCCAACCGCTCCTCCCGAGCCTCAATGCCTTCGGCTTACAGTCGGCCCGCACCAGATATCTTGGCCTACATCACAAAGCATGACCACCTCAACCCACCACTACCATATGTCGACATATAAATAATCAAGGATCAAGTAGGCACATAACACAGGTAAAAATCAATCATACAGCTCACTACCGCCTACTAGTCCTCTTAGAGCATATGGCCCCACTACCAGCTAACCTCCATGAAATACGTAACCATAAGTAGCTAGAGGTGAGATAGCCACCCGAACAGATGGTCCTACTCTATAGCCACAACCAAACAAGGAACATGCAAGAAAGCCTAGATCAAGAGTTCTCAGGCTATCCTACATGACCACAGATAGTCCCTAGGGCACTCCACTAGATGATAACTAGAAAATACAGATAACATACAAATCCAACATTCCACTATAGCATAACAACATCCTATATACTAGGATACCGATCTAACAAATCACTATAACATAATTGTTGGATTAGTGTCTAAGTTCATAACTATTTTGGTATGTACTTGACCCGATTGTGAGCATGGTCCTTTTGGGTTGCCTTCACACTTGTGACTAGACAGGATGACTGTTGAGGAGAGAGATTGGTTTATTGTTAAGAATAATAAATTCGGGTATAAATATGATTTGTTAATATATTATGTGAATAATATATTAATTTGGAATCATATTATTAATTAGTATTTAATCAGAAATTAATTAGGAATTAATTTTGGGATTAAAGGAATTAATTAAAAGTACAAGGGCTGTTTTGTAATTATTTGATAGTTGAGACTTTGGGCTATTGGATCACCTTTATTAAGGCTTGAACGGAAATCCTAGAAGGATCTAGGAGTTTTCGTCTAAGGTCTTAAGGAAAGGAGTCCATGGACTTGCTTAGGCCCTAAGCTAAGGGATTAGGGTTTCTACCTTGAAACCCTAGCTAGCCTCAAGTATAAATAGCACCCTAAGGCACTAGAATTCGACCACCCCTTGGGAAAACCCTACTAGGGCCGAATTTTGGAGCTTAGTACTTTCCTCCCCTCTCTCATATTCATCATCTCACTCAAAGTGTGTTTGTGAGCCATTAGAGGTACTACACTTGTGGTACTTGCTTTTAAGAGCTAAGGAAACTCAAGGAATTAGTTGTTATTACTATATAACAACAAAAGGTATGTATTCTATTATCCTATGTCAATTTCGAAAATAGTAGATGCATGCTAGGTTTCTTTTTGTGTTCATAATGTTGTATGACTAATAGTGAAAACATAGATTCGTATCTAGGGTTGCATGCACACATAGGATTGTCTATATTAAACCCTTCAATAACAACATCCTATATAACAGGATATCGATCTAACAGATCACTACAACATAACAACATCCTATATAAGAAGATACCGACGTAACAAATCACTACAACATAGCAACATCCTATATAACAGGATATCGATCTAACAGATCACTACAACATAGCAACATACTAGGTATCAACAATCCAAGGAACACATGACCGTATATACTCAGAGGTAAGATAGCCACCTGGACAGGTGGTCCTACTTTGGAACCATAACCAAACAACGAACAGGTAAGAGAGTCTAGACCAAAAGTCTGCAATCTATCCTACATAACTATATACAGTCCCTAAGACATCTTTCTACTGACAGATAACCAAAACTAGTGGGTCGACATTGGTGTCCTCAATCCACGATACAGTGAGGCAAAATTCACCTAAATCAAAGAACTCTGGACACTACCATACAACCCCTTTTCAACACTGCTTGCTCCCGCGAATTCACTAGCACCAGAACCATATAGAATCTCAAACAATAGACAAGAATCCTCAAGTTTGACCCAAAGTAAAACTTGGTCAAAAAGTCAACGGTCAGCAGACCCTAATGACGTAACCATCTATGGCCTACGTCGTGAGCCACTACAGGATAAAATACTCAAAACTGACCACCCTCATGATGTGACATGCACCTCCTGGCGTCGTTAGGTCTGTCTGAATGCCAAATTAATTCAAAAACCTCTTAATCCATTAAGCCACTAATCCATGTGTTCCATAAGGCTTCCTAACACTCCAAGGATCATAAAATTTGATGCTTTAAGGTCTTATATGTCCAATACAAGTCTTGGGCTCAAGTTAGGTCATTCATGGAGAAAAAAAAAAGATAAATTCTCATGCATGAACTCCAACATCATTCAAACTTCAGATCCATGACATATAAGCATTTAGGGACCTTAAGGACCCATAAAATTGCCAACTTTATGGACTCCTAACACTCTAACTCTTAAGATCTTGGATAAATATGCATAAAACCCTAGATCTAGCAATAAGGAAACATAAAGCTTGGATCTTGATTACTCACATTAGTCAAGAAGTGTGGCTAAAGGTTGCAAATGAAGCTTCCAAGCTGCAACTATGCTTCCATTGTGATCTCTTTTTCTTCAAACCTCCAAAACTCCACTAATAGCTCAAGAACACAATGAGAGGTTAGGGTTAGGGTTTTACCGAGTTTAGGGATGAAGGAGGCTGGTTTGGAACCCTAAAATGAAGTTTATGGGGTTTAAATACGATGGAAACCCTAAAAGATCATGGGCTTGGTTTGCAGCATACCTCACGTCGTGAGCTCTTAATGCTCACGTCGTGACCCTTTAATTTGTAACATCCTAAAAAATATGGTCCAAAATTTTCATTTTAATTCAGTAATAAAAACCATAAGTTTCATTCATCATATAAAAGTCATAAATCGTGTATCTCAAAAATCTTATATCATCTGTCAATATAACAAAATCATATGTCAAACATCAGAGTGAATCCTCCCAGGCTAAAAGTTGTGGTGTGTACCATGCAGTCATCCCGAGCTCTTCCTCTTACTAGCGGAAGTACCTGAAACCAAAACTGAAAACTATAAGTACAAAGCTTAGTGAGTCTCCCCAAACTACCACATACCATACACATAATCACATAATAGCATACACTGGGCCTTGCCCACTACATTGAGCCCCGTCCGACATCGAGCCCCGCCCGACATCGGAACGAAGTCCGGTATACATATAACATATCAAACATGCATATAGCATAAACATATAACATATAAGCTAAACATTTATCGGGATTTCCCCGGCATCGAGCCGAAGCCTGGAACATATAAACAAACACATGCAAGAATCACGAAGACCTCAAGCATACAAACATTACTCAGGCTTTCCCCGGCATCGGACCAAATTCCGGAAACATATAACCTACATCGAGCTAACCCCGACATTAGACTTAAGCCCGACATATGCTAACATACATAAACAGACCGGCATTGGTGCCTTCGACCTATTCCTACTGGAGGAAAACTCACCTCGTAAGTTAACTGTGAAATCTCGTGTGAGGGGTCTCAGACGGCTACTCCAACGACTCCCCGACTATCATTATCAGAATAACACTTAGTCAAAAACTGATAATCCTTCTTAGAGTAAAATGACTATTTTACCCCTGGTCAAAGTCAACGTTTTGGGTTGACTCAACTCGTTGGGTTCTATAGGTTAAAACCATGAAATCGCGATCCAACTCGTCGAGTCACCCCCTAACTCATCAAGTTCCCTGGCTACTCATAGTCGCAATTAAGCGAGTCAAATCGTCGATTCATCCTCAGACTCATCGAGTTCCTTTATAGACTTGACGAGTTCCTCTATCTGTTTGGGCCATCTTAACGGATTAAGCCGTTACACTTCAGATCTAAGCTTCTTGTTTCTCATACATACTGAAAACTTCCTTTCAAGGGTAAAGTTTCCATCTTTACCCATTAATACCCTTATTTGACGGGTTTGGCTCAAATCCTAACTCTCTAGAACTTAGATCTTGATCCACAAGTCATCCATTACCAACTAAAGCATACATACATAGATCTAAGCCTTGAACATCATTTAAACACGTAAAGCTTCTGCCTTTTTCCTCCATGCATGGCCTTTTGGGGCTCAAAAGTCCAATATGACATCTTAAAGCTTGCATAGGGGCTCCTGTAACGCCCGTAGATCAGGGCTAGTCGATTTAGAGACGATAAGCATCAAAATGACTTTTTGATGGAAGATTATTTAGAAGGATTAATCTTAACCAAGTTGTAGTATATGTCACAAGGTTTCCGTGCATATAAAGAGCGCCAAAATCCGAGTTATAACGAAGAAGTTATGACCTGTCGAAGTTTCGCGACAGAACCGACACGACCTAGCGCGACCCAGCGCGACGTAAATAGTGAATTTAAGGTAGATAGATATCTATCCTTAGTAATCTAAACGAGAGTCGAAGATTTCTTCGATAGTAGTCCAACGATAAAAAGACAGACGAAAACGGAGATCAGATGAAGGAGTTATGAATTTCGAACGAAGTTTTCCTGTCCCGGCCTACTAAAAATACTATATAAGTAATATACTTATAATATATTAAAAATCAACTCAAAATTAGCCAATGGAGTCTAAACGAGAGTTGTAGAGCATAATCTCACCTTCGTGGCGATATAAAGAACGTCAAAAACGGAGTTCGTATGCGAAAGTTATGAATTTCTGAAGTTCGGGGCGCGAAACCCCAAAACTGTCAGAGCCCACGACGTGGAACAAGGTTGCCACGACGTGGAAAGTGTCCTGACACCTCCGGGAGGCCCCCAGATGCAACTTGGGATGACGCATGCAGTGACGACCAAGCCCACGACGTGGAACAAGGTTGCCACGACGTGGCAAGGGCCAAATTTGCCCTATAAATAGATTTGAAGGGCCAGCCGTTTAGGGTTGCTATTTTCTCTCTTCTCTCTCCCGTTTTGCATCGATTTGCATGCCAGAAATACCCCGAAGCCCCGGTATTATTCTCTAGCCCCGAGGCAAGTCCCGAGATCCCGAAGATCCCGAGAAGTGTGGTTCCCGAGCCGAAGCTCTGCCCGCGAGAAGTTCGATTTTTGAAGAGATCTTCCAGATCTGCTGAGGATTACTACTTCTGCAAGTCGTAGTGCTGTCCGATCATCTTCTGATCAAGTGAGTGTATAGTTATTTTCTTCTAACACATAAATATTAAGTATTTGCTATGAAATACGTGCTACGTGTATAATATTTTGTTGTTTATTTGAGATGATTGTGGAACAGGTGAATTATATAAGTTTTAATGAGTTAAACTATATACGTATTCTGTATCTAAAGATATGTTGGGTAGAACATGAGTAGATGAGGTTGTTGGTAGGTGATAAAAGGTGGGTTGGACCATGAGATAAAAGAATAAAGAGATAAACTTGTTTTAGATCCGAGAGTATGGATCAGATCAAGAGATTAGTTTTAGATCCGAGAGTATGGATCAAATCAAGAGATTAGTTTTAGATCCGAGAGTAGGGATCAGATCAGGAGGTTAGTTTTAGATCCGGGAGTACAGATTATATATTTTTTGAATTACGTGTTCGTTCGATAAGGTATCATGTGTATAGTCCCTTTCATAAACACGGGTATAATACAAGTATCGTTTGAATGTATTAAGTATATGTTTGGGTGAGTGTGTGGTTACTTTCTTCTAACACATAAATATGGAGTATTTGTTATAAAATACGTGCTATGTGTTTATATATTGTTGTTTATTTGAGATGAGTGTGGAATGGATGTTTTATATAGTTTTAAATGAGTTAAACTGTATATATATCTACAAATATGTTGGGTAGAACATGGGTAGATGAGATAGTTGGTATGTGATAAAATGATGAGGTATGAAAGATGATTAAGCATAGTATTGGTAGATGCACCAATTAGAGAATGTCATAATGCTAGCAGATGCGCTTAAGCATAATATCGGTAGATGCACCAAGTAGTGAATGTCGTAATCCTGGCAGATGCGCTTATAGGATAATGTCGGCAGATGCGCCAAATAGAGAATGACATAATGCTAGCAGATGTGCTTAAGCATAATGTCGGCAGATGCGCCAAATAGAGATTGTCATAATAAAAGCAGATGCGCTTATAGAGTAATCCTGGCAGATGCGCTTATAGGATAATGTCAGAAGATGCGCCAAATAGAGATTGTCATAATAATAGCAGATGCGCTTATAGGGTAATCTTGGCAGATGCGCTTATAAGATAACGTCGGTAGATGCGCCTAAAAGAAAAGGTCATAAACCTGGCAGTCGCGCCTCATAGTGTATGACGTAATCCTGGCAGAGGCGCTTAAAGGATGATGTTGGTAGATGCGCCTTATGTAGCAATAGATTTTTGTGCTAATTCCTTAGGTCAATCCTAGGAATGGATGAATGACGGGTAGTTGAATTCTTAGGGTAAAATCCTAAGAAATAAAGGAGATAATGGGGATGGGTAATTGGGTTGATTGTTTGATGGTTGAATATAATAATTATATTATTGTGGGTTGAAAACCCTATATGCTCACCAGGCTCCCAAGCCTGACCCACTCAGTTTTCTTTGCATTACAGGTAATGACACAAGAGTATAAGTTGGTAGACTTGACGAGAGGTTTTGGATTATAGATCAGTAGTTGAATAACTATTGTAAGGTCTATTTTATATTGTTTATGCTTTTGGTCTGAAACGAACATGACATCCCGAGGTTTTATTATTTAATGAAAATACATTCTCTTTGAGAAATGTTTTGATAAAAGGTTATCATATTTTATTTTGGGAACAAATTCCGCAACCGTTTTCTTTAAACGATCACTCTGATTTATAAAACAAAGCATAAACAAATCGGTCTTTTTTGGCCGTGAAATTGGGGATGTCATAGCTCCAATGGCATAAAGTTTGCACATTTATGCCATAAAAACCCTTAATGATTCCAGATCTGAAGGTATCCTCAGTTGGGACGTCCATATCCCAAGGATCAAGCTTCTTGTACCAACAACCCAATATAGAGCAACTAAGGGGATCTAAGAAAATATTAGGCAAGTTAGAGACTTGATTACCAGAAAATGATGAGGATGGAAGAAAGTCTCTGGATCTACTATCTTCTCCTTGAATCTTCTACCTTTTTCTTCTTCTTTAGGAACCAGACGTTACACTTCAATGGTCATGTCGTGAGCCTCGATTTTACCCAAAAACCAAGCCTTTGACTCCTTGAAGTCATAAGTAGATCTGATCTGGAAACGGGGTGTTACATTAAAAAAAACCATGTGAGGTAACTTTTTACAAACTATAAGGACCAAATTTGAACTTTAAACCTAATTTTAGGACTGATTTTGCAAAAAAGTTAACAAAGTTAACCATGAAACTCGTTAATTGGGCTAGAGCGATAATTATGCGAGAAAGTTGTGGCCATAACAATAATAAAACAAATGTTAGAGTTTTTTCCAATTATGCGTTAAAAACTTAGAACTTTTATGATATTAGTTTCATTAAATTATGTTGATACCACTAAGATTACCAACATTATACTTGTTCAAGTTTAAATTACTTGTGCAAATAGCCTTAAGTTATGTGTTTCATGGTTTTTTTGGTTCGTATGTCTCTTCTTTTGGGCAACAATAATAGTGAATTTGATGCAAAGGAACGAGGTTTTAATATTTTATGGCAGATTTTTTGGAATGCGAAATTAGTCCGTTTGGTTTTAATAGCATGCTAGTTATAGTTTCTTTAAATAAAAACTGAAATCATATTTTTATTTGTTGAAATTACATTGTTTTCCAAAAATTTGATTATAAATAATTAATTATAGATTGATTTTTCATAAAAGTGTCAATAGGGTGGGTGTCTATAAATTGTCTTATTAGCAGCAATATATATATATATATATATATATATATATATATATATATATATATATATATATATATATATATATATATATATATATATATATATATATTAAATAAAATTCAGGACTCTTTCACTTTAGCCCCTACACTTTCTGTTACTTAAACTTCTGCCTATTATATTTAATATATAATTGGCTGGGTATTTCCGTATTTTTATTTGAAAAAAATATACTTTAAGTTTGACAATTGAATTACATTATAAAAATGAAAGTATTATTGTTGGAGAAAATTTATTATTTTTTTAAATTAATTATTTTGGAGTTTTATCTCTATGGGTGAAACGTTATTGTTTTGACATTATTTAAATTCTAAAAAGGAAAATATTAATTTTTACTAACATCATAATCCACGTAATTGGGTGACAATTATTGTTTGTCCAAACCTGCCATGTTGATAATTAAACTAAACACCATGAACAAAAATGATGATTTCTAGGATGATATTGTTTTTGAATTTTTTTTGGTAAAATGCAAGTGCTTTAGCAACAAGAGTTTTATTTATGTCTTATCAGTTGCAAGGTGATTTTTTTGTTTGTTGCGGTTGCTTTATCATGTATATGGTTTATATGTTGTTTTAGTTAATTATTAATTCATGTATGTGTTAGATAAATATAATTACGTGCAAATGTTATTCGAACTTGTCTATCTAATATCTGAAATTGTGAATTCTTGGGATGTCACATTTAGTTATAACGAATGGTTTATTAGTGTTTAATCGTCGTGAGTATGACAGATTTGTATGATCAGTAGGGATGAAAATTAAAATTATACCTAACTTCTTTGGATATTTAAAATACAACAAATAAGTTGTGCAAAAGGAGAAAAAGAAAAGAGTCTTTAATTTGGTTCTTTCTGGGACAATTATCAAACGAATATCCAAATCCATAATATCGGTAGAGAACTTTTATTTGGTTGTTATATAATGACAACATGACTATATGCTTTGTTGGACATTTGACAATTTCTCATGCACGTTGGAAAGGGTACTTCATGCTGATAAGGTTATTAATTGTCTCAAGGACACGAGTCTCTCGCAACTTGCATTGCATGTGTGAAAATAACTTTGTTATTATTCAATATTAACAGATATCTAACTCAATTTGCGCATCAAATTAAACATGCATTTTTAATACTCTCTTTTATGATATATATAACTTTGTTATCATTCAATATTCACATATATCAAACTCAATTTGCGCATCAAATTAAATATGTGTTATCTATAACATATGCCATGAGAAATTAATATCCTTCTATCCATGTTAAATGATGATAAATAAATTAAAATATTATTAATGTTGTCAATCATCAATATTTAACATGTATAAAATGATAAATAGGAAAAAAAAATATGAAAGAATATTTAATTTCTCATATGCTAAGCAACTTATATGTAATTTAGTTAAAAACAATTCAATAATAATAATAATAATCTTATGAACTTTTATTAACATATAAAAAGCAAATCTAGTCTAAAAATATTATATTTATAAGTTTTTTAAAAAATATTTAATTTATTTTGAAGTCGGATAAAATATTCAAGGAAAAAAAAGGTTATGGGGCCTATTTGAGTGACAACTACTTCCTACTTCCTACTTTCTACTTCCCACTCGGGTCATGCCTACCACCCTCCGTTTTTGTGGCTTTCTTTTATGTCCAATATTTATCATTATTTTTGGAAAATGATCAATAAAAATGTACTAATATTCTGTTATTTATCAAATTTTTTAAATACGAAAATTTTTAGTTGTATTTTACTTTAATCAAAAGAAGTATGAGATACCGAGTGCAAGTTTATGTCTCATAACGTTTCGATTTTCTGGCAAAAAGACACGATTGTTGTCCTATTATTCTATTAAATACTAGTTTATAACCCGTGATAACTACGGTTATAAAATTAATTAAAATTTTTTATTAAAAAATCAAAATTATTAATCAATTATTTTAAATAAATTATTATTTAAGAGATATTTTTTAGTTATATAAAATTATAACCATTGATTTAAATAAATAAGTGGAGTTATATCATTTTATAATTTATATTAATTTTATTTTATTTTTTTATCTAATGTTATTAATTTAATATAATTAAAGGAAGAAATTTTAAAATTTGAAATTTAAAATGAAGAATCAATTATTAATTTAATAAAATTAGAGTGGGAAATTTAAAATTTGAAATTAATAATTAATAGGTTGACAAGTGGCATGATAAATGGTATATAACATTATTGAGGAGTTCTAATTGCATGACACTTGTCAATATAAGATTAAACCTATTTTTTTATTAGAATAGGGATTAATACAAGTACGAAAGAATTAAGATTATTATTTCATTTTACATAATATAAAACCATATTATTTTTTCATAAAATTTATGGCGTAACACCCGTCATTTTCTATGAATAGTAACGAAGACTGGTGTGCAAACTCGTCATGACATCGTCATGTTTTTCTTATTAAAATAAAATAATCTAAATTTTGCTTATCTTTAACTTTGAAAAATACCTGTAATTTATCATTTTATGTACTTATATATATTGTGATTTGATTACGTGGCATGCACTTGAGTCACACAAGTGTTGGATAGCAACGAATATGCTAATGAAATCCATTATTGCTCTAGCCACTTGGATGCTTTTCGGCTTTCGCCCACAAAATTGTGCCACCAAAACAGGTAACCAAGGCCTAATACTAGTTCATGATTGATATGGAATATTGTAAAATAATATAATAACTTATTTTAACATTTTACCTCATAACCAAAGACCGTGGGTATATCGGACATTTACCACGTCAAGGATATGATGCTGATGTGATAAAAAATCAATGACATGGACAATACGTTGAGTATTAGTGTTGTGGCCACATGTAATATAAAGAGGACTGTAAACAAACTGAATGAATACGAACGTATGATTATTCATGTTCATTTTCTTAAGTTAGCTGAACAAATAAATGAACACGAACGGATAAAAAAATATATTTTCTTATTCACGTTCATTCGTTTAATAAATTATATTGTTCATGTTCGTTCGTTTATGCTTGTGAATATGTTAAACGAACATAAATGAACAAATATAAACAAACATAACTAAACCTATATATATATATATATATATATATATATATATATATATATATATATATATATATATATATATATATATATGTGAACATATAATATAGTAACGTAACAAGTATATATGAACATGAAATGAACATAAACGAACGTTCACGAGCATAATTAAACGAACGAGATCATTGTTCATATTCGTTCGTTTAACTAAACGAAGAAGAATTTGTGTTTATTTTCGTTTATTTATTAAATAAAAGAACATAAACAAACTTCCCACTGAACGGTTTACAAACAGTTCGTTGAACGTTCAGTTCGTTTATAGCCCTAAATATACACAACGCCATGGGACACACCAATTGCTTAATCATCTTCAGCGACTTTTTTTTTTTTAATTCTAAATTTTTAAACTTTACCTATAAATAAACCTCAACTTTATATATTATTTCCACACAACAATCACTCTGTAATCATACAAAACAATTGGAAGATGAGTTTTCAGGATGACTACTCGATGATAGTATGTTTATCAATTATCACCGCATTCATTCAAGTGGTAGAGAGCATGTGTCTTCAAGATGCAGAAAGCGCAAGTGTTAGAATGACTAGAGTTGTATTTAACGGAGATCATACAACTACACACAACCGGAATGTTACTTTGGAATTTCGTACATTCCGAAATTCTTGTATGTCATTTTGTAATGTAAGATTTCATTTCGAGATGTACATGATTCCACCTGTTAGATTTCGAAATACATTTATGACAAATGTCACAAACTCCAGAAGAGTCATAACTAGTCTGGAATGTGTATCTTATGGAACATGTGGCTATCTTTCAAATACGGTAAAAACATTATTTTTATTAACTACCTTGTTTGTAGAGCTATTTTGTAATATCACAAGAATTGAATATTCAATTTATGTAATAACTTTTGTTTAAAATTACCTCTTCTTAAAAAAGAATAATGTGTCAGTTTTATACTTTTACTTTATATTAACTACCTTGTTTATAGAGCTAGTTTTGTAATACCACAAGAATCAAATATTCAATTTCTGTAATAACTTTTGCTTAAAATTACCCCTTCTTAAAAAAGAAGAGTAAATTACACGAATAATCCATGTGTTTTAGGATAATTTGCGTGTTTGGTCTCTAACTTATTTTTTTTTAACTCGGAAGGTCCCTACTGTTTGTTTTTGTTATGCGCTTGATCCCTAAATTACCTAAAAATACTATTTTGCTCTTGATTTTTTGATTTATTTTAAATAAACACACCCCAAATCTCACCTCCTTCACCTTACCTTACCTACCCCATCATTTTTTCCTATTTAAATAATAGTCTTTTTAGGTAAGATAGAGACCAAACGTGTAACAAAAACAAACAGTAGAGACCAAACGCGTAACAAAAACAAACAATAGGTACCTTCCGAGTTAAAAAAATAAATTAGAGAGTAAACGTGCAAATTACCCCAAACCATAGTTACCATTCGTGTAATTTACTCAAAAAAGAATAATGTTTCGGTTTTATACTTTTACGGAAACAAATTCTAATTTATTATAAAAAAGTTAAACACATTTATTTAAAAAAAATACTAGTAATAGTCAATAGATATATCCTTCTTCGAGAAATCCATCCAAAAGTTTCAATACTTGCTTTTATGGGTAACTTTAATAAAGAAAAGTGAAGAATATATTTCTAATATTTAAAATGGTTAAGAATTTCGTCAATTAATATATCCCCATACCAAATCGAATCTTCTTGGCATGCACAAATATAACGACGTAATCGAATATAATTAACTATAATTAAATTTGATATCCATAGCAAAATAACACAAATATAATGTGTGTGAATGTTATTATCACTAAAGATGAATTACGTTATTGAAAATACAAATTTATTTGCATATAGTACAACTCATAAACAGAAGCATTTAACAAGATATATAAACCAATATTCCTTTGATTCGGCTTCGGTTTAGATCTTTAGGTCAAATTTAGTGATTATATGTTCAAAAGTATCTTATTGTTTTTTTTTATGTTACTGTTAAAATACCTGAAGGTTCTTTCATAATAATAAAAAGAAATGTCAACGGTGGAACCTGAAAGCTAATACATTTCACATTTATAAAGTGAAAACCTCAATGTTTTAAAACACTATATAACTTTCACAAAAATTTACATCCCAAACACGTTTTTGGAACAGTTAAATCTAATAACTATATACCACTTAAGTATTTCATTTCAATATTAAGATAGTAGAGCTAGGTTTGTCGTTGTTGTTGATGATGCTGTTAAATAGGTTTCTTGATCTCCCTTTAAGCTTACTGTGGAAATTAGGTAACACTAATCTGGATGAATCCCACTATTAGACTATAAAAGTATCCACTTAGGAGAAAAGACTACAATGATTATGCAAACATGAATCTTCTATGAATGAACTCAAAAGTAACTACTCAGGAATTAACACATCTTAAGGGGCCAAGTACAAGAAACATAAGTAAGTGGATTGGACCCATATAGAAAAGATATCATATAAGTCGTATTTGATAAAAAGAAAAAGGAAAAAGTAGTAAAGATAGAAGTTGAAATTGGAGGATTTCAAATGTTTTCTCTTTGACATGAAATATATATATATATATATATATATATATATATATATATATATATATATATATATATATATATATATATATATATATATATATATATATATAAAGATAGATTCATATATACTATTCATTACCATTTCCCCATTTGCCAATATAGACGTTGACTGCCCCTCGCTGAAGTGCTTTTGCGATGTAATGGTTCTAAGTTGAAACCATTACACAAAAAGATAAACATTAATACGAAATGTGAAATCATGGACCAAAGTTCTTTGATTTAACAAAGTGTTGCGTAAAGAGACCTTTACACGGTTACTTTACAAAAAAAATTGTGTTTCTTGTCATGAAATCATGACTTGGTCATAACTACATAAACTTGTTAGCTATTTCAATGGTGATGTTTACATTAGTGTATCTTTTTTGAAATTGAAAAAGGTTATTAGGGGAAAAATCGACATTTGAGCCTACGACCAAATGTTAAGTGTGAAAACCTACATGGCCATACATGATACAACCACCCATTGGTGTTAAGGCTAGTGGGATAATTTAAGCATCAACTCCAAAGTCAAAGGTTCAACTTGTTTAAAGTGTATAAAATGGGGTGGGGGTAAAGATGTCAATAATAGAATTTAGTGGGAAGTTTCAGAGTGTTTCTTGATAGGAAACTAGTCAATTCGATCCTATATTGTTAGGTTTTCATTCAAAAAGCAGTTGGGTTTTCATTTATAAATCAGTTATATGTTATAACTTAACAGATAGCGTAAGAAATGCTAGTGGTAGGTAATGTTCATCAACAAAAACGTAAACCTACTATTTGAAAAGTCCATAGTTTCAAATATAAAAATATATGTGACTCAGTGACTGATTACCATCAGAAATAAATCCAATCAAGCTATATTTTTGAATTTTTATACACAAAAAAGAGAGGGAGCGTCTACTTTTGGTTTGATGAAAAACTCAGAATTTTACTAGGATTAGTTATGCAATACATCTTTTTGAAAAATTAAGACTTGGTATTCCGTTTGTACTAAATTAACGAAAAGTGGTGAGAGAATAAGTATATATCTTAAAAATTGGCATGACATAACAAATGATATGATAAATATTGTTCGTGGACAATTGTTTGTGTTGATTTTTTAACAATTTACTAAAAAAACACGAGATGAATTTCGTACTTTGAGACAGAGGATCAGGTGAGTGTAAAGTAAGAAATGGTTTGTGCCGTATTAAGTTGACCATTCATTTATTATTATTTATTTGCCATTTATCTCCATATTTAATGTTTAGATTATTAGAACACGGTATTTAGGAAGCGTTTGGGATTGATTATTTAAAACAACTTATGGTTTTTGTAAAAGTGTTTATTAGTTTACTAGTTGTGAGACCCGTATATTATACGGGTTGATTAAAACAAAATGTTAAGTACGAACGATTAAATAAAAATTTTATTTGAATTTGAAATTGAAATAAATGAAAATTATAAGAAAAAAAAACATGCAAAAAATAAATTAATTAAAATTATGTGTTTAGTGTGTACTAAACGGGTTAATTATAACAAAATGATAAACACAAAGGTTTGAACTGTAAATTTATTTGAAATTGAATTTGAAATTTAAAATTTAAAATTTAAAATTTGAAATTAATAGTCATTATGGTAGGTTTAATTTATGGAAACTAAATTAATGATATATTGAAAATGAAAATTAAAGTAATGACAAGTGGAAAATAAATATATCTCAAATTAAGACAAAATGACATGTGACTAATTTTATGAGAGAATGACATGTGGCAAAGTCATTTTCATTTATTAGGGTAGATTTGCTATTAAAGTGGACTTTTAAAGAATATTTGGTTTTACGTATTTGGTATTAAAACATAATAAGTTAATAAGTTACTTTTTAATGTTTGGTAAATGGTGTTTATATGTGTAATTAGAAAATAACTTATTGAAAACACCTTAAATACCTTAATAAGTAAGTAGGAATTCACTTATCAAAAATTTCTTATTTAAATCAATAAGTGCTTATGAATTCATTCTATCCAACACTTAAAACATCCAACACTTAAAACTCCTTATTACGGGTGTCAAGCCACAATAAGTCAATAAATACTTCAAATAAACAAACATAACACCTCCTTAGTGTGTGTGTTGTGTGTGTGTGTGTGTGTATATATATATATATATATATATATATATATATATATATATAGAGAGAGAGAGAGAGAGAGAGAGAGCTAGGTTCAAGTATTCTAACTAATTATTGTACATATATCGTATGCTATGAGATTGATAAAAAAAATATGTTGTTTGATAATATAAATACGTTCAATCTTACATAACTATTGTCATTAACACACATTCTCACTAATTAAATCGTCTATAAGATTATTATACACTTATTATTATTATTATTCTCATTTCTGTCAGAATGTTTTATTGGGTCGTATTCTGTTAGAATGAAAATGAGTGAAAAACGATGTGTGAAAATAAAAAAAATAATAATAACGAGAATGCATGAAAATGACGATATTCTTGTAAGGTTGAACGTATTCGTATTGCTAAACAATTTATTCTCTTAGTAATTCTCATAGCATACAATAGATGTACGATAATTAGTTTGAATAGAATAACCTAAGCTTTTATATATATATATATATATATATATATATATATATATATATATATATATATATATATTTGTATTATCTTCTAATATATGCATTCATATATGTCCTAACTCATAATCTATTATTGTTATTTTATTGAAGTGGAGGAATTACTGAATAATATTATGATTTTATGGTATGACAGGAAAAATATTTACTCTCCTAAAAATCTCCTTCCCTCTAAACCTATACATCGCAACCCTATTTTGCCGGCTATCTCTTCTCGCCATCCCTCTCTTGTTGTTGTTATCTTCCCTCACAGTGTCTCTCTCTCTCTCTCTCTCTCTCTCTCTCTCTCTCTCTCTCTCTATATATATATATATATATATATATATATATATATATATATATATATATATATCAAGGTTCTAATTGGTGTGAGGCGTGGCGTGGCGGCAAGGTCAAGTCTCAAGCTTAACGAGCCATGGCGAGCCACGATGTTTTTCAAGGCGTGAAGTAAGACGGAGATTTTTTATTAATTTATAATTATATTACCACATAAATATAAATTTACATTAAATATAACTACTTTTTAGAAGTGTTATACCAATAACTAATAACAAAAAGTTAACAAAAAACACAATACTTGTATCACCAATTAGAAAACACAAAAAATATCAAAAAAACATGTCTCAAACGAAAAAACACGCGCCATAACACGCCATAACGCGCCATGGCACGCCTTGCCACACGCCAAGCCTAACAACAACGTTATGAAGCTTTTCGTAACGGCGAAGCCACGCCTCACGCCATGACGCGCCTTTTAGGACACTTATATATATATATATATATATATATATATATATATATATATATATATATATATATATATATATATATATATATATATATATATATATATATATATAGTTTGATGGCCACCAGCAATACCGTAAAACCATACGTTATCACCAATATAAAATCACCCATTCATTTTCATTCTTGATCTTTGAGCGCCTCAATTATGATGCATCGAACGAGTTATTTGAAACACACTAACACATTATAATGGTTTTGGCGTTTATTGTTGGAAAATAGTCTCCACAACCACACCAATTGATAATATTACTATTAATAGTAGGAGCCTTTGGGGATTACACACAAGGATATATATTAGCAACAAACAACACAAGAGTTTTATTGGGTTATAGTTTGTTATTAATTAGAAACTTGTTGACTTAAGGGGCTTAACTATAAATATTTAAAAATCAGATCTTTAGGATAATTACCAAACTTATGGATAATTACTTAGTGACCAAGTAATAATCCCATAAGGGTTCAAACCCCTCTCCTATAAATAAGAGAGCCTAAGGAACAAAATTAAGAGAGTTTCTAACCCTAAATCTGATTGTCCTTTCCCTTCCCTAAAATCTTCTTGGTTTCTCTATTGCCGCGATGCGCCTTAGGTTGCGATGCAAACGTGATGAAGTTAGAATTTGTTATGGTGTCCATGGTGTTCGATGGATCTAGAGGTGTCTAGGCTGTTGATCTGTTCATTGGGTAAAACTACGAAGCGAAGCTTTATGTTGGGCGCTTAGCACTCACATGAGGATTACGAGGGACTACAAGGGTATGTATTTCTAGATTCTTCTGTTTACATTTGTTGCAATAAATCTAGTTGAAAATGATCTATTTTTTGGATTATGAGGTTATTGTTTTATTGCTTCCGTTTTGAGCCTTTTGTGGGCCTTTAAGATCCCTCATAACCCAATATTTTATGACCAACTATAAGAGCCCAACGAAAAAGCACCATGACATTTGACAACTCTTAAACGGAACCACATAGATTCCATTATAAAGATGAGATCTATGACACGATATCACACCCTCTCCTAAAATGATCCTAAAAAAGAAACTCCGTATATATATATATATATATATATATATATATATATATATATATATATATATATATATATATATATATATATATATATATATTGAAGAGCCTCGAGACCCTCTTTGTGACAAAAAAGATGTCATATTCATACAACCGGACAACGAGCATATAAACATTGTCATTAGTGATTCTATAATCACCATCTATTGCACTCAAATCAAAATGATTGTCAACCTCATTGAAAATATTAATGTGTCGACCAATGAAAAATTTTTGTTATCTACACTATTAATGGTTTATCACCTAAATTTGACTATAGTACTTGTTCAATCCGTCAGCACATGTCCCTACCAAAAATCTTGGAAACCAACTTAGGACTTAAGCTCGATGAACAGATGATGAATCAATTCAAAGCAGGAAAGTTATGATTTCTCACATGGACCACTTTTCTTCCATGACTATTCTTTTTCTGGAACAACCACGTACGAATCTCCGTGGACAATCTTCTTGAGACGGAAGGAATGTTGGTCACAACAATCATGGTGGTATAGGCAAGAATCGTGTTAGTCATGATGGTTATTTCAGCCAGGAACATCGATGTCACCACAATGATGGTGGTACGACTAGTACCTGCTGTCTTTAGAAACCCATCACCGCCCAATTCGGTGCAATACACAAAAATTGACTCTTCTATGCAATCTATTGGCCTTGCACTAACTTATTGGACCTCCTCCCTGGACCAATCAATAGTATAATGATTGGCCTAGCAACCGTCAACCACCATCTTTTGGGTCACCAACCCACAACTCAACACAAAACATCCATGTAACATCCGTTTCCCAGAATGTATCGGTTGATGATATAAAGGAGTCAAATGCATGGTTTTTGAGGAAAATCATATGCCACGACGTGGCATGCCAAATGATGAACATGTATTTATGATGGACACCATGCCATGGCAGGAAGGGTGTCACCACATAGTGAGCGTTGCAACCCAAACCTATATTTTGTTGGGTGTCTTCCATATTTAAAGCCATTGACTCATGATCTAGGTAATCCTTTTTAGTTTCCAACCTACCTTAATGAAACCCTAGCCCCATTTCGTGTTTGTGATCTTGTTTGATTGATTGGAGGCCTTGTCTTGGCTTTTGGTGAAATTTGAAAAAGAAGAAGAAGAAAGTTATTTGTAGTGCAAGGAAGCAAGGAGATAGCTTGGATCCCTCTTTCTTTTCAGATTTTGGAGCTGTTGGAGGTATAAAGTTCACATCTTGACCTTTGTTGTTCTTGTTTCAATTTTGGGCTCATTTAAATGATTTTGGTCTCTTTCATGAATGCTCTTAATAAAGATTTAAGGATACTATCAGATTCCACAACGTGCCCAAGAAATGACCACGATGTGGCCAAAGAGGGCCCACAACATGGTGTTGACTTTGACTAGGTTGACGATTGACTTTGTGGACCTTTGACCATTGACTTTTGACCAGTTTGACTTAGGGTCAAACTTGTAGGATTTGGGTTGCTGATTGTGGATTTATCTGTCTTGGTGATAGTCAGTTTGAGGGATTGACCAGTGCAAGGAGTTAGTGTGTTGTTGTGCTTCTCCGGTTCTGCAATTATAGTGAGTTTCTCATTATTCCACGTAGTGCATTATATATCCTTTGCATGGTAGGATAGAGGTATTGTTAGAGTACAAGTATGTTAGTTTACTAGTATAACTCCTTATTAAGTATGTGAAATATGGGACACTTGGTGTCAGGATATGTTAGACCGTCAGGGTTTTGCCTATTGATCGTATGGTACAATTAGGAGTTATGATTGGTTAGGGTAACTGGGATATGCTAGTTACCAGGTTTATAGTGTTATTAGCGTTCATCGGAATTTTGGGGCATATTCTTCTGATTTATCGGGATTAAATTTGGATTGTTATCAGCTAATTCACGAAATTTAAGGGATTGTGGTATTTTATTTAGACCTTCAGGGTTTTGCGCCCGAAGCTAGCCACGCTACCCCACCCCTTTTCGAACATGTGTCGACGAACCAAAGGAGCCACCTCGCCCATGTACACAGCATGCGCATGGCCTTGCGCGACACACATCCCAAGAAAATCTCATATAAATAGGTTCTTGTTGGGTCATATTTTTTGGTTTATGCTGGGCTCATAATGTTTTTGTTCTTGGGCTTAGAATATTATTATGTTAATGGGCTTTATGTTTTCACGATCAGCTGGGTTTTGGGCTTTTGTGGTATTATACTTCGTATATATATATATATATATATATATATATATATATATATATATATATATATATATATATATATATATATATATATATATAGAAGTAGGTTCATGCGAAAATATAAATATCTTGCGAAAACGCGAAAACAGATTTTATCTTATGAAAATCAAACACATGTACTATAAGAAAATAAATTTATTAGCAATAAATTAAAGATAGTAAGTTTACATTAGATGATGTTATGGTAATATAGATTTAAACACAGTTTTGATAACTATATTTTTTTTCACATCCTTAATCCTTTTTAAATTTATGTTTTCATAAAAAAAAAATATTAAAAACCATACTTTGCTAATATGAAACAATTTCTCATCTATCATTGATTATCATCATGTATTTCAAAGTTTAGATGAATTATTTTCCAAAATATAATGTTGAGGTGACACAATATCATAAGTTTTTCTTGTTTTCGCAAATTATTTGCATTTTCGCATGAACCCTCCCATATATATATATATATATATATATATATATATATATATATATATATATATATATATATATATATATATATATATATATATGTATATATATATATGTATGTATGTATATATATATATATATATGTATGTGTGTATGTATTCAGCCGTATAGGGGTTGGTTGTTCCATTATTAGTTCGCAGCTGCTTTGGAGTTCAGATGTACTAGATGATTTATTCTTAATAGAATCGTGTGCATTTGAAGTTATTATGTGTTCTTGAATCATTGTTTATTTAACATTCCACATTCTTTAAGCAATTAAGATTGATATTGCATAAGATCCATAGATTTGGGACTTACAATTGGTATCAGAGCAAGAACAAGTATCAATCGTATTCAAGGACTTTGGAAACGTTTTTGGCTATTTTTGGGAGTATTGGTTTAATCGAAAAATCTGAAAATTTAGATTTTCATTGATTATTCTTCTTGTGTTCTTCGTGAAACTATTCTTGGTGTTCTTCGTGTTCATCGGAATTTTGGGGCATATTCTTCTGATTTATCAAGATTAAATTTGGATTGTTATCAGCTAATTCATGAAATTTAAGGGATTGCGGTATTTTATTTAAATAATAAATCAAGGTTTTCGGTGGTTATCTGATCAAGTCTTAGAGTTTACGGTAGACAAATTCTTGCAGTTTTTGGTCAACTTATTTGTTGACTTTCCTAGTTTACGGTCAACAAATTATTGGAGTTTTCGGTCAACACATCCGTTGACTTTCCTAGTTTACGGTCAACAAATTTTTGGAGTTTTCGGTCAACTCATCCATTGACTTTTCTAGTTTTTGGTCAAACTTTGATTACTTTTGGATGTTTTTGGTTTTATTGATTTAAAATGGACTCTCAATACACCAATTCAATGCATCAGGAGTTGAACTCTATTATGGTGACTACCACTCGTATTCCACGACTCTTGTCTACTGATGGATTTCTAGAATGGAAATTCAGAATTGAAAAGTACATTAAAATGAAGGATCCTAAGATATGGAGGAGCATTCTCAGAGGTCTAGTCAGGATTCCAACTGTGGATGACAAGGCTAAAATTGTGATGATAAGAAGATAGAGGACTACACAGATGTGGATTTTGAAAAGCTTGAAGAACATGACAGAGCTCTTGCTATTATTACCATGGACTTATCTCCTGAAATTGCTCAAGGCTTTAGGGAATACACATCTGCAAAGGATTTATGGGAAGCCTTGATTGAGGTTTATGAGGGAAACGAGGACATGAGGCAGAGCAGACAGGACCTGCTTCGACAAAGGTTCAACTTATTTAATCATGTTCTAAGGGAGTCTCTAGAAGTTCAACTGCAAAGGTTTATTACCCTCACTACTGAGATAAGTACAGCTGGAATCAATCTACCATGCTTAGAAATTAACAAGAAGTTAGTGATTTCTCTTCCACGAAGTTGGGACATGAATGTGGCAGTGATCAAGAAGACTAGAGATTTGAGCAGCCTTATCCTTGCTGATGTGATGGCCATAATCAAGGCGTGTGACATGGATGATTAGCAATGTGAAATCAATCATGTGAATTCCTAATCTACTGCAAATCTAGGAATCTCATCAAATATGACCCAACAATCTCCCCCTTGGTTTATTGATGGCTGCCTTTATAGCTTGTCTACAAGATGAACATCAGACTGATCGAATGCCCCGGCCCACAACTTCTTGTCAATTATAGTGGCAACCATTGTAGTGAAAGCTTTGCCAACAGCTTCAAATAATTCATTTTCTACAATAAGTTGAAAAAGTGACAAAGTATGAATATCACGTTCTCCAAACTTCAACAAATCTTTGGGATCGACAATGCGATACTGGCCCCTTTTCAGCTTGATCACTACCAACGTGGTAACCTCATCATAAACCCAAAATTGCATTGAGTCCAAAGTCCCTTCTGGTAAATGTCTAGGAAGCGGAATCCTTTTAGCTTGCTTTATGGGCGGCCACATAACATTCACCATGGTTTTATTAGTGTGAGGATCAGTGACGCCCTTAGCCTTTTTCGTGAACGATAAAGCAGTCTTCATGCCTTCAAATTTATTTCTAGCTTGATCCTCAAGAAACCTCTTAAAATCCTAGGCCACGGAGTCATTGGTTGGATTGTTGAAAAGAGCGTAAATAAGTTCAGCAAGATCAACTTTTGTCCAGGACATAAAGTTAGCTGGCTTCTCATAATACTTAATTCGACAGCTCTTTCGCTTCACGACCCATATTTCCTTGTCAGCATGATATCCCCACATCAAAATGCCAGAGCGATCTCCATACTTGTCAGTAAATTTCTTCCCAGTTTCCCTTAAAAACATTTCAGGTTGATCACCTGGAGCATTCTGATCTGAATGTTTCATCACTAACATCTTCCCTTTCAGCTGCTCAATTCGTGCTTGCTTCTCTCTTCTTTCTTGAGTAGAAAAAGGACCAGAAGATAAAAATGTGTCAAGATTTGCGTCTAGAGCAGGTCTTACAACTCTTTCACGTGCATGTTGAGAAGGTGGATAGACTAGATCAAAACTAGAAGCGGAAATCTTTTTGCCTTCAGAGCTTAAAGGTTGAAAATCATCACCAAACTTCTGATGTAAGCGCTGCTTCAGGTCAAAAATAAAGCAATCATACCACCAAGATTTGCTTGAAGTTTAGAAATCTGCGCATCTTTAACATAGTTCTCATGTTCAAGGTTAGAACTCTCACATCCAGACTACCAATCAGTAAGTCCTTCTCAATGGACTCCTGCTTCAAAAACATAATCTCTTGTTTGAGCTAAGAGATAGTTTGATAGGAGTCCTCATCATCTCCTTGCCTGGAGTCAATAGATATTCCTTTTACTTTGGATTGAGAAATTTAATCTTGAAAAGCAAGCAACTTGGATAGTTTGACAGATGCAACATCATGCTATGGAGGTGGTGGGGGGTAGAAGAGTTTCCCGAAGCAAATGTCTCCTCATTAGCCATTTGACTTTAAACATCTTCTTGGACCGGGGATGGTTTAATGATTGGGCTTTGAACATCTTGAATAACTTGAGTTGGCTCAATAATCGGACTTTGAACATCATGAGTAACTTGAGTGGGCTCAATAATCTGAGAAAATTGTTGTACTAGTTCAGTAGAAAGTACTCTCGACCTTGGATCTCTACGTTTTCGCTTTCGTGGCAGCAAGGAGGCTTTTAAATTGTCTTTATCACTCCCAGATGGAGACTCAGAAGTAACAGAAACTGCTTAGGGAGGTTTTCTTGCAGTTGACTGTAATTTGTCAATAAAAGCTTCCACTGTTCGGACGTAGGATCGTTTTGTTGCTTAAGAATGTTGATTTCCTTTTCTGTCTCAGCTAGAGAAATCACAGCCTCATTGACGGGCTCATTCGTCGGTACAAACATACGAAAATCCATACCATCGTTGTCACTATCACTTTCATCATCATCATCATCATCATCATCATCATCATCAAAAACTTCAGATAAAGAACTGAGATTTGGTCTTGATGGCACCGCGTGTTCTTCTGCCACCACAACAGTTTGAGAACTAGAAGTTTGAACACCTTCCGTCTCTGCAAATTTTCCAAATTTCACCAGATCCTTTAAACCTTGATAGACGACTTTTGCAGAATGTCTTGACTGCTTCATGAGCCCAAAGGTGCTAGGACCCAAGGCTTTCATATCCAAGGTCTCAGATGACCTCTAAATTAGGGATATTTTTCATTGAAGATCATTTGAAGAAATCTGGGATACATTAAGAACTGATCCATCTTCCTCCCTTGGAGGTTTCTTTTCATTTATTCAAAGACAAACTTTGAAAAGTTGTAATCCCAATTCATAGTTAGAGCGACAATAGCTGAGGTCGTAGTTTGAGTAATCTCATCAAATCATCCTTTCCTTCCAGAAATGCAACTTATAAAGTAATGTGCTAGAAACCTCCAATAAGGCGGCAACAACTTCTTGACGGTGGGAGGATAGGTTCCTTCATAACACATTTTCTCAAGCACCTCCTTCACTTGACTAGAAGGGTACTCAATTGGAAATGCAGGGGCATCACCAAATTCAACGCTTCTCGAATAACTTGCTCAGAGACAACCACTTTAGTTCCCTTCACCACTGACTCAATAGTACCAGCTCCATCTGTTCCCTGGTTACTGATAGAGGCATTTTTCCGGAAATCAGCAACCAGGTCCTTGAAGACGACTGGATTAGAGCGCAAAGCGTGAGAAATTCTGCAATTATTCAAAACTCAAGATATCCAGCAACATTGTACTTGTCAAAAACTTTAACTGATTTGCCATTTATCTGCACCAAACGAGTCAAATGAGAATAATAAAAAGTTAAGATTAATATATATATATATATATATATATATATATATATATATATATATATATATATATTTAAAAAAATTGTCCAAAAATATTGATTTCGGTCCAAAATTTATGTTTTCGGTCAAAGTCAAGATTTATGTGTTTTCGGTCAAGATCGTTTCCGGTCAAAGCTTTCACTGGAATGGTTGCCACTTTAATTGACAATAAGTTGTGGGCTGGGGCATTCGATCAATCTGATGTGTTTATATTGTAGACAATATTTGTGGTTTATGTTGGGTTCATAATGTTTTTGTTATTGGGCTTAGAATATTATTATGTTAATGGGCTTTATGTGTTCACGGTCAGGTGGGCCGTCGTAATTTTGGGCTTTTGTAGTATTGTACTTGGTGTCTATATATATATATATATATATATATATATATATATATATATATATATATATATATATATATATATATATATATATATTCAACCGTATAGGAGTTGTTCGTTCCATTATTAGTTCACCGCTGCTTTGGAGTTCACATGTACTAGACGATTTATTCTTAATACAATCGTGTGCATTTTAAGTTATTCTGTGTTCTTGAATCATTACTTATTTAACATTCCGCATTCTTTAAGCAATTACGAGTGATATTGCATAAGATCCATAGATTTGGGACTTACAGTTCTAGCTCTTCATTTGTTCTCCACACCCTCAAATCCCCCTCTCTAGAGTTCTACCTTGCTTTACCCATTTTTCCTTTGTTTATGTCCTAAGACGAAGTCATGTGTCACCCCTAAGTACTAAACTGAGTAGTAGCCTTCGAGTATGAGATCCCGAGTCAGTATTTTGCCTCTTACATCCCGGTTCTCATATTTTTAATAAATAAAAATTAAAAATTTGCCTTTAAAATTTGGGATGTAGCAGGGTTGAACCCCAATATCGATTTTTGCTTTAATTGATGATTAGGGTTTGGTTTTCTAACCTACCTTGAGTGGTTCCCGTTGTTCTAATCTTAATCCAATCATCTCATTGATGAATTTGATGATTTGGGTAAAAATTTCCATGGACCTAGAAAACCTAACTTGGGGATATTGAAATTGTTGATGAAATGGGATTGAATTCTAGGACCTATAAGATATTTGATAGTAACAAATCCAATTGGAATGCGCACATTTATCCATGATGGTAGAATCAAGTATAAACATGACTCTATATTTTTTTGTTTGGGGGGGGGGGGTATGATGAAAACAATGGAATCCTTTGTATATGAGCATTTGATGAGTATATGATACTCATAAACATGAGTTGATAATAATAGTGTGATTTAAATGCAAATACATGAAGACTTGAATGATCTTTAGTTGAATTTATGGAATTTTTTGCCAGAAGGGTGTTTTGGGAGATCTATTGATAACTATATAATGGTTGACATTTCAGAAGTGAATGACATTCATGAACATGAATTGACACTCTAGAAATGATATCGGAACATAACCATGAAAGAATGCTAGTAAAGTTATAGCTCTAGTGATTGTTTTTTACCAATGGAAATTTCGGGACATGGAATGGAATTGAGGATTCCATAATTACATTAGGTACTTACAATTAGATTGGTTGTGGTTTTATATACTTGACAACATCTAATGATGTATTAAATGATTTGGGAGAAAGTTACATTGGTTAAAGAGTGTTTTGAGCAACTTGAACTCTTAACGCTTTCAATTGAGTGTTTGTAAGTATTATGAACTTAGCATTTTAATTGATGACTTGATGAATTAAGGCAAATGTTTTGACATGATAAAATATCATTTAGTAGTGCGCAAAAACCTCTTCAGGTGTTACAAATGGTTACCTAAAATACAAAAACCATCCAAACAAGTTTAACCCTCAAAAAGTGATTTTTTTTGGGTGTGTTTGAGTTGCCACGGGTTGCGAACCGCATGTACGGATTAAACTGCCCATTTTCACAAACAAAATTTTCATTTTTTTAAATAAGGGAATGTAACACCCCGTTCTTTAAGTGTGTAATTATGAGTTTCATCCGAGAAGGTTTCGGGCTGGCGTATGTGTTAGAAGCTTTGGGCTTCGCGTCACCCCGTATGAATGTAAAGTTATTTGGGAGCGGGTTAGATTGGAGGACTTGTGGTGTTTTAAAGTTGATCATTGTTTATAGCTCGTTGTGGTATAAGTGGAAGAAGGGTCCCATGCATGCATGGCATGCATGTGTTTTGGAGTCTGGCTGGGTACGCCCAGTGTAAGCTGGACGTACGCCCAACGTAATGGGGTGATGAACGCGGGATGGCCGGGTGAGTACGCCCAGCGTACTAGAGGTACGCCCAGCGTACTCTCAGAAACTCCAAACCCTAATTTTGGGTCAGCCACTATATAAGGAACATGTTGGTTCATCCCTTAGCCTCTTTATGCTCATCCTTAACCTCAGAAAACCCTAGATCTCGTATTCCCTTCATTATTTGGGTGTGTTTGACCTTGGAAAGCTTATTTTGGCAAAAGAAAGGCTTGAAGGAGAAAAGAGAAGTTGTCAAGGAAGACGAGGGACGATTGGAGCTTGTAGATCTGAAGAGATACCATGCTTTGGAGCTTGTTTGAGGTATAAAGCTTCTTGCTTGACCTTCATATTGTATAGATCTATGTATTTTGAAGCTTTGTCCCCATTCTTGTCCCTAAAGTCCTCACCTTGTTGCATATTTCGAATTGGTCAAGATTATTTGTCCTTTCAGACCTTTGGGGAGGTCTTGAGTGAGAAAAATGAGGTCCCAAGGGCTGTAGTTGTTCCATGTGAGAGATATATAGGTCTTAATGGATTAAGACCTTGGATTAAGAGCTTAAGGACGTCCCAAGTGATAAAGTCTGAGACTTTATGAGTTCTAATCATATTTGGCCTATGGATCTGGAGTTTGGGCTTAAGAGCTTAAGCCATTAAGTCATTATGTGGATTTGTTGAGCATCAGGGTTACGCCCCGCATAGCGGGCCAGTGCCCCGATTCCCTTTGCGAGTCAATGCTGCACGCCCCGCGTACCAAGGATGGTACGCCCAACGTACTCCTCCTGTTGGACTTTCATTTTTGGGCTTTGATTTTGGGCCGTTGGTGGACAGTTGGTTGTTGGGCCAAGTCTGGGAATTCATGGACAGAGTGTTTTGGGCCCAATTATTGTGATGGACTTTGGTTCTAGGCCCATTTGGTGAAGTGGTCCCAATTTGGTAAATTGGGCCAATGTTGGACTTTGTATGAGATTTGGATTTTGGTCTTGGTCCGATATGTGGAAGTATGTTTGACCTAATGCTTATGCTTGTTATGTTGGTTAGTTCGGGATTTGCGGTGAGTTGGTGGTTCGAGAGTCTGCTTCTTCAGTTCAGAGTTTCGGCAGTGCGAGGTGAGTTATCCTCACTATATCAACAGGGTCTAAGGCACCAAGGCCGGCCCTTATCGGATTGAGATCCGGGTAGTTGTTGTTATGTTTCTGTTTTGATATGTTTGCATCTTGAGAGCTAGGATGGTATATGTTAGAGACCTGATTGAGATCGGTATCTTGAGAGATAGGGAGATGCTATGCTAGTGACCTGTTAGGTCGGTATCCTGGTTAGGATGATGATATGTTATGTGATCTGTTTGATCTGCTTGTTGACTGTGAATTGCTATATGATTGTATGTATATGTGCACATGGTTGTTTGGACTGGAGTTGGGTTGAGGCGGGTCCTGCTTTGTGCTGTAGGCCAAGATACCCAGGGCAGACCGGTTGTTCCGAAGGCCAAGCGAGTGGTCCGGATAGGCTGTAGGACCAAGAGGGCGGACCAGACGTGCCGAGGCTCGGAGAGTGGACCAGGCCGACTGAAGGCCCGGTGCGGGCGGACCAGTCATACTGTAGACTCAGAGAGTGGACCAGGTGGATTGAAGGCCCGGTGCGGGCGGGCCAATCACACTGTAGACTCGAGGTTTATGGCTAGACTCAGAGGGTGGGCCAGGTGGACTGTAGGCCGGTGTGGCGGACCAGTCACACAGTAGACTCGAAGTGCATGGCTGTTCTGTGATCATATATGTTGTGGCATGTTATGCGTGTATGGTATAAGTGGTTGGTATTTTGGGGATATCTCACTAAGCTTTCGGGCTTACAGTTGTGGTTTTATGTTTTTCAGGCTCTTCAGGAGACCGTGACAAGGCGAAGGCGTGATCGTACCGCTCCTCATGATTTTGTAGTAATGTGATTCTGGGAATACGTTAAATGTTTTGTATTGAAAACCTTTTTGTAAAGATTTAATGGAATCGAGCTGTTTTTGAAAAATTTAAAATTGGTTGTATTTTTTGGTCGTTACAAGTTGGTATCAGAGCCTTGGTTTGAGTGAATTGGAGAAACACTTGTGTGACTCCAGTCTCAAATTGAGGAGATTTTTCAAAAGAGAGTTTAAAATGGTTTTCAAATGAGTAAAGGAGGACGCGGAGGTACGATCAGCCGGAACCAGTAAGTAACCCCAAAATACCATGCATGTTATTTGTTTTGAGCTTTGATAGAACAGCATGCTAGTGTTAGGCTAGGGATCTTCAGGATTTCATGATAATGTTGCCTGATTTGTGATGCCTGTAGCCTAGGGTTTCCTTGTGGGAGATTTTCAGAGTTCCTCTAGTGGTGAGGGTTGAGAGTTATTATGCATGTTTTCACTAGGGTGTCGTGGTAGTACTTCATACAAATATGGGTAGGTGTGGAAGGTAGTATGGACCCGTACTACTGAAAGCACAAGACCCATACGCGTATCAGGGAAACCATGATCTCTAGGGTTGGGTTGAGAGAGTTGGATCCCAGGTTAGTGGGAAGAGTCTGAGATTTTGTATGGTGTTTTTCAGTATGGAGATTCCGAGGCATGATGAGAGTGGATCTGGATCAGGATCGGGAGCAGGAGAGAGAGTTCCGGGGGGATCGGTACCGCCTGAGGTAATCGGTCAGATGAGCACGTGCGAGTTGGATGCGAGGATTCGTGAGATCCTACGTGATGAGATTGCTGAGTTGTTCCGGGCTGAGTTGCCAGAGCTGTTCGGGTCGATCAAGACCGCCATGGTTGAGTATTTTGATGAGCGCTATGCAGCTCTCACAGAGACGGCTGCCGTGGCGGCTACAGCGGTTGTAGCAGCGGCAGGGGGAGGAGTTAGTCGGGGTTTTCAGTATCGGGACTTCGACAATATGAAGCCTCCCACCTTTGATGGAGTTCAGGACCCGATTGTTGCTATGAGGTGGTTATCGGACGTGGAGGGGTGTTTCTTCATGTGTTCATGCCCTACTGATCAGAGGGTGAGGTGTGCTCTGAACCTGTTGAGGCTCGGGGCGAAGGATTGGTCGAGATTGACCACGGGGTCATATTCGGATGCGCAGAGGGCTTCGGTTTCATGGGATCAGTTCAGAGAAATGTTCAGCACTCGTTATGTTCCGCAAGTTGAGAGGGAGAGATTGGCTCAGGAGTTTCTTGAGCTGAAGCAGGGTTCGGAGTCGGTGACTGAGATCACCAGGATGTTCACTGAGAGGGCGATGTTTTGCCCAGAGTTCGCCTCGGAGCAGGCTCAGATGTCTCGATATATGAGCATGCTCAAGAGGGACATCAGACAGTTTGTGTCTGCTTAGAGGTGCGAGACCTTGTTGGAGTTGCAGGAGGCCGCTAGGCGGCATGAGTTAGAGATTGAGTTGCAGTTGCGTGAGCTGTGGCAGGCTCCGGTGCAGTCGCAGCCGACGCCGAAACGGTCCAAGACCGTTGATGTTAGAGTGGGGGATCTGAGCAGCCACACTTGTGGGAAGTGTGGGAGGGGTCACACCGGAGTTTGTAGGTCTGGTGGTGCATGCCGTAAGTGCGGAAAGGAGGGGTACTATGCGAGGGATTGTCGGCAGTCAGCGCCAGTTCGGGATTTGAGGATTTGTTATCATTGTCATCAGGTTGGACATTTGAGGGTCAACTGTCCACAGCTTGCTGCGGGACCGGTGCAGACTCCAGCACCGGCCACTTTGAGGATTACGGGTGGAGGTCAGGGTGGAGCGGAGCCCCCAAGGGCTCAGGGTCGTGCTTATCAGCTTGCGGCAGAGGAGGTCAGAGCAGTGCCAGATGCAGCTACGGGTATGCTCCTTTCTTGATATCTTGTTATCTTGTGATTATTGTGGTGTTTTGTTTATGTGCTGGTATCTTTATGTGGTTTTTGATGCGGTATTCGTAGTTTTGAGAGTTTTGGGTTGGTTATGGGTTATTGTATTGGGAATTTTGTGGTTATCATTCATGAGGGTTAATAGTGGAAACCTGGCATTGGGTTGATGGCCGGGTAGCATCTGCTTTCTGAGGAGTGGTTAGATGCAGGTTGAGTTTCTTTCGAGCGGGTTATCAGTGTTGATGTGGGATCTTGTCAAGGTTGTTTATGCCATTGTAAATCAGTCCGCGTGTAAGTGTTGGTTTTGTGCAGAGTTGTTCTGGGAGGTCGGTGATGGCAACCGTTGGTTGTTAATCAGTGCTACAAGTGGGGGAGAATTGGAAAATTCTCCGGGAGATCGATGAGTATTTGAGGATGCTTAGCTGTTGGGATTCAACAGCGTTCTGTCAGCCCAAAGTATAGGCTGGTAGGAGCAAGTGTCGGTGCGGGGCGGAATACAGACCTAGGGCATTCGATTGTGGAGGGTCTGGGAGCAGGCCGGGATCAAGCATGTGCGATTGAGACAGAGTTTGGAACCCTTAAAGGGCTAGAACAATATGCATGGGAGGATTTCCGGGAGAGATAGCTCGGAATGATGAGTGCTAGCTGAGCGGTCCGGATAGACTAAAGGCCGGTAGGCTTACCAGTCAGGCCGAAGGCTCGGAGAACGGTCCAACCAAACTGAAGGCACTGAGAGCGGTCCAGATTGGCTGAAGGTTCTGAGAGTGGTCCAGATTGGCTGAAGGCCTGGTGAGGCGGTCCAGTCATGCTGAAGACTCTGCAGGTATTGTTGGATCGGTTCGAGGATGTGGATTGTGTATGTTGCAGTGTGATTGTATTAGAAGGTCTGGCCCCGGGTAGTGATCATGATTAGTTGAGATAGTACAAGGGCTTGAGAGTCCCTGCGATGAGAGTCAGAGTATGGGTGTTGGATGGATAGCGGATACGCTATAAAAAGGGTGGTGTAGCGTTGGGCGAGCACCGTGACACTTGTCGGAGTGACAATGTGGCCAAGTGGTTTCCTTGGTAAAGGAAAAGAGAGAGGTGTGTAACTCCGAGGGGGAGTGCAAGTCCGCGGAAGTGAAAGCTGCAGAGCAGAGTTATGATTAGAGTATTTCGAGTATGGTTATTGGGCAACGTGTTTGCGGCAGTGGAATAGAAGCTTATCCGGTTTGGGATGTTTGCTGAGGTTGCGGAAGGAATTCCGCAGGTGTAGAGCCAAGAGGCTCGGAGTGAATGCAGGGAGAGAGTCTTGGGCTCTCGGTGTGATTCTGATCAGGGTATCGGGTTTTCCCAACCTGAGGGTGCTAGAGCTAGTTTAGCATGTGTATGTGATTGCAAGGGGAGAACTCGTGGGAGTTGCTCAGAGATTGAAGAATGGGTCTTTCCGTCAACATGGAATGGATAGAGTGGGAATCGGATCGGGCATCCGATGGTTCATGGTTTTCTAGCCATATGGGTCGAGTGATTGTTGAGATTTGGAGCAGTGATGCATCATGGGTAATTCTCGGTTGTTGAGTGTGATTATCAGAGGGTACAGCCGGTGCCGGTTTGAGACGGTGGTCAGGACACCGCAAGGAAGAGGAAATGAGTTCGAGTTTCGATGGTTATGCCTTGAGGAACCGGGTCCGGTTAGGGCCAGGAGGCGCGTCGTGGGAGTATTTTGAAGTAGAGTTGCTGCAGGCTTCGAGGACGAAGCCAAATTTAAGTGGGGGAGAATTGTAACACCCCGTTCTTTAAGTGTGTAATTATGAGTTTCATCCGAGAAGGTTTCGGGCTAGCGTATGTGTTAGAAGCTTTGGGCTTCGCGTCACCCCGTATGAATGTAAAGTTATTTGGGAGCGGGTTAGATTGGAGGACTTGTGGTGTTTTAAAGTTGATCATTGTTTATAGCTCGTTGTGGTATAAGTGGAAGAAGGGTCCCATGCATGCATGGCATGCATGTGTTTTGGAGTCTGGCTGGGTACGCCCAGCGTAAGCTGGACGTACGCCAAGCATAAGCTGGACGTACGCCCAGCGTAAGCTGGACGTACGCCCAGCGTAAGCTGGACGTACGCCCAGCGTAATGGGGTGATGAACGCGGGATGCCCGGGTGAGTACGCCCAGCGTACTCTCAGAAACTCCAAACCCTAATTTTGGGTCAGCCACTATATAAGGAACATGTTGGTTCATCCCTTAGCCTCCTTATGCTCATCCTTAACCTCAGAAAACCCTAGATCTCGTATTCCCTCCATTATTTGGGTGTGTTTGACCTTGGAAAGCTTATTTTGGCAAAAGAAAGGCTTGAAGGAGAAAAGAGAAGTTGTCAAGGAAGAAGAGGGACGATTGGAGCTTGTAGATCTGAAGAGATACCATGCTTTGGAGCTTGTTTGAGGTATAAAGGTTCTTGCTTGACCTTCATATTGTATAGATCTATGTATTTTGAAGCTTTGTCCCCATTCTTGTCCCTAAAGTCCTCACCTTGTTGCATATTTCGAATTGGTCAAGATTATCTGTCCTTTCAGACCTTTGGGGAGGTCTTGAGTGAGAAAAATGAGGTCCCAAGGGCTGTAGTTGTTCCATGTGAGAGATATATAGGTCTTAATGGATTAAGACCTTGGATTAAGAGCTTAAGGACGTCCCAAGTGATAAAGTCTGAGACTTTATGAGTTCTAATCATATTTGGCCTATGGATCTGGAGTTTGGGCTTAAGAGATTAAGCCATTAAGTCATTATGTGGATTTGTTGAGCATCAGGGTTACGCCCCGCGTAGCCTTAGAGTACGCCCCGCGTAGCGGGCCAGTGCCCCGATTCCCTTTGCGAGTCAATGCTCTACGCCCCGCGTACCAAGGAGGGTATGCCCAGCGTACTCCTCCTGTTGGACTTTCATTTTTAGGCTTTGAGTTTGGGCCGTTGGTGGACAGTGTGTTGTTGGGCCAAGTCTGGGAATTCATGGACAGAGTGTTTTGGGCCCAATTATTGTGATGGACTTTGGTTCTACCCAGGGCGGACCGGTTGTTCCGAAGGCCCAACGAGCGGTCCGGATAGGATGTAGGCCCAAGAGGGCGGACCAGACGTGCTGAGTCTCGGAGAGTGGACCAGGCCGACTGAAGGCCCGGTACGGGCGGACCAGTCATACTGTAGACTCAGAGAGTGGACCAGGTGGATTGAAGGCCCGGTGCGGGCGGACCAATCACACTGTAGACTCGAGGTTTATGGCTAGACTCAGAGGGTGGGCCAGGTGGACTGTAGGCCGGTGTGGCGGACCAGTCACATAGTAGACCCGAAGTGCATGGCTGTTCTGTGAGCAGATATGTTGTGGCATGTTATGCGTGTATGGTATAAGTGGTTGGTATTTTGGGGATATCTCACTAAGCTTTCGGGCTTACAGTTGTGGTTTTATGTTTTTCAGGTTCTTCAGGAGACCGTGGCAAGGCGAAGGCGTGATCGTACCGCTCCTCATGATTTTGTAGTAATGTGATTCTGGGAATACGTTAAATGTTTTGTATTGAAAACCTTTTTGTAAAGATTTAATGGAATCGAGCTGTTTTTGAAAAATTTAAAATTGGTTGTATTTTTCGGTCGTTACAGGGAACATCAGGACAAAACAATCGCGAAGCGTAGAACCACCACGTCACGGCAAGCCCATTGCCATGTCGTGGGAACTAGCAAATTGCCATGTTTTTCATTAAATGCTTAATTCTTACTAATCTAAGCCCAAAACTTCAGATCTACTTCTTTTCAATGACTTAATGGATAAATTTTCCAACTTTATCCATTAGGATTCCTACCTAAGGCTAGATCTACAACCCTAAGTCCATTAAGTCCTTAATGGGGCCAAAACTTGTGCATGGGACCAAGAATTATCCAATCTAAGGCTTTTTTTCTCATGTAATAGAACCTATGGACCATTAGAGAGCCATAGAAAGCTCTTGAGTTCCTCAAACTCCAAGAGTATTCATGGAAAGGACTAAAACAACCCAAAAATGACCTCAAACTTGAATATAAAAGAAGAGGTGTCAAGGTGAGAACTTTATACCCCAAGTAGCTTAGAAAACTGAAGAAAATGATGGATCTAAACCAACTCCCTCCTTCCTTACTTCCTTGTGAACTTCATTCTTCTCAAGCTTCACAAAAAATCAAGGAATAAGCTTCAAATCGAGAGAACAAGCTTTCAAATCTTCATGGAGGCTAAGGTTTTGTTGATGAGGGGTTGGAGGCTAAAAAGGATGCCCTAATCCTTGAGTTTTGGTGCTTAAATATGGAGGAAACCCTAAAAATCATAGGCTTGCACTACAAGCTATTACGTTGTGGCCTTCCTCTTTCCACGTCGTGGAGGCCATCTGAATATGCGGTTTATGCATTTAGCAGGCCACGTCGTGGTGTTCCATTCACCATGTCGTGGCACAAGGCTTTTCCCTAAAACCTTACATTTTATCCCTCTAATCCCTCAACCGATCTATTCTGGAAAACGGGTATTACATCTCTCAACTCCAATAACACAATCAAAATGACCAAAAAAACGCCAAAAATACATTGAACAATATCTCATTAACTGAAGAACAGGTTATTAACTTTATACTCACAAAGGAACGAAAATGGAGTGAGTTTGTTGGATCTACACTTAGAACCACCTTTCTCGCAACAAACGAAACTTTCTTAATCTTCAAGCTTCACCAAAACACCTAAATAAGCACCAAAAGTGGTTTAATGAGAGAGGATAAGCTCACAATACTCAAAGGAGGGTAGAGTTTCTCTCAAGGGACATTATAGGGTTGATAAAGGCTGAGAATGACAAAACTTAGGGGTTAATGTGATTTAAATAGTCCCCCAAAACCCTAATAAGTCGTTTAGCCTATGGCATGGGCGCCCGACACCCTTAGTATAAATCTATAATTTTTTAGATTATTGCGATTAATTCCTTCAAGCTTCGGTCTTCACTTCTACCTTTCTTTGGACGTTAAAACCACCAATAAATAGTTTGGTAAAAGCATAATCGGGACTCAGAGTGTTACAATTAAAAAGCTCCAACACATGAAATCCTCCAATAGACAAATTGGTAAGCGCATCCGTCAAATACTCAAATTAGGGACCGGGTGCTAAACATAACTCACTCGTATGAAGTCAGAATTACTTGGCTTTTTTCCAAAATATAATTTGGTGTTTATAGTTCACGTTAGACTGTAAATAACACATATTTTAGTTACATATTGAATCAACTACATGCTCCGGAAGACAACATATTTATGCTTGTAACACCTGCACTTTTTGTGAGACATTTCGCGGATAGACCCTTATTTATGTTGTCGTTTAAATGTAAATTGCATCGTAAATAAATAAATTTTTTTCTTATGTGCTATATGTTCACAAAATGTTCTTTGTATATAATACTATATTTATGTTATACGGATAAATATTATAACGAAATAATAATTGTATAAAAATATGGTTAAAAACGAGACAAAAAGGATAAAAATATAAATTAAAAATAAATGCATAATTAGGATAAATGATCTAAATGAAAGTAGTAGTGCTCGTCAATAGCTATCCGTACATATAAAGCACACATAAATCGGACTATGTATGAGGAAGTTATGATTTTTCAAAGTTTCGAGTGTGACATAGTACAACTACAATAGTGTGCGACACATAAATTGAAATGAAAATCGGTTGAATGTTAGCCGAAAAAATATAAATGAAAGTTGTATTAGTCTTCAATAGAAGACCAAAAATGTAAATAACGTCGAAAACAGAGTTCATATGAAGAAGTTACGAATTTTGCAACGTTATTTACAATACAAGAATTCTCATACCGTACAACGAAAAATAAATTGAATATTAGCCAACATGGTCTAAATGAAAGTTTTAGTATTCGTCGATAGCTACGTGTTGATATAAAGATGATCGAAAACGGAGATCGTATGTGAAAGTTATGAATTTTACAACATGGCACCATTGGAGGGCAATACATGTCACAATCAAAGATACCCCTTTCTCCCCCATGGCTTGGCAGGGACGGACGACATGTGGTGATAGGCACAACGTGCCCTTTTTTGGGCTATAAATAGACACACCTACAAGCTCTTTCCTTTGCCAATTCCTCTCTAATACTTCCAATCTTTCCCGAATCCTCAAGGTTCGATTCTAGTACTTCTTAGGCATCATTAGCGAAGCTATAGAGCGTTGGAGAGCCCGAAGAAATATAGTTTTCGGTTTTGAAGTTCCTCATGCGTAAAATCCGTTTTTTCGCTAAACGACCTGTCAGTTGAGTTATGATTACCGTGTTTTAAGTATAACTTATATTTATGTTTATAACCATTATTATGAGCTTATAAATATGATTTATCAGTAACATCAATCGTTATAATGATTGATATACTTACAAAAATGATGATAAGGTAAGAACAATGAGGTGTTTAAAGTGGATTTCTCAAACAGTATATCTTTATATACCAAACGGATCCTACCTCAAATACGATCTTACCTGGTTGTTTCTTATCAGTTATAAGTTAGTATCTTGTTTGATATTATTGATAAATCTAAGAAAAACAACAATTATAACCACGATTAATATAAACGATAACTAAACATAGTAATATTTTATCTACGTTCTTTTTAAAAGAAAAAGTTGGAGCGTATATGGAGCACATATTTAAGTTAAAGCTTTTCACTTTAACCAGGTGAGTATGTAGCTACTTTCGAGTGCATAATTATAATAAAATTAATTATCGCACATATTTATCGTTCGAAGGATTGTGTATATGTTAACTGTTTAGCATATGTATTTTTGTGCTGCTTTTATCTATTAAGTTATAATAGTATTGTAAAATCAGGAAACTTTATTTAAAGTCGATTTTCTTTTATTATAGTCTTGCTAAATTTAATTTAAGACTTATAAAGGATATTAAATATAAGTAAGTTGAAAATATGAATAATCTCATAGTCGGGTAATGTCTGAGACTTAAGGCGGAGTGTAGTAGTCCTCTTGTTTTTGGATAGTTAGTATTGGCAGGTCCATATCAGAAAGTCGTAGGGTATGTCTGGAGCATCTTCCAGAATGAGATGTCTACACTTGATTATTCTAGACTGTCTTGTGAGTTACGTTGATAGTGTGGCCTTATAAACCACATACAAAGATTAAATGGGATGACATATTTATCAAATACTTTGAACATTGGTTGCCTTTAAAAGACTTACATTGGTCAAGAACTCCCCTAGTTGTGTAGTCAAACAATTGCTCAAACGGTTTATTAGGTTAAGTGATTCTTCTAGATAATCGTTGAATTAGGATTTTGTGAGAATCGATTGGGCGGGGTATGTCCGGGTAGAATGTCTTATAGATATTTACGTTGGATTTATATATCTATATTGTTTGGAAATGTTTATTTTGGATGATGATTAATATAATTTAATATCATTAAATTATTGTAGGCTTGAATACCCTATGTATCTCATTAGGTTTCCCAAACCTGACCCACTCAATTTATACGCATCACATGTAGCGGTATTAAGGCTGTTGAAATCTAAGTTAGGATGCCAAGTGAATAAGATATGAGGTTGTGTAATATCCGAGAATCCATGTAATTTTCCTTTATGTTATAATATTAAGTTTTTGACAAAGGACCCAACCCTCGTACGTTGGGCGTACGTGTATGTACACTTAGCGTACGAGGGCGCACATCATCGAGCATCGGAGCCTCGTACGCAGGGCGTACGTGACCTGGATTAGAAACGCTAAATTTTTGGTCTTGTATCATACTTAAACCCTATTATGACCTTTGGACCTCAATTTTATCAGCCTCCATTGCCTCTCAACGTCCCTAGAAACCCTAACTGCCATTGGAAGTGAGTTTGAGCTTGGAGTGTCAAAAGGAAGCCATTTTTGGGTGTGTTTGCAAGGAGAAGAGTTTGAGGTGCAATCCTTGGGCGTGGTAAAGCTTTTAGATCCAACATCTTCATCATCTTAGGAAGTTTATGGAGGTATAAAGTTCATACCTTGCTCATCTATTATTTATATCTCCCCTTGAGCTTGTTTTGGTCTTTTTGGTCCCTTTTGGAAGGTCTTGATGAGCCAAGACCATTTGAGATGTCAAACCTTGTAGATCTAGATTTTTAGTGGCCTCTTTCAGCTTAAATGTGCAAACTTTATGGTGTTTGTGAACTCCATGCAAGCATTAAGCCATTTATTAAGCTCTTTTGGGCTTTTAGGCTTCATTAAGCCATGCATACACGTAAAGTTAGCGATTTTACTTGATTAACCACTTCAAGGAGGTCAGATCTGGGTATCGGAGCAAGTGTATTAACCAAATAAGAGCTAAAATGCAAAGTTGGCAAGCCTGAGGAGTACGTTGGGTGTACAAGCTCCTACGCGCAACATACAGGCCCTTAAGCATGTAATCTTAGCGTACAAGCTGAGTACGCCCCACGTACTTAGCAGTAGGCTGCGATAATTTGGCATTCGGTGGTGGGCTTCCGTTTTGGACTCGAGGAGTTTTGGGCTATATTGTGGGCCTTATCCTGGTTAGGTTAGGTGGACCCAGTCTCCTCTGTGGGCTTCTAGTGTCATGGGTTGGACATTTTGGGCCTTAGGCCCATCATTGTAAATGGGTTGAATATGGTTGGGCCCATTGAAAGGAAAATGCTTTTGGGCTTTATTTGAAGAGTTTGGACTTAGGGATTTTGGGCCTTGGTTGGTTGTATCATAATTTTAATTAGGGTATTTTGTATAATTATTCAATGTGAGATTTTTGGAGATTGGTAGCTGGGCAATTACTATTTTCAGCAGACCGAGGTGAGTCTCTTCTCAGTATTACAGGTCGAAGGCACCAAGGCTGACCCATTATCTGTTTATGCAATATGTTAGTTGTTGTGTGTTACATGTTGTGATCGGGTTGAAACACACCCCTGGGCGGGGCCTAATATGATATGTCGGGTTGAAATATACCCCAGGACGGGGCCCACTGTGACACGTTTGGGTTGAAATATACCCCAGGGCGGGGGCCCATACTTGTGTTCGGTTGGAATAA
Organism: Lactuca sativa; assembly: GCF_002870075.4. Lineage (NCBI taxonomy): Eukaryota > Viridiplantae > Streptophyta > Magnoliopsida > Asterales > Asteraceae > Lactuca > Lactuca sativa. The sequence continues at coordinate 193,732,443 of NC_056624.2, forward strand.
ACCCCAGGGCAGGGCCCATTGGTATCACTAGTGTGTATTATTTTGGGAAAACTCACTAAGCGTTAGCTTATAGTTTGTCTTATGATTCAGGTACTTCCGGTTTTAAAGGGAAGGACCCGACTTGATGGCGCATCATTCACTCTCCACTATTTTCCGCATTTCATGTTATTGACACTCTGATGACTTTTTATGATTATGTATTGGATTTTGGTATTGAACTTATGATTGTAACCTTAAATTAAAATGAAAATTTTTCTCTGGTTTTTGGGCTGTTACAGTCTGCTACAGTATTCAAGTCCTTAAAAAAATTATGTTGTAACCTATGTTAGATATTTAATTATGACATCTTTGGAAATTGTAATATTTTGAAACAATATTTATTATCTCAATAAAAATATTTTATTAAACTGAGATTTTCTGCAACAAAACATCTAATTATTTTAAAGCATAAAGAAAAAAGTTATGATTGGTTCAGATAAATGAGGGATGTCACAATGCTGCATTTTTTTATGTTTCAATTTTTTTTATATTCTATCATGTTTTTTAAAATACGTATAAATCAATTATATGAAGTCAGAATTACTTATTTTTTAGCATGTAATTTGGTGTTGCAAACCACAAAAACAGATCCATTCTGAAAAATAACCAAAAAACATACACCGACACCGATGATCCGGTCCTCGGTATATACAACCCAATAAATTTGGTTCTAAGTCCAAACCGATTTAGTCTTGTTCAAAAGCTCATCCCTAACTGAATATTGACCATCCAAATTACACAAGCAATACTTAAATAGGAAGAGTAAAACTAAACAGGACCGGAAAGGCTATTGGCCGAACAAAAGCCAAAAAAACAAAATCCGAAAAAAAAACATGAAAAAACATAAAATGTCCATGACTTCTCCCATAAAGCATTTTATGGACTCAAAAGACCTTACCAGGGTGTGCTTCTCATTTCGTGCTTTAACATTTTGGATGCGCTAATATTATTGGGTGCGAGGCTGCCAACCTCCCATTCGTTTATCTCGATGTTCCCATTGGGGCTAACATGAACCTTAAAAGAAATTGGAAACCAATTATTGATAAGGTGCAAGGTAAGCTTTCGAGTTGGAAATCCAAGACCCTCTCTTTTGGAGGCAAATTGACTTTGGTTAAGTCGGTTCTTGGAAGCATGCCCCTGTTTTATTTTTCGATTTTTAAGGCCCCTAATTCCATTATTGATTTGTTGGAGAAGATTTGCAGAAGATTCCTTTGGGGTGGGACGGATGATAAAAACAAAATTTGTTGGGTTGCATGGAAGCGTGTTCTTGCGGATAAGGAGTTGGGTGGTCTAGGTATTGGCTCTCTTAAGAGCATTAATATTGCTTTATTATGTAAATGGATATGGAGGTTAAAATCGGAGAATTATTCTCTATGGAAGCAAGTTATTTGTGGGATTCATAATCTTTCTCGCAAACCAATTTATAATCTGTCCAAGAGATCTATCCCTGGTGTTTGGAATAATATGGTATCTATTTCAAGAATTTTGGGATAGATGGGCCTCGACTTTTATCATTTCGTATCTACCAAAATTGGGTCGGGGCGGAATACCCTTTTTTGGCTTGATAATTGGATTTGTGACGGAAATCTGGCTTTAAGGTTTCCTAACTTATATGCCTTGGATAAACGTAAGTCTTGTTTTTTGGCAGAAAGATTTTCTTCGAATGGTTTTTTATGGGCTTGGAGGAAAAATCCCAACCTTCCAGTGGAGATGGCAGAATTGGCCCAACTCTGTCGGCTCCTCGATGGGGTTACCTTGTCCTCGGATCATGACTCTTGGAAATCCAAACTTTCTAGTGATGGGCAGTTCTATGTTAGAGACATTCGTAAGCTCATCGACTCCAAAGTCACCGTTCGGACTAATAGTACAACCGTTTGGGTGAATCTTGTCCCCTTAAAAATAATCTGCTTTGTTTGGAGGGCTAGTTTGGATGATATCCCTTCCTCCATGGCTCTTTCAAGGAGGGGTGTAGGTGTTGATTCTACCAGGTTCCTCTTTTGCATTAATGGTGTGGATGATACGGATCACTTGCTTATTGCTTGCGATCTCGCTAAGGAGGTGTTCAAGTAGATTTTTAAGTGGTGTGATGTCCCTGTCGTCTCCTTCTCTTCGGTCTCTGAAGCTTTAAATTTTGCTGCTAAGTGGGGAACTGCCCAAAAAAAAGGAAGGTCTTTCTTGCCATATTGTACGGAGGTCTGTGGTGTATTTGGAAGGGCCGGAATGATAGGTTTTTTAATCAGGTCCTACAACCATTGCTAAAGTTGTGGACAACATTATATCTATGGTCTTTGGGTGGGTTAAGCATAGGGGTAATTTTGGTAATTGTAATTGGGTCAATTGGTGTTGTTCCTCGTTTAGTGTCTTGTAGCTTTGCCCTGGACGGGGGGGTGTGGGGGTTTGTGTTGCTTTGGGGTTGTGATTTAGCTTAGCTGTTTGCCAAATCTTTTTCCTTGTAAGGCTTCGGCCCTTGTTTCTTTTTTATAAAATTTCGCCGTTTCAAAAAAAAAATTCGACGCTCCCACACTTAAAACAGAGTCTAAGTTATGAACGTTTTAATGTAATATCCTTGGTAGCCTAATCATGTGTCTCTAGAAACATAATCTCCATTTCCAATCATCCATGCTAGTGCCGGCATCACATGTTGAAATTATTATATTTGTTTATAGTTAGTTTTCTTTATTTTATCCATTAACATTAAAATAAAATATGAAACAACTCATTTGCGTATAAATTGTTATTTCCATAAAAAATCATATTATTTGAATTACCATTCTTCCATTTTTGTTTTTCGTTTTTTTCAGCGTAAATGTAGAAAATGAATCGACCCAAACAGGATGGCCCAAAAGGCCTAACAGGCGCTAATAGGTCAACCTTTTTTTTTTTTTCCTCTTTCACGTTTTCAACATCTTTCTTCAGTAACACGGGTTTTACAAATTTTTACATAATTATTTTCATATGATATACGGTATATAAATTATCTTCTAAGCATTTCAAGCAACAAGAAAAGAAGTCAAGAAGTACAATCTCGATTTAAGTGAAAAAAAATAAATCATAGGTGTAAGTTTTATGCAATATGATTTTGAAAAAACAAAAATTTAAGATCAAATTACAAAAATCAATAATTGGAAATTTACACAATTTAAGAAAAATATTAATGTCAAAATATTTATATCATAATGGACATACATATCACATTAACAAGAATTTTTTATGTTATTTTAGTTCTAAATTTCCCCAAACATATAGCAGTTAGACATGAAATGACACATTTAACCCTCATTTATGGCTGCCCTTGATTGGTGGTAACTAACCGCAGAGTCCAGTCTAACTGTTTGCATAAGAATCTTTGCTCATAATGATATGATTTGGCCCTAACCCTAAATGACAAAAAAACCCTTGAAAATCCAGACATGTTACTGTTAATTAAATCATATCAAACAGCATAAAAACAGAGCATCCAGTTATTCACCACTATAAAAGGAAAGATATTTCTTCATTTGGGAATTGATTGATATGCCAAAACCAGACATCAATGTTAAAAAAAATAAATGAAAATAGTAAAAATGGGTCCCAACTCCCAACTCCCAACTACCAAACAACAAAACAGTCAACTTAAACCTTCATTATGAAAATTTCCCAATTTTATTACCAAAAGAAACACACAATAAACAAAAAAGAAAGATTATGTAACAACTTAAAATTAATAACTTACAAATACAATCATACATCTTCAAATTAAGATGATGAACATTGAACAAAACAAGGTCAGCAATCAGCAACCCATCACAGCACAATTGTAAACAAAAACTCCAGAATGTTCTTTAACACCAAGAACCTTCCAATCCAAAATACCATTTTTAACCCCGGATTCTGGATTCCAAAAATTAAGAACAATGGCTTCACCTTCAGGACCCCTTTGTCCACCTACAACAAGAACCCCATCTCCATAAGCTTTGAACCCTAATCCCCAACCATTTGACGAATCTGCCCTCACTGGAAGCCTCCCCAAAACATTCCATTCATTCTTCTTTTTATCATATTTCTTCACCATGTTGCTTAAATACTCAACTGCATACAACTCATCTTTCACAACTGCAACTAATGGAGGTGCTTGAGCTGCCCGGTTTACATTCGGGTAGATATACATCCCATCAATTTTCCTCCATTTTTTTGTGTTTAAATCAAACTCTTCACCACAAGTTAATGAATCGTTCAAACTCGTCATCCCTCCTATCACATAAAACTTCCCATCCATGAAAAAACCAGAGCATAATCTTCTTGGAGAATGCATGTTAGGTAGCATTTCCCATTTACCAGATGTTGAATCGTATAGTTCGGCAGATTTTAAAATGTTTCCGTTTTGATCGCTTCCTCCTGCAACAATGGCAATTGATCCCAGAGTTCCTGAACCGAATAAACATCTGGGATGATTCATCGCTTCACATTTTACCCAATCGTGGGATTTCAATCTGTATTTCCATATGGCAAATTGAAAAAGCTCACGCCCGAAAACCAGTAATTCACTACCTACAGCTAACGATTCTTTATCTGCGTGATTGAAACATTCGTCACAAGGGATTTTGGGGAGCTTCATCCATTTCTTTCTTGTTGGATCAAATCCTTCCCAACCTCTGGGATCAGAGACCATGTACACCGAATGCTCTATTATCCCTAATTGCTTCCTTAAATTGTTCAGATACCCGCTTTTTATTAGCGAATTGAATTTGGTGTTTAGACAGGAGAGTGACGCGTAATCGAATCTGGATACCCTAGCCAGAGAAATTAGAGCGACATCGTCATATATGCCGGGAAGAAGAGGATCGTTTTCTTCCTCAAAGAAATACTCTGAGGAAGAATTGTTTGTCTTATAACAAGAGCTCATTAGCTTCTTGATATCAGAATCTAACCTCATTTTTGTATACCCAAATAATAATATACCCCAAAAACTTAAGAAAAAAAAACCCAATTTCAATTTGCTATACCTCTTTTCCTCTGTAAACGGAATCCGCGTTTGATATTTCAATGCAATTATTCATCACCATGTTCGTCGATTTATGCAAATCAGAATAACATGAAAGCCCTGGCCTCAAAAGAGAACCCAAATATGCATCACATATCAACGTTCCCCTTTGTGTCGATCAAAATTCATCAAAAAGGTGAAAACCTTTCAACCGATTTTTACATCATGAAGGAAAACATTGAATCAAATTGAACTGATATAATCAGCGTTAAAGATAATTGAGATCCAAACATAATAGCGGCGCGAGAAAATCTGGATCTCACCGTGAAACCATCACGAATCCCGTCGATGAGACAGTCGCCGGAGATTACTAAGAGTCGGATCTCAAAAGTCAGAAAGGCGGCGCCGGCGCCAGAAACAACCGTGCACATGCAGACATCTCGCCGTGAAGCCAATGCAGTCCAGTTATACGTTTTACTGTGTTTGTGTGTTGAGAGAGAGAGAGAGAGAGAGAGAGAGAGAGAGAGAGAGAGAAGGGTGCGTCTTCTAAAATCTAAAGACTAGAAAAACTGGAACTGGTTGAAAGAGAAAATGGAGTGAAAGTGAAAATGGGAGTTGTGTTGCTAGATTTAACATTAATGCCCCTTATTAAAGTCCTGTTATTTTTTATCATCTCGATCAATTATTGATCTTCATATTCCGGCTTCCCTATTTCATATCCGTACACGACTTTGATGTGTGAAAGAAATATTTTAGAAAATTCATCTTATTTTCAATTTTTTATTTACAAAAAATATTATTTTATTTTTGTTTTCAAGGCAGTGACTTATATATAAAAGAGTTTTAGAAAAATTTAATCATAAAAATTTTCAAAAAAGTAAAATTTATTTTGGTTAGCAGGTTTTCACCGGTTTAAATGGACAAACTTTATCAAGAAGATAAGCAATGATCGATATATTAATTGAGTTTCACCTTACCTTTTTAATCAATCGACCACTTTCTACCACTAACTCTTTATCAACTTGAAGCATAATATTTGGGAACAAGTAAAACTTTGAAAATGAATAACCCCACCTCTAACATCTTTATTCTTAGGAATTGATGAAAAGAAGTTAATAGAGAAGTTGATGAAACCATTCATCACATTAGTTATTTTAAATAATCCTTTCAAAATAGAATTTTTAATACCAAAAGAGTTTAATTTATGGAATTAGGTCTCAACAGTTAAAATTTAACATAGTTTGTTAACAACTATAATGAATCAAACAATGCAAAGGAAAAGTTATATACAAAGTCTATACATATTCAATTGGTTTTCTAAAAGTCTATTCATCCTACTTTCCTTCTTCTTTAGTTCTCTAAATCAAATACATGTCAAATCAAAATACACATGTTAGCAATTAAAATATTAAATTCTCATAAAAAAAAATTCTAGTTAGGTTTTGAAAGTCTAATAAGCATTTTAGATGTCAACTCTTTAATTGTGTAAGATAACATCTTGAGTCCAAATCTAAATTCAAACCTTTAAAAAAGTTTACAACATATCAAAATAATTTTTATGGTTCAATGCTGGGGAGAAAACATCTCAAAGTTAGGTATTTGCAAAAGTACACTAAAACCCCTAATAATAAGTCAAATAATTTCAAAATAAAAAATAAAAAATGCAACATGCAACATGATTCTATTCCCATGACATAAACCAATCCTTAAGATAAAATCTCAAAAAATCCAAACTTTTATATAGAAAGCACATAACCCAATATACATCATTTTCCATCTTAGCTCTTATATAACTAGCACATAACACACTATACATCATTGTCCATTCTAAAATACCAGGTACTAGTGGGTCATTGCACTAGACTATATGTAGGGTAGTAAATCCACACATACACGTGCATGCATTGTAGAATGTCCTCACAACCCTCTAGCTAAGTATTATAACAAAGTTTTGGGTACCCATGTTATAGTGGCCACACAACGTAGGACTTGTCTTAAGTCGATGCACATATACATGTTAAAATCAGACTTAATAATAACAAATAAATCTCCTTTTTTTTTTTTTAAAATCTCATTATGAATATATATATATATATATATATATATATATATATATATATATATATATATATATATATATATATATATATATATATATATATATATATATATATATATATATATATATATATATATGATCACTAACTAAAAGCTTGGGTGTGGGTTCCATAAAAGCCTTAAATATTGGGCTTCTTCTAAAATGGTGGTGGCGACTAAAGAATGAGAGACATTCCCTTTGGACCAGGGTGATATATGGTATCCACAACTTAGCGAATAAACCCTTTGATTATCTTTCTAGACAAATGTCTTGTGGAGTTTGGAATAACATTGGCAGATTAAAAAATGTATTGCTCGAGCAAGGCATTAACGTTCAAGATATTTTCAGATTGGTGATCGAATTAGGGAAGGAATCTATGTTTTGGTATGATTCTTGGCTAGGGTCAGGGAGCTTAAAGGAAAAATATCCCTCCTTATTTGAACTGGAATCCAGGAAACGATGCAATGTAGATGACAAAATTGGTGGTTCAACTTATGGATGGAATTGGAAGTCTAATCCTGCTGACCTAGGGATGCCTGAAAGTACAGATCATGTTTTGATGGATTGTCCGCTTGCGATTGAGATACGGATTAAGATCTCGAGCTAGTGTGGTGTATCAAGCAATCTGTTTTCTATCAATAATGTTAAGGATTCTCTTCATCTGGCAGCCACCTGGTGTAACAACCAAAGGAAAAAGGAAAGGTTTGTTGTCATATGCTATGGCTTGCTTTGGAATCTATGGTGGTTTAGAAACAAACATTTATTTCATTCTAAAGTCACTTCGCCACTTCATGGGACTGAATGTATTAAGTCAATGGTCTTCTACTGGTTGAAGCATAGGGGTAAAAACGGAATATGTAGTTGGGATGAATGGTTAGTCTCTCCATTTAGTGGTTTGTAATCCTTGACCTGTATTTGTACTTTGTATTTTGGTCCCTCTTCTAGCTTCTTGCTAGATCTAGGTACCTTATATTAATATATTTGTCGTTTCCAAAAAAAAAAAACCTAACTAATCTTTTAATGGAAATTAATGTTTGAAATATTGCCAGTATGATTTTTGTTGGGGAAGAACCACATCTTAAACTGGAAAATATCATTCTCATCCACTAATGTAACACTACAAAACCATAAATTGGAGATAATAAAAGGTTTACACCATCCACGATGGAGCTTGTATCCTTTAACCTGAAACCACAATACATCATCGTTATGTTCACAATGGATCATTGAAATAAACATCGTATAAATGAGAGGAAGGTCCTCATTCATATTACATAGTTCTAATCACTATTCAAAACATGAAATTCTAAATAGTGTCATTTGAGCTTGAGAAGGAGACAACCTTTCCTTTATTTCATTCGTAAAGTACACCTTCACTTCAAATATTAAGGCCCCAACAAGGCCCAAGTCCAAATAGTCTAAAAGAGGCCTAAACCCGAAGCCCAAATGTCAAAATCCCAACAAAGGACGTGGGCGTACCCCTCCGGTACGTTGGGCGTACTCCTGCTCTGTGTTGACTGCCATCGAGGTGGTTGACCCCATATGCTTGGTGTACAGGAATTACGCTGGGCGTATGCGGGGTTTCACTAAAACCCTAATAAGTGCTTAATGGCTTAAGCACTTAAGCCCAAACTCCAGATCAATTGACCAAATGTGCCATAGGACTATAAAGTCTCAAAATTTATCACTTTGGACGTCCAGAAAGCTCTTAACACATGGTATTAATCCATTAAGACCTTCCTACTTCATGCATGAGACAAATCTAGCTATTGGGACACCATTTTTATCACTTACAACCTCTTCTAAGGTCTGAAAGGACAACTCATTTCGCCCAAATCATAACATGCACCATTTTGGGACTTTTGGGACAAGAATGCTTCCACAAATCTAAAATGACTAGATCTATATCATACAAGTATAAAATTCATAGCTTTTTACCTTCTTGAGCTTCTAGGGCACAACACAACTTCAGATCTATAGTCTTGTTCTCCTTCTCCAAGTACTTGATGCAATGTCTTCACCTTCAAATGTTCAAAATACACACCAACTCACACTCACACACAAAACTAGGGTTTATAACGCTTTCTGGGATATGGAGGCTAAGGATAATCAGAGGAAATGAGCTATAAGGGTGTTTATATAGTCCCAATCCCTAAATATTAGGGTTTTCACCTGACGTGAGTACGCCTAGCGTACTAGGGCGCGCCTAGTACGCTCTACGTACCCTTATGTACGCTTAGTGTACTCCTTCCTGACCCAAAGTTGCAACTTTAGCCCTTATACTTCTAATGGCCCAACTCAACCAACTCCAGGGACCACAAATGGCAAATAAAAAAAAAGTAGAGATTCGAAATAAACCTGCAAAGCTCGGGATGTTACATTATAAGTCCGTTAATGGACTTTATATCCACGGAAAGTTGATGAGAATTCCTACACTTCTATCAACTCACCTCCCATGCTACCATACCAAATACTGAGTTCTTATGCAGGCGACCAGAACTATAACCCTTGCTCCCGACGAATCTTTATCCCAACTTCCATCTTCACAGAATTCTTGAATCCTTATCGGCTGTAACCTGAGCGAATATAAACTCCCCTGACATTTCCAATGACCAAACAACTCATGCAACTGACACCACCATTTTCTTGCTATCGCTCCTTTCCTAGCAGCGGTAGTGTTTGAACCCAACAGTTCTTCTATAGGCAACTGCCGCTCCTACCAGAACAATTACTAAAATCAATGAACCCTGACGACACTGGAGAACTAACCCGCTGAATCCTGACCATAGACCTTCTACACAATAACACTGAATCGATGTTGACCGAAACCAAAATAACAACCCAAATCCTTCAACTGATACCCTTGGCATACATATTCTTTAATTCATACCCTACTGAAATGAAGACCTTGCACATACACACCCTCGATTGCGAGTTCCCACCAAAAACCAACTCAATACTTAACTCATGACCCGAGATCCAAGGACCTATACTTGCATTTTACTTGAAATCTTCTGATTCACGGCAACCCCTCACTAAACCTGGATATAAAATTTCCCCCAACCATCGCTAAGACTACCAGTCTCACACCTGGTCCAGCCACCAGGTTCCCAAGATCCCGAAAGACAAGGATATACTAACCTGAGCGACCCTCTGTGCCACTTACTGACCACACACTCAATCATGCAACCCAAGATCCAAAACATCGACCTTAACGTCTCTACCAGGTACCACCAGAATTGCCATATACACATGTCCTCGCCCATGGGTCCTACCCATCTAGAGCTATGCAGGCCCGACTCTGCCTCAAACCCTAATGGTTCTTAACCTGAAATAGAGAAATGATATCCAAAAATCTTGCCCGCTGTGCCCAAGGCACGAACTGACCCCCATTGTATATTCATGACCATCTTAAACGATTTCCCTACCTCAAACTGGTGAATGCTACGATCTCATCGCAGTCTTACATCACTTCTAACCACCCATGGTCTTACCGCACCCAAACCATCATAACCATACTCACCCTGAGTCGAAACCCGCATCCAACTGCACTTGATCAGGTGTTCGGGTCATGCTTCGAACCCCTAAGGCCTTCATTAAACCATAATATACAGTGAGGCTCCAACACAACCCTCAAATTGGCTCCATCCATAAGCCTGCTATACATCATAGTGGAAACACTGAGCAGCTATTGGAAGTTTCCTAAGCTCCGAACTTATGCAACTTTAATCCAGAAAGCCACTTATGTCGCTTCCCTTTTGACTGGGACGTGAAACTTACCCTAGTTCCACACCTAATTCAACTCCCAAAGATTCTAATCGATTCTCCCCCACTTGGATTCGCTAAATCTCTCCCATCCCACAAAATTTGTTGGGTTCCCAACCCATCTTATCCGCATGAACCGACTATGACCTGCGTCTACCAATAATAGCATTCCATTACTAGCTGATCTCGATGATTGTCCAACTCTTGAATTCCCGAAGAATGCTCCCCAAAATCCTATCAAGTCCGATAATCTCAATCACTTATCATGATACTGCACCAAATCCTTAAGCCCTTTATGCTGGTCTAAAACCATAACCCTTGCTCTGAAATGGCAAATCTTTACCCTAACTCCTCATCCTCAAATGAGTCCCTAGATTCTAACCATCTATAATCCTTGGTGATAATAAAATTTCCATGGCACTTCCAATGACTCAACGATTCACGTGAATGACACCACCATCTCCTTGCTACTGCTCCTTCCCTAGAAACTATAGTGATTGAACCCAAAGGTTCTCTCATGGACAACTTTTGGTCCAACCTGAACGAATGTTATCATGCCTAAAATCTGACATCGTTGATGAACTATTTCTACTAATTTGACTATAGATCTTCCAATCCATACCCCTAAATTGGATCCACGCATGGAACCTGAACAATCTATTGAACCAATAAATCCCGCCCAACAAGATACGACCCACCGATGACTCTTGGCATGCGAAATGGCATATGTAGATTTACAATACATAAATCAGGAAAACACAGAACTAACCCAAAGATAATACTTACCAATACCCTGTTGGATTAGATGTCTAAGCCCATAACTATTATTGGTATGTACTTGACCCGAGAGTAGCATAGTCCATTTGGGTTGCATATCATCAGGACAATTTGTTAGGATGGACTTTTGAGAGAAGGTTATTTATGGTTTATTAATATATTATAAGTTATAATATATTAAAATGAAATCATATGTTTTAATTAGTATCGATCAAGAATTAATTTGGAATTAATTTAGTGATCAAAAAAGACTAATTAAATCTATGGGGACTAATTATGATAATTAGTTATATTTATATGTGTTGGGCTTATGACCCATGTTGGACCAAGTTTATGTATGGATACATAAAGAGTTGGGCCACATGAACCATGGATCATAAAACGCATGGGTATGGATTATGGGTTATACCCATGACCCTTGGAATCCTACATATAAATAGGTTACTCCATAGCCAAAATCAACACGTCTTTTCTTAGAGAAATATGGAGGTGTTTTGGTGCATGGAATTCTCTCTCAAGAGCCACCTTTGTCCTAGGTGTGTTGTGATTCCATTTGAGGCATTTCATACTATTGGTGCTAAGCTCTTAAGGCCAAATACGTCAAGACTTCAAGACACATAAAAGATATGTTTCCCTAACTAGTATATTATATGGTTTATGTCAAATGCATGCTAGTTATAGGTTTAATGCTTTGGAAACCATTTACGTGTATAATTAGTGAAAACATAGATCCAAGGTATTTAGGGTTGTATGTGCACCATAGGATGTTGTATTATACCAAAACCCAACAGTGGTATCAGAGCCATGGGTTGTTTTCTACTATATTTGTTGCAAAAAAAATTTTTCAAGTTGATGAAAAAAAAGAAAAAAAAACATGAAGTTTGTCAAATTTTATGATAACTACTTGATTTTATGAAAAACTAATTATTTGTAAAATTTGAGCCACTTTACTACAAGAGTTGAATTAGGTCAATTTATTAAAAGATAGAATGATATGATTATTTTATTTGTTTTAAAAGTTTGATCTAAGTGGTTTTAAGGAGTTACAAATTTTATCATAAAATTTTGGAACTCAAAAGTTTTTTTTTAAAGTTATGATCTTAAGAGTTTTGAAACTTCCATAAGTTATGGATGTGAAATGTTTCATTTATTAACTCTTTAGGTTATGAAGTCCAAGAGTCTTCAAAGTATAATTGTCAAAGTTTCAAGATTTGTATTAGTTTATATGATTATCTAATTTCTTGAAAATTATTGATGCGAATTATCTTTACTTATGAGTTTAATCTAGATCATAGAAAAATTATTTGATTATTGTGTTAATTGGAATATTTGATCTTAATGGTTTTTATAAACTCCATAACTTGTCCTTAAGTTATGGAAAGTGAAGAGTTTTTCTTTTTAAAGTGTCATTAAGTCTCATAGGTTATGAAAATAGAAGAGTCTCTACTTTTAATGTCATCATTAAATGATTTAATGTCTTCCATAACTTGTCCTCAAGTTATGGAACTTGATTTTTTTTCATTAAACCTTAATTAAACTCATAAGTTATGAAAAAGCCAAGAGTTTTGAAAGGTTTCAAAACTTGTCCTCAAGTTTGGAATTTGTAAAGTTACCCCCCATGTATACTTTAATTCCAAACTAGACCTTAGAATTTTAAAAGTTAAAATTCATCCCTTATACTTTATAATATTATAAGTTAATAATATATATATATATATATATATATATATATATATATATATATATATATATATAAGAGTAAAGTCATTCTTACCGTTAGTAGGCCTCATTCACGAAGTCGGTCTATAAGGGGGGTATAAGGTTGCTGCCTATAAAATGACAGTTTAATGGGTGTCCACTCTCACCCACCGCTTCCTTGACCGGTGGAGGGTCGTTAGCCGAACGGGTAGGATAAGGACTATAATTCTCCCTTCATTAAAAGTATTAATGATAAATACTAAGTAACTAAACCTTTTATAAATACCCAATCTTAGTTACTTAGGAAAATGTGAATAAGGTGCTAATCCATGGAATTACACTTTGCACTTTGTTTAAGTCGGTTAGTGGAGCGCGTGTGGTTAACCGGCACACTAACTCGTATTTAAAAAGGTAGGTAAAGGGTAACTTAATGTTTATCATAGTATCGATGGAGCGTGTGTGGTTAACCGGCACATCGATTGAGGGGTAAAAACTTAAGGGTGCCAAAGAATTTGCATGGTTACTTCACACCTTGTTTTGTGATCCTCGGCATCCCAGTCACAAAACCCGAAGGGCACACTCGAGATTGAAACATGCCATTGAAAAGTTCAATAAATCTTAAAAGATCTAGGAGTTTCAAATCCAATTAAAACCTAATAAATTATTTCGTTTTTCATGGTGGAAATTGGTGAATCGTCATTCACCTACCTTCAAATATTCTATAGCTTGGATTACGGCATCCCTCTTCCAAGTTATAAAATAGTTTGTTGGGTCCTAGCCTTAATTTTTCATATTAGGTGTTATATTAAGGACTTTAAATCAACTATCTTGAATATCTCCCAAAAGATGTCTAGATCATACATCTATGATCTTCCCAAATATCTTGGAACTTCACTTCCTCCACCTCCTCCAATTATTCTCCCTAACCCACAAGTTCAAGGTCACTCAAGCCCTATTGGCAAGGCAAGGTCTAGGTGTGATCACATCTTGAAGATGAAGTCACATACTGACAAGCCGGGAGAGTTGGGTGTCAAAGTCTTAAGAAAGTTAGTGGTTCAATCACTTTCTAAGTCACATAGTGAGTTCCTTGGGACTCCTATGAAACAGACTATGACAAGACTCTTAATGATCTTATCTATTTGCTTGGTGCTGCTAAATCAGAAATGATTTTGTGTGCTAGTAAAGCAAATTTGATTAGGAGATCAACTTTCCAAAACTTTATGGACAGGGACAATAGTGACACAGGAAATCCAGAAAAGCATTCTCTTCCCAATGGAAAGGGATCGGCCATACTCAACTCGGTTGACCAAATGGTAAAGAGAAAGGCTAAGTCTGAGATAGTCCCATGTACTATTACGTAAGGGTCCATATGTTCCTATTGCCAAAAGGAAAGGGCATTGGTTGCGAAGCTGTCAATTTTACCTGAAAGATCATAAGGCTAGTAAAGTCAACAAGTTTGACTCTATTTCAAGTAAGGTCCACTATCTAACTCGGTTAAGTTTCTATTCTGAGATTCTTATTACAAGATGTGACTGGTTCACATGTTGATGTTTAAGAATCAAAGGAAAAAGTGAAGGAAACTTAAAGAAAGAGTATGTTGAATTTGATCGCGAAGATGGATTTCTATCGCTTCATTGAAGATTGGATTTTTGAGCTACTCTTAGGAGTTATGATAGATTGCTAGGAAACAAGTAATAACATAGTTTTCATTTCAAGTTACATTGTAAGGAAAAAGTTTTTTCCGCATTTTAAAATAAATAAAAGTTTGTTTTACTTTATTTTTATCTCCTTACAATGGCATTCATGAAAACTTCATGTTTGTATGTTTATAGCAATATTGGAAATATGAATTTGATTCGTTCATTTGTGGTAGTGTCTAAATTTACCAAATAAGGAAAGATTCTCATCACCCAAGTTTCAATTGGACTGAAACTTGGAATCATGCAAGTTGTATAGTATGATGAATGAGAACTTTCGAGCATTGGAAAAATTAAGACTAACTACTTGTTCACATGGATGTGTGAGTCAAGAGAAGGACTAAGGGATCAAGTACACTTTCTTGTGCACTTGTCAAAGTCCACCACAAAAGATGGATAAGACTATTCGTCATGATTTACTAAGGTTTAGTAAATATGATTATACTTACAAGCTTAAGTATAATTCTGAAACATTGGAAAATTTTCAATGTATGACAGAACGAATAAGAAGAATCAAATTAGGCAGAAGGATAAAAGTTTCTCAAATCTGAAAAGATGGGAGAGTACTTTAGTATCATGTTTTAAGGTCATCTTAATGATTTTGAGACCTTATCACAATTCATTCTCTAAGTACATTCTGATAGTTAAGAAGAGGAGTTATGAATTGTTGAAGTGGTTAAATCAAGAAGATGATTCATACTTCATTCCAAAACAATTCATAGAGTTATACTCTAAGATTGTAACTTGAGTGACATGTCTTAAAGAAGGTTTAAAACACTTATCAAATGTAAGAGTAAAAGTTTTCTACTCTTGTACATTTGAAATTGGTAAGTTGTGATGTTTTGGATAAAACAAAGACCAACTAAGGCCAATTGTGTGAAGTGTTTGTCTTGATTAGAATCCACACTATCTCTTGAATACCTGACAAGAAAGTCTTATATGTCAAGAGGACAGTGGGAGTCTTAAAGGTCTTGAAAGTCTCAAGAACTAATCAAGAATAAAACCTGAAGTTCTTCACTAGCACACGACTTGAGGTTTATAACCTATCGTGTTGACATATTATGTGCCCATTCCAGTTAAAGTTGGCTTTGTATATGAGTTCTTATAGTTCTCAATTGGCTGCACAACAACTTGGAAGCAACGGCAGGCCCTTGAGCTGCCAGGTGGCAAGAAATTAAGATTGAGTTCAGTCCATATGAGTTTGGATTTGTCATTATCCTTGTCTTGTGACTATGGTTTTGACAATTCACATGGATAAGAACACATACACCATTAAATCTAAGGGTCATAAGGTTTCTCTCCGATTCATGAAAATGATGGTGAGGACACACTTCCACTAAGTAGATTTTGAGTAGATAGCAATTGTGGGAATGACAAAAGGTCTAAACATTATGATTACGACATCCCTCTTCATAATTGTTTAGACACACATGTGAGCTATCTAAGAGAGGTGCATGATATTGATAAAGTCTTATCAAGGCAATCTAGTATCAGAAATCTGAACTTTGGTAAGAAAGTCAATAAAGTATTGATTTCTAGAAGTTTAGTTGATTTCTGGGTACATGTCAAAGCTAGTGGGAGCATAAGTGTTATCATCATGTTAGTGGGAGCATGATAATTATGATAAGTATTGCAAGTTAGCAATGTTAATTATAGAAAACAAAAGTTTCAATTCGTGAGGTTGCAGGGGTTGAAAATTTTGTTTTGATATAATTAAGGGAGAGGAAATTATACTTCATCTCAAATCTAAAAGCATAGATTGAGGTTTTAATCGTATTTAGTCAAGTATATATATATATATATATATATATATATATATATATATATATATATATATGAATGTTATGTTGGAATGGCTCAACATAAGAAAATTCTAATATATGGGTCCATTATTTGCGTTCTAAAATTTGATTATGATTACGTCATCCCTTTTCATAATTTGAATTATGAGAACTTGGCAAATTGAAATGGAAATATTATAGCAAAAGACCGGTTTAGTCTTTATGTGAGACATCATGAATCGTGTCCCATATGCTTCGGATATAGGATCGATTGCATGTGCTATATTCATCCTTTCTAAAATTTTCCAAATGCCTGGGGCATGAAGAAGGGAAAAAGGCCTAGAAATTGATATGACTAAAATGATTAAGCAATTGTTGAGGACAATCTAAGTTTTACCAAATATTGGTTGCTCAAGGACAGTTGGAAGTATAGTATTAATTCTGGAAGTACCATATTGACATAATCTGTAAGGAGGCAACTCGTATTCAGAAGTGATAGTCAAAATGGAATATGGAAATGTTTCAAAGTTAGAAATTATTCAATTTATGTAAGATTAGGAAACTCAATGCAAGAAGGATGTTTCCAAGGAGTTGATCTCCTTTGGAATGCTCTGTAATGTTTGTTGTCAAGTCTTTCCGACTTTGTGCATAATCATTACAAGAGGATCAATGCATATAAGTTTAGAATCTAACAGATTTCAGTAAATGGCATGAATTTGGAATTCTTGCATTTGCAGTAAGATTTGGGACTGTGAAATGAGAATCATTAAAGTTATGTTCAGTTGATCAATTTCACCAAGTAAAGATCATAGACAAACATAGTATGCATACTTGGTGTGTGGCATGACTACTGTTTAGAAAAAATAGTGTACATGATTGGAGCATGGGATTACTATTGTTTTAATTCAAGAATAAAGTTGATAGCTGTAACAGTATACAATGAATAATGTGTAATCATATTGTGATAAATAAAAGGTGTTTTATTTATATTCATAAGTTATGAGACCATATTGGATTCGATTATTATTGTGTTTCACTTTGCATGTTTTGACTTCCAAAATAACTAGGTCATTATTCTGATTGACTAAGTTATTCAAACCATCCACCGTTGGTCATATGTTGGAAGTAGATATGAATCAAGACTGTCATGGGTTGGGTTTGTAGAGGTCTAAGATGTTGGACAAGGTGGTGCTACAACACTCATGAGTGCTCATAAGTTTTGAGTATTGGATTCAACCCACGCTCATTGGAATCACTTCATGGATTTTATCACGAGTGATCATGAGACGATAATATCTTATATTCTTCAAACCTAGAGATATGAGTTGTTACTATGAGTTGGTTGTACATTGATTGCACGAAAACACATTTGGTAACTCGGTGCTATAAAACGTGTCTTTGTGTATGATTCAACAAGTAGTAGAACAAGCCATATGAGTCGAAGGTTATCCATTCCTATGGGGACTAATTATGATAATTAGTTATATTTATATGTGTTGGGCTTATGACCCATGTTGGACCAAGTTTATGTATGGATACATAATGAGCTGGGCCACATGAACCATGGATCATAAAACCCATGGGTATGGATTATGGGTTATACCCATGAACCTTGGAATCCTACATATAAATAGGTTACTCCATAGCCAAAATCACCACTTCTTTTCTTAGAGAAATATGGAGGTGTTTTGGTGCATGGAATTCCCTCTCAAGAGCCACCTTTGTCCTAGGTGTGTTATGATTCCATTGAGGCATTTCATACTATTGGTGCTAAGCTCTTAAGGCCAAATACATCAAGACTTCAAGCCACATAAAAGGTATGTTTCCCTAACTAGTATATTATATGGTTTATGTCAAATGCATGCTAGTTATAGGTTTAATGCCTTGGAAACCATTTGCATGTATAATTAGTGAAAACATAGATCCAAGGTATTTAGGGTTGTATGTGCACCATAGGATGTTATATCATACCAAAACCCAACATACCCAACAATATTCCAAGGCAGGTACTACACCGATAAAGAACAATTTCTCCATAATATTAATACATAAATTGGGGTTTAAATTACATACAAGAGATTTCTTGCGGCTCGACCTTGAACTCTTGAGGAACGATGAGCATTGGGACCCGAACTCCCTCCGCCTCCAAAGCAGGACAGCTGGACCTGAAATGACCTGGCTGGTGACAATGAAAACATATCTGATCCTTCTTACAATCCCGTTGCACATGCCCTCTTTCACCACACTTGAAACACCCGAACTTATGACAAGCAAATCCTTGAGTTCCCCCATACTTGCCACACACCTCATGATCCTCCTGGCTTCTAGTACCCTGGTCAGAAACCTCAGTCTCCTCATCCTCTGCTGAAAGGGCCATCCTCATATTTCCTAGTTTTATCCCCACAACTAGATCTCCCCCAGTAGTCATCTTGTTAGCAACACCTTTCACAGTCTAAAAAGCTACAGTTTTCTCCTCGAGCCTGGAAATTACCCTGCCAGTGATCCAATTTACAACACCAGACAATTCTTCCTTCAAATTCTAAAAAACCTCCACGATAATCATCTCCTACATCTGATCGATGGACAACACCGGCCTATCCTGGACACTAGCTCCTGGTCTTGATCTGGATCCCGCCTCCAAAAGTCTCGTTATCACCCTAATGAACATAAACTAGGGAGGTGTCAAATGAAACGTATTCATACCGGGGGATCCAACTCCCAACAAATAGGCCTGGCAATGGGGCGGGTTTGGAGCGAATCGACCTTGATCCAAATCCTTTTAAAAAATTTCAATATCCGATCCAAACCCGCTCCGTAACCCGCAGGGTATTGAATAATCAAACCCATACCCTTATCCACCGAATCAGCAGATACCCAAAGCCGCCCCATAACCCGTAGGTTTTTTGAATAATCAAACACATTTTACTTAAATCATAAAATAACATTTATAATTAAACAAATGTTGATTTAGAAAACATATTACGTGCTCGAGGACTTTCAATTGGAAATAAAATCATTGCTATCGTAACTTCCAATTGGTTTTTGAGCGTCGATTGCAATGATAGAGATTATCAATTGCAAACTTTCTTTTGTTGGATAAATGAATTTGTTGATTTATAATTGAAAATTTTGATTTATTGATGAAATATAAATGAAATGACATCATGACTCTTGGTAGAAGATTGTAGTTTAGAAGTCGAGTCATCGAGTCCTATGTAAAAACAGTTTACTCTTTGTCCTTTTATCTTTGGGCATTCAATTGGAATTAAAAGAAAACTTTAGGCAGTATAAAATATAAATATATAATTCAAAAATTTATACGGAGCGGGTTATAAACGGAGCGGATTGGTGATGATCCATACCCGACCCTTTTAATAAAAGGGTTAGCGGGTACGGATCGTTAACGGGTAAACGGATCAAAAACTATGCTCCAAACCCATATAATTCTTAAGGGTTTGGATCGAATCAGGGTCAAAATCCGCTCCATTGCTAGGTCTACCAACAAAGTCCTTGGGTTTGTGACTTCCTTGCTACGCGTACGGGTCATGTGCTTTCGGTAATACAGGCCCATACTACCTTCCACACCTACCTGTTTTTGTCTTAGAGGATTATCACAATAACCCTACCAATACCCGCACACTAGCATAATCATACACTATATCTTCACTTCCTAGAGGAAGACTAAGCATAATGCAACTGGTCGGCTGACCCCACATAACTCACCCTACCACTAACTGCCACATGGCCCTCCATTGGTTCCAGATAACTATCACATGAATACAATCAGTTGCCGCACAACTTAAACAATATTATACTAAAAGATTCAATCCTACAACGGTTGGACTCAGACAAGAGTTGTGCAGCAGGACCAACCCCTTACCTTAAGATCGTTTAACCCATGAAGCATGTAACTTAGCGTATTTACTCAATAGCCAGTTCACACACGAAAGAGTCATACAACAATCAATAAAGTACTCTATAAGAGATAAGGCATCATATAAGAAATTCTATCATAAAGTTCCTAAAGATCCCTATCCTGTTACTAGCATGTTGTTCTAACATATCATAACGTAATCTCAAACAATTGTGTGGTAATTTGGGGTCTACTTATTGGCTTCGGTTGATCGTACACATTGCATCCTCCTTGATTATTTTTACAACCATCGGAACATTGTTTAAAAATACTTTTTCTTAGTTTGAGACTTGATTCACACGAGTGTTCCTCTAATTCACTCAAACCAAGGCTCTGATACCAACTTGTAACACCCATAAAAAATCATGAAAAATTTAAACATTTATAACCAACCCAAAGTCATAAATTTCTTACATCATAACTTTCAAAACATGTTCAATATTAGAGTTTTCCCCAGGATTATAATTCCAAAACATGAGGATGTGTACGTTTACTCCTTTGCCCTCTCGCGATCCTCTGAAGTACCTGAAACATTACCCAAAACTGTAAGCCAATACTTAGTGAGTTTCCACCAAAGTACCAACACAACAGATAATCATAATAACAATAGCAAACATCATGCATACAGAGCCTTCAGTCTGACTGGAACACCCCACCGGCCTACAGTTTATCTAGTACGCTCATAGAACCTTCAACATGACTGGTACGCCTCACCAGGCCTTCAACCTTTCTGGAACGTTCTTCGGGCCTTCGGCCTGACTGGTACACTCCTCTGGCCTGCAGTCTATCCGAGACGCCTTGGGTGTCTCGACATTCAGCACACATGAAGACCACGTCAACTCAACATACTATCATGCACCAACATATACCATATCAGAGCATAGCTAGCATATACAGACAATCATACATATCTAACAGACCACTAATGCATAGCAGCATACTCAATACCAGAACACAAATCTAACAGATCACTATAGCATACAAATCTAATAGATGACTACAACACATCAACATACTCGATACCATAACATAGATCTAACAAATCACTATCGCATAACAACATACTCAATACTAGAAAATAGATCTAACAGATCACTAAATCATGCTATCATGCGATAAACCAGTATAACCATCCAAAGGGCTGGACTTGGTGCCTTCGACCTAAAAGTACAACGATGAGAACTCACGTCGCACTGCCGAATCTCACAGAAAGAATCTCTAGCTGCTGCCCCGCTAAAACCCCGCACTACAATCACCAAAATAATCATCAATCAATAATCATATCTGGTCCACACTAACTTCCCAAACTAGGGTAAAAACTTTATTACCTTTTACTCAACATGACCTAAACCTAGGCCCAAACCAACAATCCAAAGGCCCAAAATCCAAATAAGCACAAAAGGCACATTCATGGCCTAGTTTTCAAAATTGGGTCCAAACCCTTACATGTACCTTGCCCCAAGGCCCAACAACATTCCTAGTCCAAAACAATTGCATTCAGATGGCCCACAAATCCCTAAGAATCAAAGCCCAAAAGAATGGCCCAAAACGAAGCCTAAAACGTCTGAAGCCCACTGATTGAGTACGCGGGGCATACTCAGCTTTACGCTAAGCGTACATGATTTAGGGGTTGTACAATGTGCATATTGGCTCGTATGCCTAGCGTACTCCTCCCATTCAGTTATCTTCGACATTTAGCCCTTAATCCCTTAAGATGTTGCTCCAAAACGTAGATCTAACATCCTTGAGCTGGATTATCACATAAAGTTCCTAACTTTACGTTCATGCATGGATAAACGAAGCTCTTAAGTTCAAAAGGACTTACTAGGTGACTTAATGCATGCATGTGACCAAACATCCCATAAAGCTTGCACCTTTATGCTTAAGGAATCCGTAATAAGCTCAGAGCTAAAAGAATAAGTACTTAAAATGTCCCAAGTCCTCAAACCAACCCAAAAAGGGACCAAAAATTAAAAAACTAAGATATGAAGAGATCTAAGCATGGAGAAGACAAGGTTTGAACTTGATACCTCAGTAGGCTTGCAACAAGGGTGATGATTCTGGATCTATAACCTTCTCACCAAGCAAAGCACCTTTAATCTTGTTTACTTCCTTCATAAAGGGAAAAATACCCACCAAAATCTTCTCAAGAGCTTAAGAATACCACAAAGAAGGCTTAAGGGTCGATTAGGGTTTTAGGTGGTTTGGAGGTTGGTAAAGAGACCAGACCTAAAGACTTAAGGTGATTATAGAGGGTACAACACACTTAAATTAGGGTTCCTTGCACTCCTCGTACACCCAACGTACTCATCGTACGCCCAACATACGAGGCCGAGGCTTTGCGATTAATCTACTGACTACACTTAGTGTACGCCAATGTACGCCTCGTGTAATGGTCCTTGCACAAGTATGACATGCGTACTTCCCATGTACGCCCCGCGTACTAGGGTTTTCCCCAAATCCTAAATTCTTCCGATAGCCATAACTTCTTCATTATAAATCCAATTTCGATGATCCTTATATCCATGAAAAGGTAATGAGAAGCTCTATGGTTTTATCATCTCATAATCGCTTAAAGTTTACCCAACAAAAATCCAATTTCCATAAAAGTTCGAGCTGTCACTTTACTAAAATACCCCTTGGCTCCAAACACAAACCGAACCCCAGATCTTCTAAATTTACATTGCCCACATCCAAATAGGAAACGATTCGAAAACAGGGTGTTACACTTGCATAATTATGAAACATGTTAGATGTCTCATAAGGTGAAGCAAATATTCAATCAATACAATAGAAAGTGCTTCAAGTCTGTTCAAGCATTGGATAATGAAAGTCTAAGAGATTGTGTACTCAAATAGACTTATAGTTCGATTAAGGGAAATACAACATAAACCCATGAATCAAGAAATGATCTAAATGATTTAATTTTGTTTCTATTGTGAAGAAACTGGACATTAAAACATGAACTACTCTTCTTATCTCACCAAGTTTAGGAAGTCTGGCTTTACCAAGACTTGAAATATCTATATAACATAAATATTTATTTTTCCATCATTCACTTAAGTATGTTATACTTCAAGTGACACTAATAATTGATATTATGTGATGATGATTGGAAGAAATAATCAACTGATTACATACAAATGACATTTCAAGCTAAAGATATAACAAATGTTGTTATAGTCTTTCTTTAAACATTAGATGTTTTGTACTTATTATTATAGGGACATGTAACAATTGTAAATTTATGAATAAACTTAGATTTACATGCCGTTTAATATATGTTCACGTTCATGTTCTGAAACGATGTATTTGTATTAAAGAATATTTTCTCATAATGTCATTTATGAAGTAAATCTATAATCTTTCGTTAAATTGATAGTTCTAATTATAACACCCAAATAATCAAATGATATTTGATTGAAACTTATCTATGTCATTATCATCATGACTATATAAATATGAAACACATATACCAACTTCACAAGGATGGAATTTTTGAAGGCAAATGAGCTTAATTCATTTGATATATGTGAATCCTATTTGTATGGGAAGATGATTTGCAAATGTCTTTATCTATTAGTAGTTTAAGAACAAAAGGCTTTTCAAAGGATTATACATAAGTGACTTATGCAATTTTTTCAATCCATGAATCGATTTGGTGATAGATAATTAATCAATTTCATTGTCGATTTTATTCGTTATTGTTGAAACCTTTGATTTGCTCAAATTGTTTCATAGTGAATATTGAAATACAACTTAATGAGATCATCATTAACATTTCGCTGTGATAAAGAAAATGAGTTTTGTAAACCAACTCTTCTTGAAATATCTTAGGAGTTGTGAAATTGATTCACAACTCATTCTGTCAAAAACACTCACTCGTCATTTGTATGGTTCTTATGGCACATGATCACTTGGTCACTTAGATATGTCTTTTGATGTTTGAGGTAGCCTTCAAATTCTCTAGTGGGGTAGGGTCACTTGGCCACTGGTTGAATGTCGATTGTACATGTTTTTGAAGAGGATAAAAATAGACCCTTCAATCCATTATATGATGTTTTAAAAAGAACTATTTACTTTATATATCTTTGGAATCATGCTTACTGCAACGAAGATATATTTAACATATAGTTCCAACCAAACAAGTAGATTGAATACTTTCATTAGACTATGGACGAAATGGTTTATCCTTATCTAAAAGGTATGGGGTTGTAGAGATTATGTTAGACAATAAGCTTAACCACTCTAGAATATACTAATTGCATTTATGTAGACTTCCCTAAATGAGTGTTTAAGATAAAGTCTCTACTAATCCCTTTAATTTTCATTCCATAAGACAAGTACTTAGAAAGTTCTTTTTCTTAGTAGGAGTAATTTGGAACTTCAAGAGCTATGTAACACATGGTATACATATGTGTACACTCAACGTACACATGCACGTATCATAGACGCGGAAGCCACCTAGTACGCTGGGCGTACTAGGCTCAGAATGGAACCTTAATATTGTCTTGTGTCCCTATTTAAAGAACATGATGACCTCATTTCTAGCCACCATTATCAACCTCCAACCTCCTCCAAACCCTAATCCCGTTTCCATTGCTTGTGTGAGTGCTTGTGGCTCATTTGAGTGTTACTATGAACCTTTTGGTGAAGAAGAAACCTTAAAGGAAGGATAACTTGTGCTTCTAGCTTATGGATCTGAACTCTACCTCAGTTTGTGCATCTTCCAGAGGTATCAAGTTCAAAACTTACTCATTGTTGTGTTAGTTCATGTTTTGGGTCCATTTTTAGGGTTTTATGTCCTAAGTTTGGAGCCTTGTGAGTTTGGTGAACTCCTGCGGTATTCTTCTGTCCTTTTAGGTGTATTAGAGTGTTCTAGTCCACAAAAATGAGTGCTTGGACGTTTTTATGTTTCCATGCATGAGTTGTATGACCTTTTGTGTGAGAAAAATGGAGTTTTTAGGATTGGGTATTGACTAACCATGTAAAGGTTTAAAGTCAGTAACTGTATGAATGTGTAGGTCTTATTTAGCCCAGATCCATGGTTGGAATGTTTTTCTGAACAGGTTAAGACCAAAAGAAGTGAGAAAAGGGAGACTGATGAGTACGCCGTGCGTAATCCTAGCTACGCGTAGCATTTGGTGTAGAATCCGCGTCGCATTCTTTGCCAGCTGTACGCCCAACGTACACGTTGGGTGTTGACTTTCGTTAACTTTTGAGTTTAGGAGGACTTTTGACAAAGGAGGGGAAAAATGGTCTTTTACCCTTCTAAGATTTAGTTGAGAGGCTTGGTCTAGCAATTTGGGGTTATTGATATTATTATTAATTAGAGTTATATGTGGTACATTTAGGAGGAGTCTAGACCGGCCGTTCGGGTGCGAGGTTACTTGTTTTTCAACGAGAGGTGAGTCTTATCACTATACTTACTTGTGTGGTAACTTTTGTGTGACCGAAGGTTATGATTTATATTACTGACCGGAGGTTCTTATCTGTTTCTGTGTTATTATGCATTTTGTCTTTATGACTTATGTTGTTATGTTATTATGTGTATTTATTGAGCTATGAAAGGAGGGTTTATACCGAGACGTGAGACCGGAGGGTCTTCACTGAGACACATGACCGAAGGGTCCATATTGAGATTTAGCCACAGGAGGCTAATTACTTGTGTACATGGTATTTTGAGGAACTTACAAAGCTTTGTGCTTATAGTGTTGATTAAATGTGTTTCAGGTACATCTCAGGATCGCGAGAAGGCATTGGCATGATTGTACACACCAGCTTGATGTTTAGAGTTCATGAGGATTCTGTTATATTTGACTATGTTTCATAATAATTATATTTGACAATGATAATTTGGCAAGAGTTAATGCTATGAACTATATTATTATAATTTAAAATTGAAAAAAAAATTGTTTGAAGATTTTGGTTGTTACAAGTTGGTATCAGAGCCTTGGTTTGAGGGATTCGGACACGTCCTCGGGTATGTTTGGACTCAAACTAAGGAGTTGATAAATTTCCAAAGGAAATGACTTTCTTAAAAAGTTTTTTTTTAAAAGAGTAAAGGATTTTAAGAGTAAAGCAATTCGGAGCAGTGTGTACAATCAGCCAGAGCCTGAGCGGTGGTTTCTCAAAAACCCTTATCTGGTTTTATTATGTGCTGAATTGATAATTGAACTGTTAGAAATGCATGCTAGATGATAGGCTAGGTATCTTCAGGATGTATTAGCTATGGTTTCCTGATATGTGATGCCATAGCCTAGGGAGTGTTTCCTTAATTGAGTAATCTAAGATGAGTACCTAGATGTTTAGTTTGAGAAGACTTCTGAGCGAGTGACTAGACATCTATGTGGATAGAGTACTTGTGACTTCAGTCTTAGTAGGACGACTTGGGACAAATATGGGTTGGTGTAGAAGGTAGAATTGGGCCCGTACTACTGAAAGCACCGGATCCGTACGTGACTCAAGGAGAAATCTTAGGATGCTAAGAAGCTTGCAAGAGTGTATAAGTATGGAGTGCGTGCGCTTTAGTCTGCCTCTGATGATTTCCGTGTTTATGTTTCAGAGAGAGTATGGTAGTTACCTGAGGTTCAGGCTCCAGCGAACCCGAGAGGCCGAGTGCTAGTGATGCAAAGATCTACATGATCATTGCTGAGGAGGTGGCCTTAGCTATCGCGGAGGCCATCCCAAAGATATTTGGGTCTATTAAGACCACATTGATCGAGACTTTTGACGAGTGCTATGCGGCCGTCACTGAGGCTGCCACTGCCGCAACCGCCGCAGTTGCAAGGCCTCAAGGGGGTGATTCTTTGATGTTCCAAGAGTTCAGAAACACGAAGCCACCAGAGTTTGACGGGTCCCAGTACCCGATTGTGACATCCCCAAAATCTCGGCCAGAAAAGACCGATTCATTTATGCTTTTAAAATAATTTCAGAGTAAATCCTTTTGATTTGAAAGAGTTGCGGAATTTGTTCCCAAAAACAAAACGTGATAAAACAATGTTTACCAAAGCATTTCATAAAAGAAATGTATTTTCATTATATAATCAAAACTCGGGATGTCATGTTCCGATACAGACCATAAAGCATAAGCGATAACATTACAAGTCATTCAACAAATATATACATATACAGACTTGTAAACAAAACAACTTGATGGTTCATCCATCTTATGCCCTTGCGCCACTTCCTGTAATACAAATAAAACTGAGTGGGTCAGGCTTGGGAGCCTGGTGAGCATATAGGGTTTTCAACCCACAATAAATAATTAAATTAATTTTCATCAACCAACAATAACCCAATTACCCATTCTCGTTATTCTCACTTTATGTCCCTAAAATAACTAACACAAGGGACCTAGTCTAAGAATATTTCATCGGGGTGACAACACATGCTTCGGGGGTTCCTCAACAATATAAGTCAAATAAGGCAACCACGAGGGGGATGGAGTACAGCGAATGAACAACCAAGTTCATTAAAACCTACAGGTGGTGAGCCTGCTAGTGTTCCACATGACCGTCTAGAAAAGTCTGTGGTCGTCATCTAAACTCCGCTAGATGACTAAATCAAAACAACAACGAGGCCTCTCATCTGTTTATTACACACCAACCATCTACCCATGTTCTACCCAACATATTAGTAGATAAAAATATACATTTTATACATAGTTTAAAAACCTGTATAGCATGCTTTAATCAATACTTATTTCACATAACAGATGAGGCACACACACATAACACGTATTTCATAGAGAATAAATCATATCTATGAGATAGAAGAAAGTGAATATACATTCACACATATAACACAAAATATACACATAACACGTATTTCGTAGAAAATACTTTATAATTATGCGTTAGAAGAAAGTAACCACACACTCACGCATATAAACAACAATATACTTAATACACTCAAACCATACTTGTATTATTATCGTGTTTATGAAAGGTAGTATACACTCACTTGATCAGAAGATGATCGGACAGCACTACGGCTTGCAGAAGTAGTAATTCTCAGCAGATCTGGAAGATCTCTACAAAAATCGAACTTCTCGCGGGCAGAGCTTCGGCTCGGGAATCGCACTTCTCGGGATCTTCGGGATCTCGGGACTTGCTTCGGGACTCGGGAATATTACCGGGGCTTCGAGGTACTTCTGGCATGCAAATCGAGGCAAAACGGGAGAGAGAAGAGAGAAAAAGAGCAATTGAGTCAGCTGCCCTCGCATCCTATTTATAGGAGGCTGGAGCCTCGGAGTACACTGAGTGTACAGCAGTACGCGGGGCGTACGCTTCCGAATCGTCATGGCATGCGTCATCCGAAGAACTCGAGTGCGATGTGCGTCATGCTTCGCGGTACGCTGGGCGTACGCTAGTACGCTGGGTGTACTTCGGATCAGATCGGTGACTCCTTCGGATATACATCCGAATTAAAGATTAAATTTAAATACAAATTATTTAATAAACTTCGGAAATTCATATCTTCTTCATACGAACTCCGTTTTCGACGTTCTTTATATCCACGCGTAGGTGAGACTACGCTCTACAACTCTCGTTTAGACTCCGTCGGCTAATTTTGACTTTATTTTTATTATTTACTTTTAGTAGGCCGGGACAGAAAAACTTCGTTATAAATTCATAACTTCTTCGTTTGACGTCCGTTCTCGCCTAACTTTTCATCGTTTCGATACCAAAAACGAGATCTTCGATTCTCGTTTAGATCGATTCGACTAAAAACCGCTCGATCTCAAATCGAGTATTTCGGGCTGCATACCGCTAAGTCGAAACTTCAGAAAATCATAACTTCCTCATACGAAGTCAGATTCTGGCGCTCTTTATATATTCGGAAACCTCGTTTCAACTACTACAACATTATCCGAAGATATCAAGTTTATTTTACACTTAAATTTTGACGCTTATTTTTATTCTTAATTAATCAAACCACATAATTAAGCAATTAAGCACAAAACACATAATACTCAAATAATACACTCTTATTATTTCAAAACGAGTTACAAAGGTTAACCTAGACTATTACATCAACGAAAATGCCTAGCCTGGAAACGCGGGCGTTACAATTCTCTCCCCCTTATGATGATTCCGTCCCCAGAATCACACATCAACAAACAAATGCGGATAGCGACTCAACATGTCACTCTCCGTTTCCCAGGTGAGATTTGGCCCATTCAAATTTTTCCAACGAACAAGCACTAATTCGACCATCTTGCGTCGAAGCTTCTTAGTCTTTCGATCAACAATTGCCTCAGGTTCTTCAATTAACCTCTTGTTTTCATCAATTCTCAATTCAGAAATTGGAATTATATCGGGAACTTCTGCCGTGAACTTCCTCAAATAACACACATGAAAAGTGTTGTGAATTCCATTCAGTTCCTCTGGTAGTTCAAGCTTGTAAGCTTGGTTCCCAATACTCTGAAGAACTTTAAACGGTCCAATAAACCTTGGACTCAACTTTCCCCTTTTACCAAATCTTATAAGTCCCTTCCACGACGAGACTTTAAGCAAAACTGAATCTCCAACTTCGAAGGTCATTGGCCTTCGCTTCTTGTCAGCATAGCTCTTTTGACGATCTTGAGCTGCTAACATTCTTTCTCTAATTATTTTCAACTTTTCAGCGGTTTGATGGACCATCTCGGGACCCATAAACTGCTTTTCTCCAGCCTCAAGCCAACAAGACGGCGTACGACACTTCTGTCCGTACAAAGCTTGATAAGGTGTCATATTTATGCTCGAGTGGAAACTATTATTGTAGGAAAATTCTACCAAAGGTAAATGTTCATCCCATTTACCTAGGAATTCTAGGGTACATGCTCTCAGCATATCTTCAAGCGTTTGTATTGTTCTTTCACTCTGGCCATTAGTCTGCGGATGGTAAGCTGTACTTAAACACAACTTGGTACCCAATTCCTCTTGTAGACTTTTCCAAAACCTCGAGGTGAAACGGCTATCACGATCCGACACAATCGTTAACGGAACACCGTGAAGCTTCACAATTTCCTTCACGTAAGAATTTACAAGCTTCTCCATAGACCATTTCTCCTTGGCTGCTATGAAATGCGCACTCTTAGTGAATCGATCAACGACCACCCAAATTATGTCGTGACCATTCTTTGTTCGGGGCAGTTTAGTGACAAAATCCATAGCAATGTATTCCCACTTACCCATAGGCACAGGCAATGGTTCTAAACTCCCGTACGGTTTCTGATGTTGTGTTTTTACTCTCGCATAAGTCACACACTCAGCCACATACTTTGCAACATCAAGCTTCATCGTCGGCCACCAGTAGTAGGGTTTTAGGTCCCTATACATTTTAGTGCTACCGGGATGAATCGAGTACATGGTTTTGTGAGCTTCTTCCATCAGAAGATCTCTGACTCCTCCAGTCTTAAGTATCCAAATCCGATCTTGGAACACCTTCAGTCCATGACTGTTTACACCGAACACCAACGTTTTGCCCAAACGTTCCTCTTTTCGGTCATTCTTCTCAGAAGCTTCGCTTTGAGCTTTCTTTATACTTTCCAAAATAGTCGAGACAACTTCAATTCTCAACGCTCTTGGTCTTTTCCTTTCAAGATTGACTTTCCGACTAAGAGCATCAGCAACAACATTAGCTTTACCGGGATGGTAAAGTATCTCACAGTCGTAGTCCTTGAGTAACTCTAGCCAGCGTCGTTGCCTCATATTCAATTCTTTCTGATTAAAGAGATATTGGAGACTCTTATGATCAGTGAAAAGTTTGCATTTCGTGTCATAGAGGTAATGCCTCCATATTTTCAGAGCAAAAACTACCGCTGCCAACTCCAAATCATGAGTCGGGTAATTCTTTTCATGCTCCTTCAGCTGTCGAGACGCATATGCTATCACCTTTTCTCTTTGGGTCAAAACACAACCCAATCCAACCCCAGACGCATCGCTATAAACAGCGAAGTCTTCAACACCATCGGGTAAAGAAAGTATCGGTGCCTCGCATAGCTTCTTCTTTAGCTTCTCGAATGCCTCTTTATGCTTATCACTCCAAGCATAAGTAGCTCCTTTGTGGGTCAAAGCTGTTCATGGAGTAGCAATCGAAGAAAAGCCTTGGATAAACCTTCGGTAATATCCGGCTAATCCTAAAAATCTTCGGATCTCCGTGGGACTTTTCGGTTGCTCCCACTTCATTACAGCTTCAATCTTTGCTGGATCAACCATTATCCTTTCTTGGTTGACCACGTGACCCAAGAATTGGACTTCACGAATCCAAAAATCACACTTAGAGAACTTTGCATACAGCTTCTCCTTCTTCAAGACTTCTAATACTTCTCGTAAGTGTCTGCCATGCTCCTCTTGGCTTTTTGAGTAGATCAGAATGTCATCTATAAACACTATCACAAATTTATCTAGGAACGGATTGCAAACCCTGTTCATTAAATCCATGAATGCTGCTGGAGCATTGGTTAGTCTAAATGACATAACCAAAAACTCGTAGTGTCCATATCAGGTTCTGAATGCAGTCTTCTCTATATCCTGCTCTCTTACTTTCAGCTGATGATATCCCGACCTTAGATCGATCTTCGAGAAATAGCTCGAACCTTGCAATTGATCAAATAGGTCATCAATCCTTGGCAACAAGTATCTATTCTTTATTGTTGCCTTGTTCAGCTCTCTGTAATCAATGCACATTCTCATACTTCCATCTTTCTTCTTCACAAATAACACCGGAGCTCCCAGGGTGATGAACTAGGTCTAATGAAACCTTTGTCCAATAACTCCTGAAGTTGCATCATCAGCTCCTTCATCTCCGTCGGTGCTAATCGGTAAGGTGCTTTTGCTATTGGCGTGGTTCCTGGTAACAAGTCTATTCTGAACTCCACTTGTCTATCAGGTGGTAATCCAGGAAGATCTTCGGGAAATAGTTCCGGATAATCACACACCACTGGAATACTCTGCATCACCTTCTTTTCCTTCTTAGCATCAATCACGAATGCTAAATATGATGTACATCTCTTGGTCAAACACTTTCTGGCTTTCATTAGGGAAATGATTCCATAATTTACTCGCCATTTGTCCCCGTACACCATAAATGAATCCTTCCCAGGCGGGTTTACTTTAACTATCTTCTTCTTGCATAAAATTTCGGCATCATTGGCGCTAAGCCAATCCATTCCCAGAACGATGTCGAAACCATTAAGTTCGATAGGCAATAATTCCTCGTGAAACTTATTCCCATTAAGGTCGATTAAGATGTCTTTCATACGATGGCTAACAGGTACAAACTTGCCACTAGCTACTTCGACTAATAAAGCATTATCTAGTCTATCAACAGGAAAGGCTAGTTTTCTACCAAACTCATGCGAAATAAAGGAGTAGTTGGCTCCAGAATCAAACAAAATTTGAGCAGGTAATTCGTTTATGAGAAAGGTACCTGAAGTGACATTAGCTTCATCTTTCGCAGCTTCGAGTGTCATCTGGAAGGCTCTTGCCTTCGGCTTTGGTGGAATGTTGGGCTTAGCTGCCTCCTTCTTCTTCGGACAGTCTTTCAAAATGTGTCCCTCTTCATTGCAACCAAAACACATCCTTTTGTTGTTCGGACACTCATTGGCAAAATGCCTAATTTTTCCGCACTTGTAGCAGGTTACATCCTCACTACATTTCCCAAAGTGCTTTTTCTTACACTTATCACACCATTTCGCTTCGCCTCCTTTTCCTCCACCAAACTTTTTCGAATCAGATTTCAAAAATTTGCTTTTCTTACTGGAACCAGATGTTCCCTCAAACTTTCTCTTCTCACCAACCTTAACGTTGTTGGTGGTTCTCCCCTTAATCATATTCTCAACAGACTTGGCAGCCCAGATAGCTGCCTCTAGAGTATGTGCCTGACGTACTGGCACCTTGTACTCCCATGGGAGTCCCTTCGCATACCGGTCCACCTTTGTCAACTCCTCCGTGACGATACGCAAGGCAAACTCCATCTTATCGGTGAAGTTATTGGTGTATTCATCAACTGACATGCTGCCTTTCGTCAATGCCAAAAACTTATTCTCCAACTCCAACAGATTTTGAGCCGAGTAGAACTTGCGCTTGAACTGCACCAAGAACTCTGCCCATGTCAATTGCAGTGGCTCATTAGGGCTTAACGTCTTCCCTAGAGTGTTCCACCAATGAACGGCTCCACCTCGGAATTGATGCACTGCATAGATAGTCTGCAACTTGCCTCTGCAGCCACAAGTCATGAAGGCTAACTCTATTCAGAGATCCAATCCATCACTCCGATCGGGTCCTCCTTTCCATTGAAGGTCGATGGTTTGCAAGTTAGAAAGTCCTTGTACTTGCATCCCATTCCATCATTCCTTCCATCATGGTTGTTTTGCCTAACTATCGGTGGGTTGGCTTGACCAATAGACCCACTGAAGTTTCCACCTTCCGAGTGCCCTTCATTTAATTCAGGCTCTTCCACATGAATTGACAGTTCTTCACGATTCTGTTGAAGCAACCGCCTAGTCTCCTCCATTTGACGATCCAACATTGTTTGAATCATCATTTGCACACCAGCCATGGTTATTGGCTAAGGTGTTGCTGCTACGACAGGTATTTGCTCAATCACTGGTGGTTGATTCCTGTTTTCATCAGCATTTCCAACTCCACTTCTTGTTCTCACCATTTTGATCTACACACCGAATAAGGTGAAATTAGATCCTCATTCACGATAGATATTCAAATCATCCTTATCACTCCGAAACTTTTACATGCTAGTTCTAATATCGTAGACGCACGCTTAGAATCCTACACACATAAAGTTTCTAGATCCGGTCAGCAACAGACCATAGATCCGAACAAATAATATCATATATGGCAACATATAACATTTAGCACATAAAGCATTTTAGGCAACTTTCCTAAAATAAACTAGTGCTCGTGTCTAAAATATCACAGACACACATCTCAAAATTTCACTTAGCATTCTAAGTTTAAGTCTAGAAATCCTACAAATTCATAATTCGCTTAAACTAATGCTCTGATACCAACTGTGACATCCCCAAAATCTCGGCCAGAAAAGACCGATTTTCATTTATGCTTTTACAATAATTTCAAAGTAAATCCTTTTGATTTGAAAGAGTTGCGGAATTTGTTCCCCAAAACAAAACGTGATAAAACAATGTTTACCAAAGCATTTCATAAAAGAAATGTATTTTCATTATATAATCAAAACTCGGGATGTCATGTTCCGATACAGACCATAAAGCATAAACGATAACATTACAAGTCATTCAACAAATATATACATATACAGACTTGTAAACAAAACAACTTGATGGTTCATCCATCTTATGCCCTTGCGCCACTTCCTGTAATACAAATAAAACTGAGTGGGTCAGGCTTGGGAGCCTGGTGAGCATATAGGGTTTTCAACCCACAATAAATAATTAAATTAATTTTCATCAACCAACAATAACCCAATTACCCATTCCCGTTATTCTCACTTTATGTCCCTAAAATAACTAACACAAGGGACCTAGTCTAAGAATATTTCATCGGGGTGACAACACATGCTTCGGGGGTTCCTTAACAATATAAGTCAAATAAGGCAATCACGAGGGGGATGGAGTACAACGAATGAACAACCAAGTTCATTAAAACCTACAGGTGGTGAGCCTGCTAGTGTTCCACATGACCGTCTAGAAAAGTCTGTGGTCGTCATCTAAACTCCGCTAGATGACTAAATCAAAACAACAACGAGGCCTCTCATCTGTTTATTACACACCAACCATCTACCCATGTTCTACACAACATAAAAGTAGATAAAAATATACATTTTATACATAGTTTAAAAACCTGTATAGCATGCTTTAATCAATACTTATTTCACATAACAGATGAGGCACACACACATAACACGTATTTCATAGAGAATAAATCATATCTATGAGATAGAAGAAAGTGAATATACATTCACACATATAACACAAAATATACACATAACACGTATTTCGTAGAAAATACTTTATAATTATGCGTTAGAAGAAAGTAACCACACACTCACGCATATAAACAACAATATACTTAATACACTCAAACCATACTTGTATTATTATCGTGTTTATGAAAGGTAGTATACACTCACTTGATCAGAAGATGATCGGACAACACTACGGCTTGCAGAAGTAGTAATTCTCAGCAGATCTGGAAGATCTCTACAAAAATCGAATTTCTCGCGGGCAGAGCTTCGGCTCAGGAATCGCACTTCTAGGGATCTTTGGGATCTCGGGACTTGCTTCGGGACTCGGGAATATTACTGGGGCTTCGGGGTACTTCTGGCACGCAAATCGAGGCAAAACGGGAGAGAGAAGAGAGAAAAAAGAGCAATTGAGTCGGTTGCCCTCGCATCCTATTTATAGGAGGCTGGAGCCTCGGAGTACGTTGGGTGTACAGCAGTACGCGGGGTGTAACGCCCACAGATCCGGGCTAGTCAATTTAGAGGTAATAGGGGTCGAAAACTACTTTTCGACAAAAAGATTATTTAGAATAAATAATCTTAACCAAGTTTTAGAATATTTCACAAGGTTTCCGTACATATAAAGAACGCCGAAATCCGAGTTATAACGAAGAAGTTATGACCCGTCGAAGTTTCGCGTCGGAACCGACACGGCACCGGGAAGCGTAAATAGTAAATTTATGATAGAGCGAAATTTAGCCTTATCGATCTAAACGAAAGTCGTAGAATATGTTAAACTAAGAACATCGATAAAAAGAACGCCCAAATCTGACTTCGTATGAAGAAGTTATGATTTTTCGAAGTTTCGGATTAGCGGTGTACAATCCGAAATTCGAATTTTAGATCGATTGATTTTTAGCCGACACAACCTAAACGAGAATCGAAGATCTCGTTATTAGTAGCGTAACGATAAAAAGACAGACGAAAATGGACATCGGATAAAGAAGTTATGAGATTTTAACGGACCAATCCTGTCCCGGTCTGTTAAAAATATAACTTTAAAAATAAAGTCAAAATTAGCCGACGGAGTCTAAACGAAAGTTGTAGAGTACGTCTCCACCTACGCGTGGATATAAAGAACGTCAAAAATGGAGTTCGTATGAACGAGTTACAAATTATAATAGCATATTTACGTATTAAAATAAAGTATAAATCATGTATACGTACACATATATATACATATGTATATATCATTAGAAAGGTATCGACGATGCGGTCATTATAAGACTAATGTTGAGTTCTTTCGACATTAGTTTAGTACAAATATCATTAAATCCATTTAAAATAGTATTATAGAGGGGTGTTTAGTTGTTTATATAACTAAAAGGTCATTAAGTAATTATGGAGGGTAGTTTTTGAAAATTCAATTAGTATAAATAAGAGCCTTGGGCTCTCATATTTCTTGCACCATTCTCTTGATTCAAGAGTCTTTCTCTCCTTATCCCCCGAGCATTTCGGTCCCTCGTGATTCGCCTTCTCTTTCTGTAGTTTCAGTATAGTAAGGTGAGCGTTGAAGCGCTGCACGAATCTTTCTTAGAAAGATTCAGCGACGAAGTTCTGCCCCTGCAGAGCCCGACTCCTAGCTAAAATCCCCTTGTAAGTAAGTTATGCTTACCCTATTTTAAAATATAGTTTATATTTAAAATTAGTATTGTTATTATAAATTTATAATAAATATTTGAGCTATTATTATGACTTATATAAGTGTCGTTATAATATCTTTTTAACTACTCGCGGTACGGGGAATCTGGTTTAAAGGGCCGCATAGGGTTGTTGGATTTCAGAAGTGCTATACGCCAAAATGGTCCTGCCCTCCGGTGTTTTATGTTTGGCCCCTGTCTGTATATAGTGGTTGGAAAGTATTGTTTAAACGCTTATATAATAATAATAATAATAATAATAATAATAATAATAATAATAATAGGACTAATAATTAGTCACGGTAATATTAGACTAAAATATAATGGTGATAATACTAGATTTCGTCGAAGGAAATTATTTTAAAATAAACGAAGCGCTGTCCAAGTACCGAGTCACCACCTTCTCAAGTGAGTGCATAGTTACTTTCATCTTACACATATATGAAGTATTTAATGTATATTACGTGTTGTGAGTGCATGGTCCCTTTCATCTTACACATAAATATGAAGTATTTTATTATAAATTTACGTGCTATGTGTGCATATTGTCTGAATACTTGCTGTCTATGCTGGTGAAAGATTTTTATACATGTTTAAATGATGTAAACTGTATAAAGTATTTTATATCTACAAGATATGTTGGGTAAAACATGGGTAGATGAATGATGAGGGATAAAAGCTAAAATAGAAGAAGATTAGTAGCATGGACCTAGTGCCCTATAGGTATACATTGGCATCAGTGGACCTAGTACCCTATAGATGAGCACTAGCAGCTGCGCCACAACCCGTAGATGTTTTAGATCTACGGTAAACGTCCTAGCAGCTGCGCTCTAAGGACAATATCGGCAGCTGCGCCTAATAGGGAGCCTTATGACCATGACAGTGGCGTTAAAAGGTCAATACCGGCAGAAGCGCCTCATAGGAAATGTCCCAATTCTGGCAGCTGCGCCTAAGTAACAAGATTAGCAGCTGCGCTTGACCAAAGTGTCATTGGCAACAATGGACTTCATGTTGTTTCCTTAGGATAATCCTTAGGAATGAATGAATGAGAAATAACTGGTTCTTAGGGTAGATCCTTAAGAATAAAGAAGATAATGGGGATGGGTAATTGGGTTGATTGTTGTTAAAACATAATAATTATATTATTGTGGGTTGAAAACCCTATGTACTCACCAGGTTTCCCAACCTGACCCACTCATTTTATTTGTATCACAGGTGTCGATATGAAGTCACATTACACTGAGAGATTTAAAAGAGATGTAGATCACTAGTGTAAATAAATGTAAGTTCTGTTTATGCTTATGTTTCTGTAATGACGATGACATCCCAAATGTTTTTAAAAGTGAATAAAAATATATTTCTTTAGAAATGCTTTGATAACGCGATTATCATGTTTTTCTAGGAACAAATTCCGCAACATTTTTATTAGAAGAAGTTACTTTGATTTTTATAAAGCATAAACAAAATCGGTCTTTTCTGGCCGTGAAAAATGGGGATGTCACACGGGGCGTACGTGTCCGAATCGTCATGGCATGCATCATCCGAAGAACTCGAGTGCGAGGTGCGTCATGCTTCGCGGTACGCTGGGCGTACTTCGGACCAGATCAGTGACTCCTTCGGATATACATCCGAATTAACGATTAAATTTAAATACAAATTATTTAATAAACTTCATAAATTCATATCTTCTTCATACGAACTCCGTTTTCGACGTTCTTTATATCCACGTGTAGGTGAGACTACGCTCTACAACTCTTGTTTAGACTCAATCGGATAATTTTGACTTTATTTTTATTATTTATTTTTAGTAGGCCGGGACAGTAAAACTTCGTTATAAATTCATAACTTCTTCGTTTGACGTCCGTTCTCGCCTAACTTTTCATCGTTTCGATACCAACAACGAGATCTTCGATTCTCATTTAGATCGATTCGACTAAAAACCGCTCGATCTCAAATCGAGTATTTCGGGCTGCATACCGCTAAGTCGAAACTTCAGAAAATCATAACTTCCTCATACGAAGTCAGATTCTGACGCTCTTTATATATTCAGAAACCTCGTTTCAACTACTACAACATTATCCAAAGATATCAAGTTTATTTTGCACTTAAATTTTGACGCTTATTTTTATTCTTAATTAATCAAACCACATAATTAAGCAATTAAGCACAAAACACATAATACTCAAATAATACACTCTTATTATTTCAAAACGGGTTACAAAGGTTAATCTAGACTATTACATCAACGAAAATGCCTAGCCTGGAAACGTGGGCGTTACAATTCTCTCCCCCTTAGGATGATTCCGTCCCCAGAATCACACATCAACAAACAAATGTGGATAGCGACTCAACAAGTCACTCTCCGTTTCCCAGGTGAGATTTGGCCCATTCAAAATTTTCCAACGAACAAGCACTAATTCGACCATCTTGCGTCGAAGCTTCTTAGTCTTTCGGTCAACAATTGCCTCAGGTTCTTCAATTAACCTCTTGTTTTCATCAATTCTCAATTCAGAAATTGGAATTATATCGGGAACTTCTGCCGTGAACTTCCTCAAATAACACACATGAAAAGTGTTGTGAATTCCATTCAGTTCCTCTGGTAGTTCAAGCTTGTAAGCTTGGTTCCCAATACTCTGAAGAACTTTAAACGGTCCAATAAACCTTGGACTCAACTTTCCCCTTTTACCAAATCTTATAAGTCCCTTCCACGGTGAGACTTTAAGCAAAACCGAATCTCCAATGTCAAAAGTCACCGGTCTTCGCTTTTTGTCAGCATAGCTCTTTTGACGATCCTGAGCTGCTAACATTTTTTCCCTAATTATTTTCAACTTTTCAGCAGTTTGATGAAGCATCTTCGGTCCCATAAACTGCTTTTCCCCAGCCTCAAGCCAACAAGACGGCGTACGACACTTCTGTCCATACAAAGCTTGGTAATCCATCCAGGAGGTTGTGGACCCAACATCCATTATGTATACTTTCTGGTTGTGTGTGGTACTTTGGGGGGACTCACTAAGCTTTGGCTTATAATTTAAGTGTTATGTTTCAGGTACTTATGATGATTGGGGCAAGACGAAGGCTTGATCATGCACGTCCTTCAGATTTTATGAGATTTGATCTTGGGATACTTTGATTTTTGATTTTGAAACTTTGCAAAATATGTTTTGTAAACAATTATTATTTTGGTTGGTTTTGAAAAAAGAAATTATCTTGTGTTTTGAGATGTTACACTATGTA
Source organism: Lactuca sativa (assembly GCF_002870075.4). NCBI lineage: Eukaryota > Viridiplantae > Streptophyta > Magnoliopsida > Asterales > Asteraceae > Lactuca > Lactuca sativa. The sequence goes on from NC_056624.2 coordinate 193,773,030, forward strand.
GATCTTGATTTTCATAATATACCATTTTCCATGTAACCAAACTTCTTTGTTCAAATGGATTTGGTGATTTAGAACAAAAACATAAAGTTGGTATTATCAAGGGTATTTATGGTGATCATGGTTATCTCGATGCTTCGTTGTCTACTTTGAATGTTGATTCTCCATGGGTGAATATTTTAAAGGTGAATAGTGGTTTACATGAAAAATGAATCAATTTTTTTTTCTTTTTGCAAGAAAAAAGTTGGTAATGCTTCTCTTACTTCCTTGTAGAAAGATGTTTGGTTGGGTGAATCAACTATGATGCTTCGATTTCAGAGAATATACGTGTTAGATTTAGCTAAGTCGGTTTTGGTTATAAATAAAATGGCTCAAGAGGGGTGGCTGATTTCAATATATTGAGCTCCTAGGTGGGTATGGGTGCAATTGGCGGAGTTAGTTGCGTTGTTTAACATCATATCTCTGTGACACCAATTGAATCGTTAGGTATGGTCAATAGTGGGGTCGAGAATTTTTTCCGTAACTACCGTCAAAATTTTTATTGACAAACACACTCTTTTGATTGGTGATGTTCCTTCCATGTAGAACAATTTGGTGCCTAAGAAAGTGAATATATTTTTTGGAGACTCTCTTTGGTTACAATTCATTCAAGAAACAATTTGGTTAAAAGAGGTTTGGATTTCCCTTCGATTTTTTGTCCTCTTTGTGAGACGCGACTTGAATCGACAAATCACTTGTTCTTTTTGTATGATTTATCTACCTTTTTATAAAAAAAATTGGTTCATGATGGGATAGGGATAATCTGGATTTTAAGTGTTTTGGCGATTGGTCTCTTTGGTTTAAAGGCTTGCGGTTGTTCGGTTTAATCAAGGAGGTTTTGGAAGATGATTCATTCACTATTTGGTGGGTTGTCGGTTTTAACGAAATGTGTGTTTATTCTAGGTTAGGAAACGTAAAAAATATGATTTATCCGATAAAAAATTTTACTCATTCGTTTTTTTCTAGGTGTGCAATAGAAGTAGAAATGTTAGTCCGAACTGGATTGGATGTCTTTATAACCTCAATATCATAATTTCTTTGATGTAACCGTTGTTAATCTATATTCTTGCTAGCTTTTTATGAAACTTCTCCGCTTAAAGAAAAAAAAGTCGATAAACCACAAATGCATGTATGTGCAATAAAGTTCCATATGTCTATATACCATATGCTACATGCTATAATATCATTTGAACATTTAATTAATCTTGTATAGATAAAATAATGTACCTAAAAAAAACTACAAAATATCACATGAAACTCACTTTAGCTTTTGTCATCCATCATACATCTACATGCTTTCAGCCATCATACAACTACAAACTCTTAGTTATCATACAACCATACATAAGCTATTACTAATATTAGTGGCCACATTGTGAATGCATAATTATACGTAGTTTGGAAGTAAGATAAACAGTTGAACAAATGATCATACCCGAAAGTAATATATCAAACAAGAACCATGCAATAAGGTTAGGTCATAATTCTAAGGTTATCTAACTTAAACTACATGCAACCCCTATCAAATTTACTCAACAACCTACCAATATTAGCAATAACCCACCCAAACATGATACTTATCAGTACCATATAATCAATCAGTTAATCAAGCACATACATAACCCATACTACTCTAATCTACTAGCATAATCGTACCCTAACAATACATATATCATATTATACAAATGATATATAATGTCACTCATAGTATAGTGAGAAAACTCACATGGCTCTAACAAGAAACCCAACAACAACCTCTGTATTCGAAACAACTAGCACAAACCACCTAACACCAATCAGGAACCAATCCTTGGTCAAATACTCAATTCCATCAAAATTTAACAAAAATTCAAATTGTTCAAAAGTCAACGAGTCAATGCCTCACGCGCCGTATCGGCTCTTGGACACGTCGCGTATACTAGAAGATAAAATAGTCGCGAAAAGCATGAAGATGCACTTTTCAACCGCTAAAAGCATGGCGCGCTTCCTCACTTGACAACATCTTTTTTAAAGTTCTTAATCCATTTAGACAATGGCTAGAAATCTCATATTTGAAACTAACAATGATCTTAATGGATAATGTTTCCAACTTTATTCATTCACAAGTCCTTAACAAGCCATATCTTAAACCTTAATACTAAAAGAGTCCAAAATGCTACTAGAATCATGCATGGATCAAAAGCCAAGATAAAAATCACTTCTTTTCACCAATATGGGTCTATGAGACCATGAAACACAATCTTTGGGACTTATGACTTCCTTAACTCCACCCAAATCCATAAAAAGACTAAAACATGAACAAAACCTAGATCTAGGAAGTAAATCACATTAATGTGGAGATTTTATACCTCAAAAACGTTTAGAGAGTTGTGAAGATGTTGGAACAACCCTAGATCTTGCTTCCCTTGGAACTAGAATGGTTGACTTCTTCTCTCAAGCACGCTAACAATGGATGCAATGAAGCTAGGGTTTTGAGGTGAAAGGGGATTTATGGGTTGGAGGCTAAGCATTAAGGGAAACCCTATAAGTTAAGGACCTCATATAGGGCCCAAGGGCCGATATGTAAAGTTTTGAGTCTTTGCGGCGGTATGCTACGCTTATCCAAAGCTACGTCACGCTTCTCATTTAATTGTCGCACCACGCTTTAGGTCTTTCCCAAAATCCTATATTCTTATATTCCTCTTACCAACACCTACCAATCCCAAAAACATGCGTTACGTGAACATAATGGTAAACAACATGTTATCCAGTTGATGTAACGAGTAAATGCGATGATCTGGGTAGTTTGTAGTCACCACTTTTGTACCTAAGTAGATCAAGTCCTTAAGGGGTTATTTTTATTTATTTATTTTTATTTTTTAATTTTATTATTATTATTATTATTATTATTATTATTATTATTATTATTATTATTTTGGTATGACATGCACATCGGATCGAGGTCATACCCATTAGGAACGAAACTTGACCACTAACATTAAGGAGGGGGAAACAAAACTTAACAAAAAACTATATAAAAAAGTTAATTATGTTCAAAGTTATAATATATCAAAAATTTAAATAAAATTATCAATATGCAATATTTTTATATCGTTAATCAACAATTACTAAAAAGAGTTAAAATAAGTGGCCAATCTACATTCTTTTCCTTCGAAAAGGACTTTAAAGAGACATGAAAATTTTATCAAATCTTTAAAAGCATTTATCTATGCATATAATGATTACAATCGTTTACAATTGATAACTCAAATTCATAATCACAATTCCAAACCATATTTCATAAAAGAAGAAAAAATAATTTTCAAATAACAAACTCCTTCAAACTCATTAAAATAAAACAAATTACATGGTAAATATAAATCAATTCAAATGACTCTTTAAATTAAGTGAATGGTTACTTAAAGTAATAAAATAAATCATCCCATTGAATTAGATATTAAAATACTAATAGTATATTAACCGTTTCCAAAACACTAGTAGATAGATTAGCCCACTAAACTAGTCCAATGATATAGCCCAATCCATTAAGGGAAACCAACAATACACCCTATGGCCTGTTGGCCTGTCGTATTTCGCACTAGATGTTTTGGTCATTGGTGTTGTTTGATAAAGGAGGATGACAAAGATAAGGTGTGTCGTTCATAAAACAACCATTACGTTTAGGATTGGGCAAATACTAAAGCACTAAAGTTAAACGCAATAACGAAAGAGAAAAAGAAGCCACAAAAAGTTGAAACGGATTACGGATAAGAAGTAAGAACATGGGTTACTTCTCTTAAACATTTTATCAAACATCCTCAAGGCATTAGATGTTGATATCTCGTATTTTGCAAAAAAAAAAAAAATTGTTAATTCAAGAAAACATAAATCATTGTTCACAAACCAACCATATGGTGGAACAAATAGGTTTGGTTGCAAAGATAGTTATCATGTTAAAAATTATATGTAAAGACTTGTATTCATCATTTATTGTGTGAAAAACACCAACATTATCGAATAATACGGTATCATTGTTACTAAAAAAAGTTATGTAAACACATTTTTCTTAAAAAATTAATTGAGCGAATGCGAATCCTATAAGTTGGTTAGACGAAACATATCAGTTATCACAATATAATAGTCTATTATTATAAATGTGTGGCCCTTCTCATGATATCTAACTTTTGTGTTTCCCATTTTCCTAAGCAAAGTATATCTATAAAGTTGGTCCCTTTATAATTAAGTTCTTGAGAGGATGTTTTAATAATTTAATCCCACTGATTTCCAAATAAAACGACAATAACCAACTATCATCATTTCAGAAAAAAAGGAACTATTCATTTATATCAAGACAATCATATACACATGAATAAATATATAATTGTAAATTTGTAATGCTTTATACTGATGCTATTTAAAACAAGTCGTGTAACCAAGTTTTCTGAGTTTTACAATTGCTAAGATTTGAGATAAGTAATCATATTGCACTCATGATCGAGTCAAGCAAGTAAATAGTAATGCGTATAAAACCAAAAACTTTATCGGACTTTGATATTAATCATATTATGTAGCAAAATATAGCAAACATTATAATAGAAAACAATATATGCAGCATAGCTTTAAAAGATAATAGAGTGTACATGCCTACATTGAAGACAAGTACATGTTATATATACGAATACCAAATCATACAAATCAAAGTAAAATTTTACATTGAGGTTGGAATTACTTTGACTAACCAAGTGATTTTTCTACACCCTTATTTTTAAAATATTTTTTAAATTTATCGTATTATATAAAAAAATATAGCTATTATAATTAATATTAATATTATAAAGAATTTATATTTGAAATTACAATTGAACTAAAATTGCAACTTATTACCAAACTTAAAAGTTTTAAACATCTCCAGCTAGAAATAGCCCCATCTCACCCAACAATTACTCCACCCCCACCCTCCACCCTACCCCACCCTCACCATATATAAAAAATCATCGCTTATTCCATTATATGTCACTCCTTAAGTCTAAGAATTCATTTCTTCCAAAAAGTGAAACAAAATGACATCGCATTTTCAGCACTCCTTCCAGTTCTTGCTACTAATCAGTATCACCCTTCTATGCACCACCATCACCACCACCATAGCTCAGTCAGCACCACCTCCCGGACCACCAGGTCCGACTAATATCACCAAAATCTTGGAAAAAGCCAGCCAATTCACCACCCTAATCCGTCTTTTTGCCATAACAAAGGTAGGTGACCAAATCAACACCCAACTCAACAACTCCAAACAGGGCATGACTGTATTCGCACCCACAGACAACGCCTTCTCCAGCCTCAGCGTCGGCACTCTCAACTCTCTTTCCGATCAACAAAAGGACGAATTGGTTCAGTTCCATGTCATTCCCACATTCATCTCCACCTCACAGTTCCAAACCCTTAGCAATCCGTTGAGGACACAGGCCGGAGATAGTACCACTTATAACTTTCCGTTAAATATTACCACTTCCGGCAACCAGGTGAATCTAACCACTGGCGTTGTTAATGCCACGGTGGCGAATGCAATTTACACGGACGGTTCACTTGCTGTGTATCAAGTGGACAAGGTGCTTTTGCCCATGAGCTTGTTTGGTCCGCAACCTCCTGCAGCCGCTCCAGCACCTGAACCACTGAAGGATAAGAAAAAGAAATCCGGAGACGAGGATACTACGGCAACCAGCGACGGTAAGGCTAGTGCCAACTCCGTCGGGAGAATAGGTTTACGTCGGGACTTGCATGGCTTGACTGCGGGAGCGATCGCTATCATCATAATGTTTTATTTGTAACAGATGGTCTCGATTATGCCACATCCTAATGTAGACGGTTGTTGATCCATTCCCTTTAAATGGTGTTTTTTTTGGGTGATTGTACCTATCTTCTATTTCGTACCGGGTTATATTTGTTGAAATATATACTACTAAGATTGAAATAAACTTTCGGTTTTTAAAATTTATAAAAAGTTCATGTACGATCAAGGTTCTAAAAGACGTGAGGTGTAGCATGGCAGCAAGACCCAACTTCAACCTTTACGAGCCAAAGAAAACCTTTAACGTTTTTCAAGGCGTGATGTAAGATAACGATTTTGTATTAATTTATAATTATATTACCATATAAATATAGATTTATATAAACTATAACAGGTTTTTAGAAGTGTTGCATCAACTAATGATAAAAAACTAACAGCAAACCAAAGTTCTAAATAGCGTTAGACGTTACTTGACGGAAATGTCAAACCTCAAGTTTTTACGAGCCGTAGCGAGTCATGTTGTAACATCCCAAAAATTTCAACCAATTAAAGCTTTTCAAAACAACCTATTTACTAATAAAAGTGTATACAAAGACATTGTTTCCAAAAACATTATTTAAAATCAGTGTCACCCAAGATCAATGACATAAAATTAGGATGTGTACGGTCACGCTATTGCCTTGCCACAATTCTATGAAGTACCTGAAACCATAACCAAAACTATAAGCACAAAGCTTAGTGGGTTCCCCCAAAGTACCAACACAAAAACAGATAACATATACAAAATAACAGCATGCAATGAGTTCACACCTAAAAGACTGGATTACCCCTGAGCCCACAGTATGAGTCTGACTTGCCTATCAGTCGCACAGCTCATATCTGGCTTGCTCTCGAGCTCACAACATAAGTCTGTCTTGCCCTTGGGGCCCACAGCTTATGGTTGGCTTGCTCCCTCAGTCATCGGACTGGAATACTAATGTTTAGCCCTCAGTACGAGTCTGGCATACCACCCGGTCCTCAGCTCGTATCTAGAATGCCACTGAGCCCTCAGTATGTGTCTGACTTTCCTTACTTGGCTATCAACTCATATCTGGAATACTAATGTTTAGCCCTCAATACGAGTATGACATACCACCCAGTCCTCAGCTCGTATCTGGAATGCTATTGAGCCCTCAGTATGAGTTTGGCTTGCCCTACCTGGCCCTCAGCTCATATCTGGAATGCTCCAGGGTTTGTTGGCTACAACACAAAGCAGTACAACCTCACCCCAACCCACACAATATGTCGACATATAACATATAATATCATACACAAATAAACAAATAATATCATAGGTAGTCTTACAAATTTACCAGACCAACATATCGACAACTAGAATAATCATGCATATCTAAACCATACTCAACATATTAGAGGATAACAACTATTAAACCAAAGGCCCGACCTTGGTGCCTTCTGTTGGATTAGTGTCTAAGTCCATAACTATTTTGGTATGTACTTGACCCGATGGTGCATGATCCTTTTGGGTTGCATTCACCAAAGCAACTTGATAAGATGAATTATGGAGAGAAAGGATTAATTATGATTTATTAATATATTATGAGAATAATACATTAAAGGAGAAATCATATTGTTTAATTAATATTAGTCAAGAATTAATAAAAATTAAGTTTGTGACTAAAAGAGATTAATTAAACTTAAGGGACTAGAACTGTCAATTGTATGATAGTTGAATATTGAGCTAATGGACTCCATATTAAAGGGGTGGACGAATTCTAAGGGGAAACCCATTAGAAATCGTTCTAGGCCTTTAAGGAAAGGAGTCCATGGGTTGCTTAGGGCTTAAGCATCCAAATTAGGGTTTCCTTGTTAGATAACCCTAATAGCCTCGCTATTTAAAGAACCCTTATGCACCAAAAATATGGGGAAGTAACTCCTTAGGGTTTCCACACGTTTTGGGCAACCTCCTTCTATTCTCTTCTTCATCCTCTTGCTCTTGGTGTTTGTGAACCATTAGAGGAGTGACATTTGTGACTCTAAGCTTTCTAAAGTCATTACAAGGAGGATTTGAGATTGTTATTGCTACATAACAATCAAGGTATGATCTAAACCGTAATTTATATGTTATATTGATTATCATATGCTAGATCTAGGGTTTATAGTCTTGGATAACTTGCATGTACAATAGAGAAACCTAGATCCAAGCATTAGGGTTTGTAGAGCACATAGGATGTTCTTATAGCTAAAACCCATCAGTGGTATCAGAGCCTTGATTGGTTTCTATTGTATTGATGCCTTGTTAATTTGTTCATGCTTGAAAAATTTGATTTTGTGAGTCTGCCTGATGAACTCGGCGAGTCCTATTGTGGACTCGGCGAGTAGGCCCCTACTCGGCGAGTCCATAGGGGTACTCGACGAGTTCGAGCGTCAGAAAGAGGGGATTTCAAGATTTCTTGCTATTTTACTCATGGATACTTGCCTTATCTGTTTTAGATCATTAAAATCTGATTTTATACATATTTATGAGTATATCCTTGATTAAACAAAAGATAATTACCAATTGATTAGATAATAACTTCCTTATATGATAAAGTTTGATTATTTGTATTAATTGGGTAACTTATTTTGCAAGAAATTGAAATTAGGTCAAATATAGATAATGATAAGATTAATTGTTTAATTTATATTATTTGTTATTTGATCCTTGTGTTATGAAAAGTTTCAATTTTCCCCTTTAGGTTTTATAGTTTAAATTTGAACTTAAAAGTTTTGTTTTGAAATTTAAATAGTTGAAACCCTAATGTTTTGAAAAGGTTTCAAAACTTGCCCTCAAGTTTTGGAATTTAAATTTTGATTAAAAGTTTGATTTTGATGTATATTTAAATTCTAAACCCTAATGTTTTGAAATGTTTCAAAACTTACCCTCAAGTTTTGGAATTTAAAAGTTGATTAAAAGGTTTAATTTAGGAATGTTAAATTCTAAAACCCTAGTATTGTTTTGAAAAGTTCATATAACACCCTTATGGTTTTATTAATTAATTAAGGTGTATAATTAAAAGAGATTTAATAAATCCATATAGTTTTTGGTTTACATTTAATTAAAGGTATAATTTTTTTAAATTAGACCAACTGGTATTTTAAAAGTATAAAATACACCCTATACTATATATAACATTAAAAGTCTAACATTATATATATGTATGAGTAAAAGTCTGTCTTACCGTTAGTAGGCCTCATTCACGAAGCTGGTCTATAAGGGGTGTTTAAGGAAATTGCCTATAAAATGGAGATTGAATGGGTATCCACTCTTACCCACCGCACTCTTGACTAGTGGAGGGTCGTTAGCCGAACGGGTTGGATAAGACACAAACCTTCCATTATAAGTATAATGAAGTACAAAAGTAACTAAATGTTTTACAAATTCCCAATCTTAGTTACTTAGGCAAAAGTGAATTGATGCAATTCCATGAAATTACACTTTGTGCCATTGCGAAGACGCTAGTGGAGCGTGTGTGGTTTACCGACACACTAAATGGTTCTAAGCAAGGGTAGCAAAGGGTGACTCAATGTTTGTCATAGTTCGGTGGAGCGTGTGTGGTTTACCGGCACATCGAATAGATGACTGTAACATGTGGGGGCACCATGTAAGTTTGCATGGTTATTCACACCCGCTTTGTGATCCTCGGCATCCCAGTCACAAACTAGAGGGGCATATTGTGACAACCCAAGTTTCTTCCGTTACATTACCCCGTTACCGTTAACGGAATATTCCAGTTTATAAAAGTCCCGTTAATTGAAGGTTGCCAAATAAATAAATGATTATATAATTATATTTTTTATGTCGTTAAAGTCGTAATAAAATAAATGAAACGATTTCTTTACATTTCCATGTCAATTTGGGAAAAAGTTAAATTTTATTACGACCACTAAATCGGGTGCGACCAAAAGCCCCCGTATAACGGCAGTATCGGGTAGATTCCCACTGAGCTTCAACTCCAACCCATATATAAGGGGGAATGGACTTCATTCCACCCCTTTTCACTCTCTCTCTCTCTCTCTATACTCTCTCTCTAGGCTCGTTTTCGACTCCAAAACCACAATTTCCGACTCCTAAACGTAAGACCTTCAACCCTAACTTGTTCTATGTGTGCATTATTGTCTTTTTAGCCTAAAAATCACATGATTGAGACATGAAAAAGGAGTTTACAGCCTAAGAGCTTCCTTAGGCCGTAAACACCCAAAAGTGGCCAAAATGACCCAAACTTGTCCCGTTGAGCCTAGGAACCAATTAAGGAATTTGTCTAGGAGTGTTTAATCATCAAAACACAAGATTTTAGGGCATAAAAGAGAGTTTACGGCCCAAGCACATGCTTAGGCCGTAAACACCTCTTAAACTTGTAAAAATGCCCCAAAAACACTCCCAAACCACCCTTAGGCTTAATACATAAATTAGGGGCTAGCTATTTAGGGTTTGGAACATTTAAACACAAGGAAATATGGGGTAACTTGGAGTTTACAGCCCAAGAAAGTGCCTAGGCCGTAAACACCCCTAAACTATGTCAAATGATGGTTTGTGTCCCTCCCAAATGGCCTTATACTTCATTATAAATTACTAGAAGTGAAATAGGGACTTTAAACTTCCATAAAATCAAGGATTAGGAGTTCACGGCCGTGACCTCCCATAGGGGTGGTTCATGGGCCGTAAACTCCCATTTGGACCCTTTAAACCCCTTAAATCCACACATACAAATTAGATTTGGACCTAGAATAATTCCACAAGCAAGATAAAGCCTTAAAACACCCTAGAAACCCCTCACCATGAGTTTACGGCTGTAAACTCATGGGGAGTTGTCCATGGGCCGTAAACACCATAAAGTGAGTTTACTCTTGGAGAGTAAACTCCATTCCTAAGCCATTCACACCCTTAAATGTTACCCGGGACACCCCAAACACTTAACCAAAGTGTTTTCCGCTCTTTAGGGTGCGTATACTTGTTTGATTAGTATTAAATGTACTAATTGTATGTGAACATATGTTATCATATGTTAAATAGGTCAATAAGTGTGTCCAAGTCTTTAATTGAAACCGAGCACCCAACCGGCACCTTCGTCGGATCCACTTACACCAGGTGAGTTCATACCCCTGAATGAACCTTTTAAATGTTTTTACATGTTTTATAGGGGGGGGGGGGAATACAAGTTAAACATGCCAGTTATCATGTCAATCACATGTGATTGATAACCCGCATGTACAAAGATTTACCACAATGTAAACTGTTTTACCAAGTAGGACACTATAAATGGTTTTCTAAAAAGGTCTTCACTTGTTCAAACCCTTACTTATACTGCTTTATCAAAGTTCATTTTAAACTGATTTATGAAAGGTTTCCAAGGAAATCCTTAAGGTTTTCAAACTTATTTTAACAAAGAACACCAAATTATGATTTTCTTAAGTATAAAGGTTTTTCAAGGTTTTCAACAAAGTTCTCTTTCATATCGTATACTCTTACTTATTAGACACCGCTGTTTCATTTTCACTTAGTTTGAACTCCTACTTGATAATGCCTCCACTTCGTGGTACACTTATATTTGGTAATGCATATACATCATGGTCCAGTTATTCACACACTATTCATTTATACATCTCGACTCGGTTATTCACACACTGTCGTTTATACATCTCGACTCGGTTATTCACACACTGTTCATTTATACATCTCGACTCGGTTATTCACACACTGTTCATTTATACATACGATTCGGTTATTCACACACTGTACGTTTATACATACGATTCGGTTATTCTACACTGTACGTTTCCACTTGTTACACACTCAGTCGAAGTTAGATGTATGTCTGTGCTTGTATAGGTGCATATAATTAATGATTGAAGGACTTAGGAAAGCTTGTCCGCCCTACTTCCTTTTCTTCGTTGAGATGTGGTCTGGTGGGATCGGATGGCCGTCCGAAGGTCGTTTGATTCATTAGTTATATATTATGTATATGAGCATAGACATATAGGTTTACTCTAGTCAGTCCAGTTAGGAGTCTCTACCTCTAATTCAGCACTTACCTATGAAACCCACTACCCACTATTAGGGATGCATCTTCGGGACACGGCCTTCTCCGTTGTCTAGTTGGTAACCAGAGTCTCCTGTAGGGAGAGCGGACATTGTGTGTATAGATCTATACGGAATTGACACCCCCGCACCCTGACTGCTAGCTACAGTCCACGGCCCACCAAGCCAAGGGGTGACAAATGTCATATTTTATAGACGCTTGTAGGGCGTCAGATACTCTAGTGTCGGTTAGTATGGTTACGAGTATCCCAGGTTACCTTATAATTCCTGGCCTTAAGGTAACGGTATTTTACCAGCAATTTACACTGTATGCTGGGAAATCCATTTTCAGAGTCACACTGTTTTAGACCTTGCTAGCCGTATCTTTCATTCGATACTGTCTGCGGTCTGTATTCTCTGTTTTAGACCTTGCTAGACGTTTCATTCAGTCGATACTGTCTGGGGTCTGTGTTCACTGTTTTAGACCTTACTAGATGTACCTTTCATTTGGTACCGTCTGGGGTCTGTGTCTCTTTCTGTTAGACTGAGCCAGGCTTGTCGTTCATTCGATACTCTCCTGGAGTCTATGATTCCTTTGCCTTAGTCAGCAGTCCTCACTGCTGAGGCATATGTTTTTCCCTGAATTCTCCTACTTTCTTAATAATCAAATTCTGTATTTTGATAATGATAGTGATTAAGGGAAAACTACCTTTTTACCACATAACTCCGTCCAGTCTTGGTAGAAGACTGCTTTTATTAAAGAAAATATAGGATTTTCTGGAAAAGACACTAATGTAATAAAATACACTGAAACTACCACTTTTATTAAAGTTATTTGAATAAAATGACACTAAATACTTATGAACTCACCAACATTTGTAAAAATGTTGATACTCGCTTTTCAAATAACTTGTATTCTCAGGTTAGCATTAGACAGGTACATCCCCGGAGCTGTTGATGAAGATAGCTTAGTGCCATGCTGTACTTACTTATATTTACTTGTATTACTTTGATGTATTGTAATGTAAACCATGTAAACTATTACTATTAATGCAATGTTTTGTTGTACTTTGATTACTATAATGCATTTGTTGTGATACTTGACATGACGTCATCCACCCTAGAATGTTTCTGCCGTTCCGGTTTTGGGGTGTGACAGATTGATATCAGAGCATTGTTTATAGTGAGCTAAGTATATCAATTCATAAAAGATATACAACCTAAAATACAAAGGGATAAAACACTCTGACCAAGAATTATACTTTAAAATATAATCATATTTTACCAAAGTATAAGAACATCCAGAACCTAAACACTCGAACAAAAGTATCACAAGAAGAACGATAATAAAAGTCTTCGGATGTTGAGCATTACCGTGCAGTTATGTAATCGTAAGCTGGAATAAATGTAACCTGATCAACTACATTTATTCGAGATGCGATGAACGTGTGCTTGGGATTGATAGTGGTGTTGCAACAGGTCTGAAACTTACCAACTAGGAATGTTAGAGCCAAACATGAAGTTAAAATACTATAGGAGTATTTTAGAACACTAAAAGACTAACAATAATCCCATAATCATAATCAGAAGATAAGAATCAAACAAGAAATTAAAATACCATAGGGGTATTTTAGGATCCATAACTAACCTTGTGTGAAGAACTAAAAAGATCCTTATTGATATACCTACAACTACAGAGGGTATACTCCCAAGGTTATATATAATAAGGATCCCATTGGCTAAGAATGTGTGGTTTCGCTCTACTTCCTTTTCCTCGTTGGGATGTGGATCTAGAGTAGTATCACATATTCGAAGGCCTATCGGATCTAAGCTATATATGATTTGTATACCCTGTGTAATCGTAGCAGGACTCAATATGGATCATCCAGTGAAATGTTAATAATCTCTTAGGATTCTTTAGACATTTCCATTCTCGCGCGAACCCTGTAGAAAACCCTAACCACTTCAGTGTTTGAAAGAAGAGTTGATGCAGACCCAGAAGAGGTTCATTGAGAAGATTTCCTGTTCGGAAATAAATGAACTGGGTTGAGACTATTGAATTCACCAAGTGCCTATATCTTTTAGGGACATCGGTGAGAAATTCGCCTAAACTTCGGAGATTCCCAGTCATCCATCATGAAGTGATGACACCCAGAGTCGGAATCAGGAGGAAGGCGGAGTAGAAATTCAATATGTCCATACGAGGAGAGAACCCTAGGTAACTACCCGAAGGAAACCAACGCCGATTCCAATCAAAGATACGAGGCAGAAAGAGGGAGCCAATACATGGAACCCAAGAAGTGTCTTACCCTCATGTTCGTCACGCTAATACACCCTTAAAATAATGCAATATAGTGAGTTAGTGATTACACTACTCACGCTATGTGTTAGGTAAATCGTCGTTTCCCGTTGCCAGTTACACGATTAGAGCGGATCCCCGCACCTCTATTGAGGATATTTAGCCATAAGTCTTTATAAACCTCTCTTTCCGCGGTGTTCGTTCCGAACTGGTCTCAAATCTTTCCAGGCCGGAGAGTGAAACCTTCCCAGTATAAAGGTAACGTAGTAGGAACGACTCGCATCTTATGGCCTTTCTCCGATACTCATACTCCTACCTTGATTTCCAGGACTACATCATAGGGATGTAGGTCGACACTCAGACAGCCAGTACCCGAGGCATGGGAAAGATTTATGCCTAATGCAGTCGGGACAGATATATCCAGGGTTAGCCATCGTCTCTCATTATCTTGTATCCCTTTCCATGTAGGAAAAACCATGCCACCAAAGAAGCATAACCAGTCCGCAAGCAAGAGACCTACTCTTTTATTCGATAAAGCTACGTTCCAAGCTGTAGTCTCAGCAGCCGTAGCAGCTGTCATGGCTCAACTGAATGCTAACAACGCCAATGTTAGTAAGAGCCCTATCGGAAATTCCAATCCTAGTAGTGGACAGCAGCAACCAACCTCTGCATACCCAGCCGCCCAAGAACCTCACTCAAATCCACTGAAGAGAAAGATCAAGATCGAGGAGGGAAGTACCTCGGCTCAAGGACCTTCCGAAGGGCAACGAGCTGAGATGGTCAAATTCCCTACCAACCCTTCCATACCTATACCTAGGAGACCATACTTAGGAAACCTTCCCCATTGCAGCAAGTGCAGCTACCATCATCATGGTGTCTGCCGGAAGCTCTATTGTTCTAGAGGCCACATGTTGGGGCATACTGCTCGCGCCTACAGAACCCCGGTTGAGTTCATTACATCAACCACCAATGTGGCGACCCGTACAGTTTGCCACCTATGTGGTGAAGTGGGACACTTCAAGAAGGACTGCCCAACCGAAGGGAAAGACAAAGACGCAGGAGGAGTCTAACACTAATGCTTAGGGAGAAGCATCAAGGAACCTGGTAGATTTTTGGTACGTCTCTCGATCCCAGATAACTAACCGAGAACATAAAAAGGCTAATTCAAATATAAATACTTCCCCAATAAGGCGAAAGTCACAGCACTGTTATAAAATTAAAAAAATTCATTAGGTAAAACTATAATGGCTAAACATATACGTTACGACCATGTATAGTTAAGATGGATAGACCTAGAGTGAGTGAATGCCGCCTCATTTCCTGTTCCTCGTTTGGTTGTGGATTTAGGGCGGAGTCGCTCAGTCAACAGTCCTCCCCACCTTAATTATACATGACTAGTATATGTTAGGCGGTTATAGAAATGCCCTGTGAGAATCCATTCATGAAAAGATACTCTACTCGGAAACACTTACGACTCTCTATAGTTCCGCGTCGACTCTATCGGTCCAAGTATCCGCGGCAGTGATACACAAGACGAAACCCGAGACGCCTAGAACTTATGTGCCTGTTCAGCACATGACTCTATCGATCCTCATTTTATATTATGTTGAGGTATGCCAACTTCGACGACTCTATCGATCATGGTTTGACGTAGTGCAACCATGTGTACATCCTTAGTGCTGTGTAAAAAGAACTTTCTCTGTAGCCATGTCGGAAAATAAAGGTTCTTCCGAACCTAAAACATAACACAAATGATTAAACTTAATGCGATCCGTCAGTCATCCCTCTTATCTCAAACCTTCTGAAGTACCCAAGAGAAGGGTACCGCGCACTGTCGACGACCTCTCTTAGTCATATGGAAACCGAAACGAAAGACACTGCAAGATACTCCAAAAGACAATGACCATCCGAAGCATACTTCGTAGATTCCCCAGAAAGACCCTTTCGCACCTCGCACATAAGGTTCGTGAACCCAGAGAATAGAACTCATAGGAATGACCACTATAACCAGGTATATGCGTAAAGGTGGTATATAATCGAGATCAAAAGGATTTAAGATGTGTGCTTCCTCCCTACTCCCTGTTCCTCGTTGGGTTGTGGGTCTGGGGTGGATCCGCACAACTGAACATCCTGCCGACCTCAATTATATACGGCTTTCATACACCAAGTATTAGTGGTTAAGCCGGGTATGAGCTCTACCATGAACCTCATAGTAAAGCTCTTCATCCTATTCCATAAAATAGGAGCTGGAGTCAAGAGAACCACTGCGGGTTGAACCACTATAATGACCACAGATCCGAAATTGCTGTCATACCGATTAAGCCCACATAGTAGCTCACACCCTCAGTTAGTAAAGAGATTAAAGTTCCGAGTAATGGAACCCTATACTCACTAGATTTGACCTAGACCGCAAAAACTCAGAACCTTCAGAAGAGTAGTTGCAGTAGATGCTCACACTACTCAGGCACTTCGTTTACCCGTTACAGACGAGTAGTGCCTATGATCCTCCACCCCCTCGCATGGAGGAAGTCATCGCCGCCTTGTAGATGATAGACTACATTCTCCAAAGTGAACACTAGAATACCGAGAACCCCAGGATAACCTTCGCAGCCAGGAATACTTGATCAAAGTGCGAAAGTAGTTGCGTTAAGCCTCATAATCCAGATCCCGAAGAGATTATAGACTTGACACCAGTCTAGGTGTTAGTCGATGGATTATACAGGAGCACGCGCTTTCCGCACCAGAATAAACCAACGCCTTGGGAATTAGGGCGTGTCATACGGGATTCATCGGATTATCAGGTGTTCTACGAATACTATCTCACGCAGAAATAGTAGAACCACCTCCCGAGATAGTCCAACACTCGTCTGGTGAAACCCTATCTCCCTGACCCTGAGGGTTTCCGTATCACAATAATAGTTAGTGCAGATTCATTTTGCACGAGCTTGAGATAGACACTCTACAGCAAACAGAAAACTGTAGTCACGCAACCCATTCGATGACCTAGAAAGCCTCTAAAAGCCAATTGACAGGAAAACGCGAAACCAAGGACAACCCGAGCTTCCTAAGAACCAACCTGAAGGACTACACATCCAGTACGAATGAGAACGTTAGGAACTTCGGAATGGCGGTCACGCCAGTGATGATCTTGCCATAGAAGTACACTATGTTCTAAATTGTTATGAAAAATTGATGTTTGCATACTTCTACAACGAATGGATGTGATTCTTAATTATGTTGTTTGTGGAAATGTCAAGAATTTACCAAATAGGGAGAGTTTCTCATCACCCAAGTTTCAATTGGACAGAAATTTGGAATCATGCAACTTGGTTGCATGATGAATGAGAAATTTCATATTTGTAAATTAGACTAATTCATTGACCAAGTGTCAAGTGAAGGACTAAGAGATCGAGTACACAAAGTTGTATGTTGATTAAGTCCACCACAAGAGTAACAAAGATATTCGTCATGATTTACTAAAGGTTTAGTAAATGTGATTATACTTACAAGATTAAGTGTAATTTTGAATTGATTGAAAAAGTTTAAATCAATAGCAGAACGAATAAGAAGAATCAAGTAGGCAGAAAGATAAAAGTTTCTCTATTCTAAGAAGAAGGGAGAGTACTTTTATGCTTAATGATATGTCTTAATGATTAAGAACCATATCTCGATTGATCCTCTAAGTGAGTTTAGTACAATTTTATGTCTAAGAAGAGGAATCAAGAATTGAAGAAATAGTTAAATCAAGAAGTCAATCATACTTCGTTCCAAAACAAGTCTTAAAGTTAAGATTGTGACGTTGAGTGACAAGTCTTAAGAAGGTTTATAACATTCATCAAATGTAGAATTTGAAAAAGGGTTTTCTTATTCTTGCACATTTGAAATTGGTAAGTTGTGATGTCTTGGATAAGACAAAGACCAACTAGGACCAATTTTGTGAAGTGTTTTGTCTTAGTAAAGGCTACACTAACTCTTGAATATTTGTTTGTTAAGAAATGTTTATTGACAAGAGAATCTTATATGTCAATGAGTCAGTGGGAGTCTTAATGGTCCTGAAAAGTTTAAGAACTAATCAAGAATAAACCTTATCGATCATCACTAGCACACGAGTTAAGGTTTACAACCTATCGTGTAGACACTATGTTGTTTCTGTGCCGTTCCAATCGAGTTAATTATGCATATGAGTTCTATGAGTCCTCATTTGAACGCATAAAAGGCAAGCACCTTGATCAATGAAAAGTAAATTGATAGGAAAGGGTGAGTTGTTTAACTACTTGGAAGACATGGTGGGCAGCCGTGTTACCACAAGGCAAGAAATCAAGATTAAAAGTTCGGTCCATATGAGTTTGATTTTGTCATAAATTTTGGTTTTAACAAATTCACATGGATAGGAACACATACACCATTAAAATCTAAGTGTCATAAGATTCCCTCCTTCATGGAAATGACTATGAGGAAATGCTTTCACTAAGAGAGATTTTAAGTAGATAGTGATTGTGAAAATTGGATTCTCGAATTTGATTATGGTTACGGTGTCCCTTTCCATGATTCGAATTGTGAGATATGGAAATTAGTCTGAATTGTTTAGACACACATATGAGCTATCTAAGACAAAGGTGTATAAGTTCAAGAAGCCTTGATAAAAGATTATCAAAGCATTAGGTATTAGAAACATGAACTTAAGAAATTCAACAAGTATTGCTTTTCTAGAAGTTAGGCTGGTTTCTGAATACATGTCAAAGCTAGTGGGAGTATAAGTGTTATGTTTATAATAATCATCGTGATAGTGGGAGCATAAATGTTATGATTATATGATTATTAAGGCAAGTATTGCAAGTTAGCAATATTAACTATAGAAAAACAAGAGTCGTACTTTGCAAAGTTGTAAGGGTTGAATAGTTGTTTTGCTATAATTAAGGGAGAGAATATTATGTTTCATTTCAAATCTAAAGGCTTAGGTTGTGGAATGTTAATAAATTAGTCAATGATACATAGTGCATTCTTAAATTTCGATTATGATTACGACATTCCTCTTCATAGTTCGAATTATGAGAACGTAGCACATAAAATATTATGGCAGAAGATTGATAAAGTATCAAATCTTCATGTAAGACATTATGCATCGTGTCCCATACGCTTCGGGTATAAGATTGATTGCAAATGCTATAATATTTGACCATTCTAAAATTTTCCAAATGTCTAGCGCATTTAGAGGGAAAAGGACAAGAATCGGTTTTGATTAAGATAATTAAACAACTATCAAAGGACAATCCAAAGTTCACCGAGGATTGGTAGCTTGTGAGTAGTTGGAAGTATGATATTGGATGGACCATATCGACATTATTATGAATAGATAAGATTCTATTAAGAATGAGTTGTCATATGGCAAATATGGAAATGTTTCTATATTGGGAGTTGGATATTGAGAATCTATGTCTAGATTAGAAACTTTTATGTAAAAGGATGTTCAAAGGAATGTAATTTGAGTGAGAGACATCACATCTATGGAATTATCTTGTAACAATCTCCGATAGAGGACTTTGTAATTTCATTGGCAATAGTCATTGTGACTTTAGTGCATTGATATTACGAAAGGATCATTGCATAAAATGTTAGAATCTAACATATTCCATAAGTGGCAAGAATTTGATATTCTTTCACTTGTGAAAAGGATTAGGAGTTGTGAAATGAGTATGATTGGAAATGTGTTCATTTGATCTATTTCACAATGTAAGGACCATAGGTAAACATTGTGTGCATGCTAAGAGCATAGGACAAGTGTAGTAAAAAAAATTCACATTGTGTGCATGCTAAGAGCATGGGACAAGTGTAGTAAAAATTAAAGTAAGAAGTTGATTACCCGAAACAAAAGATAATGAGTAATCGATATGGTGATAAATAAAAGGTGTTTTATTTATACTCAAAGGTTTGAGGCCATATGGGATTAGTATTATTCTCGTGTTTCACTTTGCATGTTTTGACTTCCTGAATAATTTAATTGGTTAAGAACAGTCAAATTATTCAAACGGGCCACAGTCGTTCATATGTTGGAAGTAGGTATGAATGAAGACTGTCGTGAATTGGTGTGTGGATTGTCTAAAGTGTATTAGACATAAGCAAATGTTTGCTGCAACGTTCATGAGTGCTTATGAGTATGATTTGAGCATTGGATTAAACCCACGCTCACTTGGATCACTTCATGGATTTTATCACGAGTGATTGGTGAGACGATAATATCTTATATTTCTAAAACCGAGATGTGTGAGTTGTATCTTGCGAATCGGTTGCACATTGATAATATGTAAACACACCAGTAACTTGGTGTTATAAAACATATTGTTGTGTGTAATTCGGTAAGTGAGTGCAAGCGAGCATTGAGTCAAAGTTTATTCGTTCCTTTTATCCAAAGTAGGATAAAAGCGATTTTTGTGGGCCCCTCGATGATTTAGTGATGGCACTTAAGTGCTTGGCCAAGCCGAGACTAAATTGATGTGTTCAATTGTAGTCTGTTGTCAGTCATCATAAATCGGAATTCGGGAAACAACACATAGACAGAGAGAATGATTTAGATCCATGTCTCAGTTTATACGATCTCTAGAATGGAGGAATATATGATCCCTTATCTAAAGGACACGCGTATCTGATAAGATCAGAGTTGACAGCGGTTTTAGAAAGTTACGATTGCAGATAAGGATATGAAGTTGTACGCAGAATAGTTATTAGACTTATCCAAGTGGGAGACTGTTGGATTAGTGTCTAAGTCCCTAACTATTTTGGTATGTAATTGACCCGATGATGCATGGTCCTTTTGGGTTGCCTTCACCATAGCAACTTGATAGGATGAATTATGGAGAGAAAGGATTAATTATGATTTATTAATATATTATGAGAATAATATATTAAAGGAGAAATCATATTGTTTAATTAGTATTAGTCAAGAATTAATAAGAATTAAGTTTGTGACTAAAAGAGATTAATTAAACTTAAGGGACTAGAACTGTCAATTGTATGATAGTTGAATATTGAGCTAATGGACTCCATATTAAAGGGGTGGACGAATTCTATGGGGAAACCCATTAGAAATCGTTCTAGGCCTTTAAGGAAAGGAGTCCATGGGTTGCTTAGGGCTTAAGCATCCAAATTAGGGTTTCCTTGTTAGATAACCCTAATAGCCTCGCTATTTAAAGAACCCTTATGCACCAAAAATATGGGGAAGTAACTCCTTAGGGTTTCCACACGTTTTGGGCAGCCTCCTTCTATTCTCTTCTTCATCCTCTTGCTCTTGGTGTTTGTGAACCATTAGAGGAGTGACATTTGTGACTCTAAGCTTTCTAAAGTCATTACAAAGAGGATTTGAGATTGTTATTGCTACATAACAATCAAGGTATGATCTAAACCCTAATTTATATGATATATTGATTATCATATGCTAGATCTAGGGTTTATAGTCTTGGATAACTTGCATGTACAATAGAGAAACCTAGATCCAAGCATTAGGGTTTGTATGAGCACATAGGATGTTCTTATAGCTAAAACCCATCACCTTCGACCCGTAAATTCGGTGAGGAAAACTCACCACAATCTGCTGATACTCCAAAGACTGCTCGCACCGCCGAACCGGATAATCCTCGCAGCAACTAACAAATACAAATTCCAAATCAATAATTGACCTGATAACCTAAAATCCAAAAGCCCAAAATCTCATTAATTACCCAAAGCCCAAATATGGCCCAATTATCCAAATTGGGCATTATGGGTCTAACATTGAAATGAGCCCAAAAGATACCAACTAGAAGCCCAAAATGAATCTAATGGCCCAACAAGGCCCAAGTTATGAAAACCCAACAATGACCCAAACCTCAAAAGCCCAAAATGCCCTTCTGGGGAGTACGCTCATCGTACTAACGACGTGCACCCTGCGTACTCGATCTCAAAGCACAACGTACAACAACCAAATGCACAATCCTCGCATTACGTTGAGCGTACTTCCTTGTACACCCAACATACTAGTTAGGAGTCCAAAAACCCATACTTTGCTCTTAATTGGTTAAGTCAAGATGTCCAACACATAGATCTGGTCCCTAACCAAGGTCTTAACCAGTAAAGTTTCCAACTTTACTCACATACATGACTAAATGGGACTCAACACTTGAAGAAGGAACTAAATATGGGCTTAATACATGCATGAATCAAAACCTTTCATAAAGTTTCCATTTTTATGAACAACGGACCGTGGTGGAGCTTAGATCTAACATCCACTACTTCTGGAGTAGATCAAAAGCTCACCTTTTCATCAAAGGACTTAACAATGCCAAAGAACACCATAAAATAGATCCAAACACAAAGATCATCAAAGTCAAAGCTTCTTACCTTTGGAAGCATGCAAATGGAAGGATACTCCTGGATCTAGAAGTTCAAGCCACAAATCCAAATGATTCTCTTCTTCTTCTCCTTCTCAAGACACACATCAAGCACATATCAAGCTTAAAATCACCAAATTACATTTATGGTTCGATTCTAGGGTTGGAAATGGGTGGAGGCCGAAGGTATTAAGGTATGGTGAAGAGAAAATGAGCTTAAATAGGGTCCAAATCCCTAAAACAGGGTTTGCATGAATGTAGAGTATGCCCCGCGTACTCCTAATACGCTTAGCGTACTCCTCTTAAGATCCTGATCCTTCGCCTTCGTATGCGCAACATACACCGAGGTATGCCCAACTTACATACCATCGTACCAGTACGCCCCGCGTACTCCTTACGTACGCCCTGCGTACTAGGGTTTTGCCTTCAACCTTGAAATCTTCCGAAGGCCATAACTGCTTCGTTATAAGCCCGATTCCGACGATCCTTATATCCCGAAGAGGTTACGAGATGCTCTAAACTTTTATTAACTCATACTAGCTTTAAGATTTCACGAACAAAAATCCAATTTCCATATAGGGTCGATCTGACATTTTACCAAACTGCCCCTAGGCTCCATAACACAAACCGAATACCCAGATCATCTAAATTACGAATATACCCTTGGGCTCTGCAACACCATCGAACTCTTGGATCATGTAATCTATAATACCCACATCCAAAAGTGCCAAATCCTTTCTTCCCCAAGGCCCTAAGCCTTATGATAATTGATGATCGGGTCACAACCCCGAATAATGAAGCGAATCGAAACCGAGTGTTACACATGTTCTTTGTAAAAGCGTGACTTAAGGTGACAATTTTGTATATAATTAATAATTATATATATATATATATATATATATATATATATATATATATATATATATATATATATATATATATATATATAGACACACACACAAACATTTTACTATTATTCATTATATATATATATATATATATATATATATATATATATATATATATATATATATATATATGACTTAAGACAACATTTTGTTAAAGCTTGGAGTCAAGTATAAACCTTGGAGCCATGACGAACTTTTTAGAACCATGCAAAAAAACCTTTTATACAACAGACAGAAAGTACCATTACATGTATGCTTTGGCTGTAATGGTACTTTCAAGGTAAAAGAAACTGCGCCTTCATTATCACATTAAGGTTCTAATGGCTCTTGAATTGTCGAGATTACTCCGAGATCTCCGATTAAGTTCTTCAACCAAGCAGCCTCCTTTGATGCCCCAATCGCTGATATGTACCCTGATTCACAAGTAGAATAAGCTATCGTATCCTTCTTGGAGCTTTTCCAAGTCACTGCTCCACCATTTAACACAAACACCTAGCCCGACTGAGAATAAAAGTTGTCTCGATATGTCTTAAAGTTGGCGTCACTATATTCAGTTACTCTTAACGTATCACTGCCTCTAAGGAATAAAATTATATCCTTTTTCCTTCATTGATACTTAAGTATGTTCTTTACTGCAGTCCAATAAGCTCTACCAGGATTCCCTTGAAATCGACTAACCATGCTCAAAGCATAAGACACATCAGGGCGAGTACATATCATAACATACATGATCGAACCTACAGCCGAAGCATATGGGACTCGACTCATCTAATATATTTCTTCATCTGTACCAGGACTTTGAGTCTTACTTAACTTGGCATTACTCCGAATAGGTAGTCCCTTTTCTTGGAATTTTCCATACAAAACCACTTTAGTATTTTATCCAATTAAGTACTCTGACTAAGTCCAATAAGTCTTTTCTTTCTATCACTCAGAATCCTTATCCAAGAATATAGACAACTTCCCCTAGATCATTCATGGTGAAACACTTCCCGAGCCAAGATTTCCGTTCTTGCAATGTCGGAATGTCGTTTCCCATAAGGAGTCTGTCATCAACATACAATACTAGGAAAGTTACTATACTCCCATTAGCTTTGAGATACACACATGACTCATCCTCGCTCTTAGAGAAACCAAACTCTTTCACTTTCTCATGGAAACAAAGATTCCAATTGCGAGATGCTTGTTTCAATCCATAAATGGATTTCTCAAGATTACACACTCTATTAGGAAACTTTACATGTACACAACCCTCTGGCTGATTCATGTAAACATCATCAACCAACTTCCCATTATGGAAATATGTTTTGACATCCATTTTCCATATTTCATAATAATGAAAGGCAGCTATGTCAAGCGTTTTCGACTTGATCTTAGCCACTAGAGAAAATGTCTCATTACAGTCAACCCCACAGGTTTAAGTAAAGTACTTTGCAATCAGTCGTGTTTTGAGCATGTCTACTTTCCCATCCATGATGGTCTTCTTCATGAAGATCCATTTGCAACCTACTGTCTTTTGACCAGGTTCATGATCAAGCAAATTCCAGACCTGGTTGTCATACATGGATCGACATTGCTTCCTTGTAGTTAGTTGGTTCATCCAAATTTACCAGTGTACCATCCCTCAGAAACGTGTCACCATCTAACGTTATATGGAAACCATAGAATGTGAGTAACATGCTAACTCTACTTGAATGACGAAGAGGTAATGAACTAACAATGGGCTCAATACGAGTCTCATCCTCTGGTTGAGAGCTAGTATCTTCTAAGGTTCCTTCAATGGTTGATTATGGAATTTCTTCCATATTAATAGCACTTTTACTGTCCTAGCGAGGGAACTTTCCCTGTCCATATCTCATGGGGTGTTTTGGAAACCTTCTTATTAGGGACAAAACTAAGAATATGGGCAGCTGTCTCTAAGGCATACCACTAGAAAGAAATAGGAAGCGAAGCTCGACTCATCATGGAACAAACCGTGTCCAACAAGGCTCGATTTCTCCTCTCAGCCACACCATTAAGTTATGGTGTCCTAGGAGGAGTCAATTGTGAAACTATTCCACATTACATGAGATAGTCATGGAACTCGATACTAAGATACTCCCCACCTCTATCAGATCAAAGCATTTTTATCTTCATGCCTAATTGATTCTCGACTTCATGTTTAAACTCTTTGAAATTTTCAAAGGTTTCAGATTTATTCTTGATTAAGTAGATATAGCCATATCTACTATAATCATCTGTAAATGTCACATAAAATCGATTATCATCCCTTGTGGTGGATCTGAAAGTCTACTCACACTTGTGTGTATGAGATCCAACAAACCTTCACCTCTTTCACAAGGTCTAGTGAAATGTGATTTCGTCATCTTGCCCAAAAGACAAGATTTGCATTCATCGTCTGGCCTTAAGTCAAATGATTCCAACACTCCACCCTTTTAGAGTTAGGCGATGTGTTTCTTTTTAATGTGTCCAAGACGATAATTCTGTTGGATATAGTGTCTAAGTCCATAACTATATTTGGTATGTACTTGACCCGACCCGACATGGTCCATTTGGGTTGCACTTCACCCGAACAATTTATGGATAATCTTTTGAGAATAGTACAAGTTATGATTTATTAATATATTATAAGCTCTAATATATTAATATAAGATCATATTATTTAATTAGTATTGATCTATAATTAATCTAGGATTAATTTAGAGATCAAAAGTATTACTAATTAAATATGGGCTTCTACATTTATATAGTGTGGGCTAATGGTTATTTGGAATGGGCTAGGATTGCATGGAAAGTCCATGGATACTCCATGGAGCTTTAACCCATGGATCTCATGGAAATGAAGAGACATGGGTATTAGGGTTTACATGGATGTAACCCTAATCCACCACACTATGAGGTGAGTAAAGCAAGAGGGCCAATTTCAAGATAGTAGTGACTATTCTCTCAAAGTTCCAAGTTTGTGGTGATTTGTGATTTCCATTTGAGGCATCCACACTATTGGTGCTAGGCTCTAAAAATCCAAGGAATCAACTACAACTACAAGGTAAGTATTTCTACTAGCTTTATTTGACTCAAGTTTCCCATGCCATGCTAGTTAGGATATGAACCTTGGAAAAATAATTATTTGCATGTATCTTAGACAAACATAGATCCAAGGTTTATTAGGGTTGCATGTACACTTAGGAAGTGTTAGAATGCTCAAAACCCATCAAATTCCACAAGCATGCCTTGTCTAACCCATTAGACTAATCAATATGAAATACACTATTACCTAAGCTATCAAAACAAATCATAATTTCATACACAACATTACAATGTACAACTTCAACCATAAAAATGTCATCCTTATAAACCAAAATCGATCCATTCATATCATTAAATGAATATCGAACACCTTATCTAAAGAGTGCATGAAAAGTAATAATGTTTTGCGTCATTTCTGACGAATAACAAAATATAACTATATGTAATCTAACATCATCACTAATGATAAGACTATAAGTTCCAATCTTGGTAACAGGAGAAGGTCGCCTATTGCCCATGATTGGATACATCCTTCCATGCTCCACCTTTCCACTTTCTCTTAGCCCCTACAAATCAGAACAAATGTAAAAACCACATCTTGTATCAAGGACCCAAGATGAGAAGGTTGTGAGTTATTAGTTTGAATAGTGTAAATACCTGTCGACGATGACTTCACTTTGCCATCCTTGATGTACTGCAAGTACTTTGGGCAACTTTATTTCTAATGCCCCTTATCATTGAAATAGAAGCAACTTGCCTCTTTGGGATTACTAGCAGAAGTAAAGACAAAATTAGCCTTCGCTTTTGGGCCATTGCTAGACGACCCAACATGGGCCTTGCCCTTTTAGTTCTGATTAGGAGCACCTTCCCTTTTCCTTCCTTTGTTTTTTCCAATGACAAGGATAGGATCATTAGTAGAGGTAGGAGTTTGGTTCTTCTTCATTCCCGACTCAGCCGTTCATAATGGGTTGTGGAGCTGGGCCAATATGGTTTCTGTGTTGTTCATATGATAAGCCAAAATGAACTGATCATAACAAGATGGAAAGGAATTAAGGACCATGTCAATCACCAAATCCTCGTCGAAATTCACATTAATCCTTTCAAGGCACTCCACGTATCTATGTATTCTTTGCACGTGGTTGCATACAGACTCTCCTTCCTTCAATTTGCAATCCATTAGAGATTTGATGAACTTATAAGTTTCTTGAAGAGCTCTCTTGTGAAAATTTTCCACAAGATCCAATTTCATCTCGTATGGCCAGTAATCCTCATAGAACTTTTTTTTTAACTCAGGAATCATGGTGGCAACCATGATGCAAACAACCTTAGTCGCATCGTCATAGTGTTTCTTGTAGGAGGAAATTTCTTCAGGAGTACCACTGGCCTCATCGATCTCAACGATTTTTTTCTCAAGGACATACTCTTTGCCCTCATATCAAAGAGTCATCTTGATTTGACGCATCTAATAATCGAGAGAAACAAGAAGTTGTGGGTGGAGTTTTGAGAAGCAGAAACATCACCAAAAGTAGACATATATCGAGAAAAAGAAGTTTTAGTTAGATGACAATAATTCTTAATATTTTAACCCATAAATAATATTTAAGGCTAGGATCCAATATAACAATTCACAACTAAGAAGAGGGATGTCATAATCTTATTGCGAATTTATGAAATGCAGGTAAAAGAAATTCACCAATTTCGAACTATGAAATTCCTTGATCTTTTAAGATTCATTGAATCTTATCAATAACATGTTTAATCTAAGATTATCCTTTTCTATTTGTGACTGGGATGCCAAAGATCACAACCAAGATATGGATAACCATACAAATATGCTTGGCACTCTCGATATCATTTATCATCTCCAATTAATGTGCCGGTTAACCATACACGCTCCATTAACAATGATAATTTTTGAAATGCCCATTATTACTATTTATAGTCACTGTTAGTGTGCCAGTTAACCGCACACACTTCACTAACTAAATATAAATCATAATGTGCAATTTTATGGATTATCATACTTTTTTACATTTATCCTAAGGTAACTAAGAATGTGATTTAAAGAAATGGTTTAGTTACTTTATATCATTATACTTATGAATGAGATTATGTCCTATCAAATACATTCGACTAACGATCCTCCACCATACAAGAGAGCGGTGGGTAAGAGTGGATACCCAATGATGCTCATTTTATAGGTTGATTCCTTAAACTCCCCTTATAATATGGCTTCGTGAATGAGGCGTACTAGCGATTTGACTGACTTGTCTTATACATATATTATATTAATCTTTTATTATATATATATATATATATATATATATATATATATATATATATATATATATATATAATAGAAGGTGTATTTTAAAATTTTCTAAAATACCAGGTTTAATTTTAAATTTTTGAAAACTAATATAAAAATTTATTTTATTTAAAAATAAACCAACTATGATTTAATCTTTATCTTTTAACAAACTATTAATTAAATAATTTGATTTAATCCTAATCCTTACCCAACTAGGTTTTTCAAAAATTAAGGTGTATAAGGATTATCCAATTTTAATTATTCAATTTTAACCCATTTTAACAATAATTATAAAATAAGGAAACCCTAAGATCCCAACTAGATTTTCAAAACATTGGGAGGAAGCAAGGGTTTCAAGAACCCTTTCCCAAGTCGAAATTTACTTCCCTTACCATCCACCATACAAGAGAGCGGTGGATAATAGTGGATACCCAATGACTGTCATTTTGTAGGCTGGTTCCATAAACTCCCCTTATAATATGACCTCGTGAATGAGACGTACTAGCGATTTGACTGACTTTTATACATATAATATATTAATCTTATATATATATATATATATATATATATATATATATATATATATACACACACACATAATATAAGGTGTATTTTAAAACTTTTCTAGAATACCAGGTTTAATTTTAAATTTTTGAAAATTAATATAAAATTTTATTTAATCTAAAAATAAACCAATTGTGATTTAATCTTTATCTTATAATCAACTATTAATTAAATTAATTTAAATCATATAAAATTTAGATAATTATTTTACATTAAACTATTAATTAAATAATTTGAATTAATCCTAATCCTTACCCTACTAGGTTTTTCAAAAATTAAGGTGTATAAGGATTATCCAATTTTAATTATTCCATTTTAACCAATTAAAACAATAATTATCAAATAAGGAAACCCTAATGTTTGATGGGGTTAAGGATCTGAATAATGCTATGAGGTGGCTATCAGATGTTGAAGGATGTTTCTTTACTTGTTCCTGCCCAGCTGCCCAGAAAGCCAAGTATGCTCTGAACCTTCTTTGGTCTAGAGCGAATGATTGGTGGAGATTACTGACTAGCTCGTACACTCTGGATCAGAGGATTGTTGTATCTTGGGAGCAACAATTATATGAGATGTTCCACTTGATATATGTTCCATTGGTGGAGCGGAAGAGGCTGGCTCATGAGTATTTGGATCTAAGATAGGGTATTGAGTCGATGACTTAGATCACCAAGATGTTTACGGAGAGAGCTATGTTGTGTTCTGAGTTTGCTGCTTCTGAGCAAGCTCAAATGACCCAGTGCTTGAGCATGCTCAAGATGGATATCCTCCAATTCGTATCGACATAGCGTTATAGTAAACATGTAGAGTTGCAGGAGGCTGCTAGGAGGCGGGAGATTGAGATGGAGCTCTAGGTGAGAGAGAAGAAACAGGCTTCGATTCAAATACAGCCTGCGGTAAAGCGGTTCAAGCCCACTGACTCGAGGTCTGAAGGGAGGAGGGGTCACACTTGTGGTAAGTGCAACAATGTTCATGAGGCTATCTGTCGATCTTCATCTGGTTGCCATAAATATGGAAAGGAGGGGCATTACACCAAGGATTTCCGTTAACATTCTTCAGTACCGAGCACTAGGATTTGCTATCACTGTAACAAGGTGGTCCATGTGAAGGACCAATGCTCGTTGCTTACTGCTAGATAGGTACATGCTCCAACATCGGTTACTTTGAGGATCATTGATGGGATCCAGGGCAGGACTGTGCCCCCAAGGGCTCGAGGTTGCACTTTTTAGCTCATGGCAGAGGAGGCCAGGGTGGCACTAGACGTCGTTACTGGTATGTTTCTATTTATTATTTTGTTGATTATTTTATGATATGCTTATGTTTATGTTTCTAATAGGTGCCTTCTTAGTGAATTCTTTTCCTAGTCTTGTGTTATTTGACTCATGCACGAGTCGGTCTTTTGTGTCTCAGTATTTCAGTAGGGAGTTTGATATGACCCTTAACAAGTTCGAGTGTCTGTTGTGGGTTTCAATCGCCAACGAACATGAGATTTCTGCATCTAGAGTGTATTAGGGTTGTGTTTTAGAGATTACTGGGGTGTGATAGTGGGGATGGATTGGTTGAGCAGGTTTGGTGGTATGATTGACTGCGAGGGTTAGCGAGTAGTAGTTCGAACCCCAAGTGGGGGATAACTGGTCATCTATGGAGAGGGTACTAGGGTCGGATCAGGGTTTTGTTCGGCGTCAAAGCTCGACAATATATTCATCATAGGTGTATGGGTTATCTTGCCTATGTGGTTGATACTCGGGTTGGGGAGTAGGTCCCAGTTTCAGATGTGTCAATTATCAGGGAGTTTGTTGATGTGTTTCTGGAGGAGTTACCCTGTGTGCCCCCCGAGAGGCAGGTTGAGTTCAGGATTTACCTTGTGCCATGTGCGGCTCTGATTTCCAAGGGACCGTTCCGATTGGCACCGCCTGAGATGTAGTAGTTATCCTCAGCTTCAGGAGCAGCTAGGCAAGCAGTTCATCAGACTGATCAGTTCGTCGTGGGGAGCACCGATATTATTCAACAAGAAGCATGGTTCACACCATATGTGCATTGATTACTGGGAGTTGAACAAGTTGATGGTGAAAACCGTTATCCCCTTCTGCAGATTGATAGTCTCTTTGATCAGTTGCAGGGTGCATCTTGGTTCTCCAAGATTGATTTGAGGATGAGGTATCATCAGGTGAGGGTTAAAGGGGAGGACTTGGAGAATACTGCATTTTGGACTTGTTATGGGCATTACGAGTCCATGGTGATGCCATTTGGCCTCACCAATGCGCCTACGGTGTTTATGGACTTGATGAATCGGGTATGCAGGCTGATGCTCGATCGATTAGTTATTTATTGGTGATATTTTGGTGTATTCCAAGACCAGAGAACAGCATGAGGAGCAACTTCGAGAGCTTTTTGGAGTGTTGAGGCGAGAGCGATTGTATGCCAAGTTCTCGAAGTGCGAGTTTTGGTTACGAGAGGTCCAGTTTCTAGGGCATCTTATTAACCAGAACGAGATTTTTGTTGATCCGGACAAGATTGAGGTTATGATGTAGTGGGAGGTTCTGAAGTCTCCCTCAGAGATCAGGATTTTCTTGGGTTTAGCAAGATATTATCAGATATTTATTCAAGATTTCTCCAAGATTGCGGTACCCTCACTCGTCTGACGAGGAATGACGTGGATTTCTAATGGGGCCCTGAGCAACAGACGGCGTTTGAGACGCTATGTCAGAGATTATGTGAGGCCCCATTGTTGACCCTTCCAGAGGGTGTCAAGGATTTCCTTGCGTTTTGTGATGCATCCATCACTAGTCTGGGGGCAGTTCTTATGCAGAGAGGGAGAATGGTTGCATATGTTTCTTGGCAGCTGGAGTCGCATGAGGCACGCTATTGTACTTATGATATAGAGGTGGGGGAAATAGTGTTCGCCCTCAATATTTGGTGGCACTACTTGTATGGGGTCCGTTGTATCGTTTACATGGATCACAAGAGTATGTGATATCTTATGGACCAGCCGAACCTGAACATGAGGCAACGCAGGTGGTTTGACGTGGTCCAGGATTACGATTGCGAGATCCTATACCATCTGGGTAAAGCGAATGTGGTCGCGGATGCTTTGAGCTGCAAGTCGGCTAGATCTTCATCTGGGGATATGTGTATGGGGGTATCCATTGATTCTCCATTGGTGGATTTGATCAGAGATGCACAGGCAAAATGAGTCAAGAAGGAAAAGTGGAAATAGGAGAGGATCAGGGGCGATATCAACTGATTAGTCACCAGTAGTCACGGATTGTTGACATGGTGTAGTTGGGTATAGGTTTTGGTGGGATCAGATAGATAGTTTTGGAGGAGGCTCATATGTCTCGCTTTTTGATACAGCCGGGAGACACCAAGATGTGTTGGGATTTGAGACTAAGTTACTGGTGGCTGTGTATGAAGATGGAGATAGCCTAGTATGTTTAGAGGTGCTTGACCTCTAAGATGGTCAAGACCGAGCATCAGAAGCTGCATGGCAAGCTGCAGCCGTTGGAGGTTCCCATATGGAAGTGGGAACAAATCACCATGGATTTTATCACCAAGCTACCAAAGACTGCTAAGGGTTTTGATGCTATCTGGGTCGTTGTGGATCAATTAACTAAGAGTGCCCACTTTTTGGCCATTTAGGAGAGCTCCTCGGCTAAGAAATTGGCGGATGTGTATGTTCGGGAGATTGTTTCTCTTCATGGGGTTCCGGTTTCCATTGTATCAAACTGAGATGTTCGGTTCACTTCCTAATGTTGGCAGAAGTTCCACGAGGAACTGGGTACGAGGCTACATTTCATCACTACTTATCATCCATAGACCAACGACAAAAATGAGCAGACCATCAAGATACTTAAGGATATGTTACGCGCTTGTGACATAGATTTTGGTGGGAGTTGGGATTCCGACCTAGCTCTTGTAGATTTTTTCTACAACTATCACTCCAGCACTAGTGCCTCGTCTTTTGAGCTCCTGTATGGTCGGAGATGTCGTACCCCAATTTGTTGGGGAAGGATGGTCACAAAGTCATGGGAAGGACTGAAGTAGTCCTCTAGATCATGGAGCTTCCAACAGATCAGACAGAGATTGTAGACAACTCAGATCGACAGAAGAGTTATCCCGACTGGTGCCGAAGAGTTTCAGGTCGGTGATGTGGTACTACTGAAGGTATCACCCTAGAAGGGTGTGATACGCTTTAGAAAAAGGGGAAATTGGGTCCCCAGTATATTGGATTATTCTGTTTGATTGTCAGGGTAGGCAGGGTAGCCTACTGGTTGGATTTGTCGAGTTAGCTCAACCAGATCCACAATACTTTCCATGTTTTGCCGTTGCGGAAGTGCATGATAGATGATGAGGCGGTAGTCCCTTTGGATGATATTCGGGTTGATGAGCGCCTGAATTATATTGAGAGGCCGGTAGTGATAATGGAGAGAAAAATGAGGGTTTTGTGCAACACGGAGATACCTTTTGTAAAGGTTCAATGGCAACAGTGGAGAGGCTCCGAGTGGATTTGGGAGCTGGAGGCGGAGATGCGAGAACATTATCCGGAGTTATTCGCAACAACAACTGACTTCGAGGATGAAGTCTATTTCAAGTGGGGAAGAATTGTAACGTCCCGATGGTGTGGTATTTTCAATTTTAACCCTATATGTGAAAGAATATTGTATTTTGACCCTTAGGCTTGAGAAAGTTTGCAAGAATGGCCCATAGTGGCATTTTGGTGATTTTCACCAAATGCCTAGTACGCTAGGTGTACGTTGTGTACATTGAGCATACTAGGGTGGACCTTAGTATGCTAAGCTTACACCGCGTATGTGAAGATACCTCAAGCACTAATTTTTAGGGGTTGGTCCATACATAAGCATCATTATCACCTCATTTCTCATTCCCTCTTCAGCCTCCATCTGAGAAAACATCCCTCTAGATAACCTTAAGTGAGAAGAGTCCATCTTGAGCTTATCTTTGTGTTTTGGTGGTATTCTTAAAGAAGAAGAAGGTGGTGGGAAGACCTTGGAGCTTAGAAGCAACATAGATCTGGGATTCTCTCCTTCCAAGCAACCTCTAGGAGGTAAAAAGCTCATAACTTGATCATCTTATCTTGTAAATCTAGTCATTTCTTCATTTAGGGCCTTTTTGGTCCGAACCAAGATGATTCTTGAGCATGGCATGCTCCTAGTCAAATAAGTCGTCCTTTTAGACCTAATGAGGGGTCTTAAGTCATAGAAATGTGGTTTTGATACTTAGTTTTTCACCATACATACTGTAGAAGGTCTTAAGGTATTAAGAAGTTGGGATTTTGTGTATTAAGCACTTAATGGGCATGCAAAGTCATAAAGTTGGAAACTTTATGACTCTTAGTGGTATTTTGGCATTGGATCTGAAATATTGACGAGAGAGCTTAATACATTAAGCTCTTATCGAGGAAAGAAGATTTTGTGCGTACGTCGTGCGTACCCCAGCGTACGCCGCACGTACATGGTCAAACTCCCGAATCCAGTAAAAGCCCGAGTACACCCAACATAAGAGCTAAGTACGCCCTACGTACTCGGCTGAGTGAACCAAGTTGACTCCTTGACCCATTGACTTTGACTTTAACCAGGGTTGACCAAGTTTGAATTAAGAGTATTTTGGGTATTTTGAGCTATCGTTAAGCCTTTGTCTCTATCTGTTGAGTAGGTGACCTATAGAGTCGGTATTTGGAGTAGTGTATTGTTCAGCTATTTGTCAGTATGTGAGGTGAGTTTCCTCACTGTTCTTGTGGGTCGAAGGCACCAATGTTAGACCTTTAGTTATTTATCCTACTATATAGGATGTTGCTATAAGGTAGTGATATGTAGATTTATCTGTTAGTATGTTAATTGGTTATATGATTATCTGTTAATGGATATATGTGTTATTTGTTATGTATGTATCGACATGATATGGTGGGGTTGAGACTGTACTGCTTTGTGCAGTAAGTCAACAGACTGCGGCATTCCAACCAAAAGGTTGTAGGCCATGGATAATCCAACTAGGAGGTTGTGGACCTATTATGTATTGGGCAAGTGTAAGGTCCTGAAACGGATCTTACTAGTGATCAAATAGCAAACACAATCAGTTAACTATAAAGAACAAGTAGAATTGAGAATGAACAAGCTTGCACACGCTTTTCTATTAGGAACAACGTCTGGTACAACTTGTGGTTACAACAGCCGTGAACTCTGAGGCATCAACAACTGACAAAAGACCTAGCACACCTCTATATATACTGGACCTGGGCCGGCCTTGGGTTTACGGCCGTAAACTCATGTTGGTCGTAAACTACATACAATCTACCACAAGCTATAAATTGACTCAAAAGAACCTATTACATAGAAAGCCTAGACCAAACCACTAATTAGAACCTTCAATCTCCCCCTTGGTTTGGTGCTAGCTTGAAGTCAATCTTTGTCCACGATCATCACATCATCCAACCCCATAGCTCCATTCCACATCCTCTTGTTTATAATCTCAGCAACCGTAGTGGTGTATTCTTTCGCGGCAGACTCAAATATATCCTCAGCAACCTGAATCTGAAAATGGCTCAAATGATGAATGTCCCATTTTCTAAACTGGAACAAATCCCTTCTGTCATACAAACGAATGCACCCGTCCTTAAGTTTGATGACAGCAGATGTTGTGGTTTCGTTAAATACCTAGTAAAGCATAGAGCTTAAGGATCCATCCGGGTAATCTTGAAGCACGAGAATTTGTTTGACCTGATTTGTAGCAGGCCACATCTCCACCTGGAGTGGATTACCAGTTTTGGGATCAATGACGTCAGGATGATCCATTATCACAGATTCAACAGTCTTGATAGCCGTAAAACCCTTCTTTACTTGATATTCCAAAAAGTGCTTGAAGTTAGTTGCTTGCTGATTATCCTTCGGGTTTGAGAATGGAGATTGAGATAGCTATGAAAGATCCACCCTGGTCCCAGAGTTAAAATCATGACAATCCTTGTAGAGCTCCGTATTGCCGCTCTTTCTGGTAACAATCCACATTTTCAGGGGATCATGAAAACCCCAAGATATGATACCTGACCGATCACCATACGTGTCTTTCAACCTTACGGCTTCGAAATCCGTAACAGTGATTGTGGATTGATTTCCTGGTGCATTCTTGTTGGAACTCCTCTTCAACAAGATTTGTCCCTTCTTGGCAGCTTTCTCTTGTTTATCTCGAATAATCTCTGAAATATGTGGAGCATGAGCAGGCTATTCTTCAAAACGATTTACCACTCGAGAAGTCTGAGCAGTTGGCACTGCAATAGGATGAGCTTGAGAGTGAGGATCGATTCTATGCTCATCTGCGGATGTCTTATACTTATCACCAAAATTTTCTTCAAGCTTCTTCTTGAGATTAAAGTAGATGGAGGTCAAAAGATTGAAATGATCTTGGAGCTCAGAGATTTGCCTGGACTTGATTGCTTTATCTTCTTGAAGATCAAAAACTTGAATCTTCAAATTCATATTCTCACTCAAGAGATCTTCAACACGAATGCTCAGCTCAATGTTTTTCTGATCCAGCACACTCACTCTTTTCTGGAGTTCATCGATCACGGAGTTATCTTCTCTTGGCTGACCTTCACTAAAAGCAATTCCTTTGCCCTTAGAAGAAGGTGCAACAACTTTTTCTTGAGCAAGATGTTGGGCCAAACGCACAGAGGCTGCACCAAGATCAGTTCTTGGAGGAGAGAATCCTGATGGAATAGAGGAACCACCAGCTTCAAAGAATGTGCTAGGGCCTTCATGAAAAGTTTTTGTAGATACAATAGTAGGAGTGGTAGTTGGAGTGAACGACAAGCCCTGAGACAAACTAGCATCCAGATGCCCGGACCTAGGATCTCGTCGTATTCTTTTTGACGGAGGCTGCGAAGTCTGGTCTGTTGAGAAATCACCCTGAAGTGGCTCAGATGTAGGTGAAGCAATATCAAGGGGAGGAATCCCTGACACTGTCACCATTGGAATTAAAGAGACAACCACTTGTTCTGTAGTAATAGGGGTTTATTCGAGAGCGTCTTCCAAATCCCTACTCTCCGTTGCTGTGTGAGCAACATCACTGAGATTATCTAGCAGCGAGTTGAGGTTGACGTTTGACAGAAAATCATCATTAGTTCCAAAATTGGTAGGAATCTCATCTCTGTCGAAACCTGTGAGATCGAGGTCTTCAAATTGATTAGGCTCATCAGTGTCCTTAGGAGACCCTTCATTATAATCTCCTTCGACTTGGACATTTTGTAGGTCATGCTCCTCTGCCACTGACATAGCAGGAGCAACAGTCTCTTCTCCTTCTTGATCCGACACGGTGATCACATCACCTTCTGAGATCACCTTTTCCGATGAAGTATGCTCCGATGAAATCTTGTCCGAAGATCCATGTGACTCGGTGGCTTCATTCGGTTCAGCAAATCGTCCGAACTTGACCAATGGATACAACCCCTGAAAGACCACCTTCCCCTTGCGGTTTTGTTTAATGATCCCAATGGCGTGGGGGGCCAAAGACTTCATATAGAGTGTTTCTCCATCCTTTACCAAATTGGGAAATTGCTTATTGATGAAGATTTGAACGAACCGAGGGTACATTAGGAAAGTATCCCGAGTAGTGGCATTAATGTTGACCACAAACTCGTCCAGGATAAACCTAGAAAAGTTGAAGTCGATCCCCGCAGCGAGAGAAACAATAGCGCCAGTGTTTCTCAGGGATATCTCATCACCACCGGACCTTCTGCCGGAGATGCAACTCACAAACACGTGGGCTAGAAATCTCCAATAGGGCGGCAAAAGTTTCTTCATTGTTGGTGGAGAATCACCCTCGTACCCTATCTTCCTTAATATTATTTGAGCATCACTAATACCAATCTCTGTGGGAAAGATCGGAAGGTTGTTGATCAGCAGAGTCTCTCTCACAAAGGTATCATCGATAACAGTCTTGCATCCCTGAACGATCGCATCCACCGTGACAACTCAATTATCGTCCTTTGTCATTTTGGCAGTCTGCCAGAATTCCCGAATGGTTTTCTGGTAGACAACCGTGTTCATAGTGATCGCAGAGGCCAGACAGCATTCTCGTAATCCGTGAATCATCGACTTGAAGTCCTCATGGGCCAACGGAGGATCAGCGAGAACCATAGCCAGGTTGTGCATATCTGCAAATTTTAAAGCTGCCATTTTATCTACACTAAAACATACCAAGTAAGACAAGAGAGAAACTTAATCAAATAATGTTTTAAATAATTTAATTTTGAGCCCAAAATTGAATTATTAATTTAAAAATTAAATGACATGATTATTGGGGAGTTTACGGTCAACGACTAGTTTACGGTCAATGGGAGTTTACGGCCGTAAACTCGTGATCGCAAACCTGTGGCCGCAAACTGAGTTTACGGCCGTAAACTCCTTACGGCCGTAAGCTTGGGCCGTAAACTCCGACACATTGTTTTTCGTCGATTTCAGGCTCAAAACACGGTTAATCACTGAAAGAAATGCATATTCCTCGTCGAAAACATGATACATTAAAAGCTATCGGAGTAATTTCGCAAAAATCAAGATTTTTTTCGAGGAGAGAGAGAGAGAGAGAGGGTGGGAGGGTTTGCGGCCGGAATCAAAGAAGTGAGAAGGATTCCGGTTGTAAACACCTTTTATACCTTGATTCCCTTTACATGATGGCCACAAGTGTAAGGTACAGTCCAATACAGTCCAATATTTTTCAAAATTTTCAAAAAACAAAAACTTTTTGAGGATCAAAATTAAAACTAAAATTAAAAACAAAATAAAATAAGATAAAATTAATTTGCAAAATTTAAAACTAAAAATAATTAATAGATTTTAACAGTTAATAAAAATAAAAATAAATAGAAATAACACCAAATAAAATATACAACTTAAAAAATTTAATTACTGAGAATAAATTTGTGACGTTGGGATTAAAGTTGTTGGACAACCTTATTCCACTTGTCGGTACCCTTATTTTCACGTCTTCGTCTGATCGATCGCCAGTATTGTGGTCCACTTAAACATGAAACATTTGTGACATAATTTTGGACAATTTACCAATAACATGACATTTTTAGCCCTTACTTTAAGTAAATTTCTTAGGGAACATTTAGCTGATGACAACTAGGGATATTGTTGTCCCCCTAAATTGAGCAGC
Source organism: Lactuca sativa (assembly GCF_002870075.4). Lineage (NCBI taxonomy): Eukaryota > Viridiplantae > Streptophyta > Magnoliopsida > Asterales > Asteraceae > Lactuca > Lactuca sativa. Next base: position 193,812,521 of record NC_056624.2, read on the forward strand.
GAGATCTACAGACAATCTGTATGTGTTCATTTTTAATTGTACTAGAACGTGTTTCCCGCTTCCTGATATGCTCCAGCCATCAAGGACTTTCAGAATACTCCTTACACCTGGTGAGTAGACAATTATTAAGAGAGAAGATAGATTTAAAATGCATATGTTGTACATCCAGATCGGATCTCTTCCAATCACGCAAAGGATGAAACATATGACTAACTGAAGTTTTTAGAGGTATTGAGAAGAGAATGGTGCATATACTGTCTACTAGGTCGGATTTTGAGTCACGCAAAGGAGACAGTATATGGCTAACAGATAGAAAGAATTGCATAGAGAGAAGATGCAAAGAGATAGAATTGCATATGTTACAGTCCAGGTCGGATCTCTCGATCACGCAGAGGAGGCAACATATGACTAACAGACAGAAAGAAAATAACCTTCTAAAGACCTAGTTTATCGGAATTCTCCAGTCACCCCATCAAAACCGGAATTAAGGATAGAATCCGCACATCGAGGAAAAGTGAATCCACAGTTCTAGATACGGGTTCTTTAGTGTGACCAATAGATTCCCGTGTATATCTCCCTGCTCAACCTATCTGAGCGTCATATTGTCAGGCTAAACGGATCTAATTAGGTCAATGTTTGTCAAGTCCTTGAATTACTTAAGTTTTAACTCTTCCTAGTCAAGTCCAATTAAAATCTTTCGTGCCTACCAGCGCATCGAGCACAGAGCGTTGACAATTCAACTTAGGTACGTTACGCATATTCAGATTGCCCGTTATCGCTTGCTAATTTCATTTCCCGTCACAACACCTGCAAACAAGACTATCAGCAATATTTTTAATTTTCTGTATTTTTTATTGTTTTTGGATTTTTGAAATTTTTATTGTTTTTGGATTTGTTGATTATTTCTCCCCCTAAATTTGTGCATGGGTGAGAATAAAAGTAAAAGATAATAAAATGTGCAAATTTAAATTAACCTGCCTACAGAAACAAAAAACAAATTTAAAAATTAAGAAGAATTAAAATAAAAATGAAACAGAAAAACTTAATCCTCAAAACGAATCATTTTCAGAAATCCCACAAGCACATCGAAACAAGCTTTGTTAAAAGGCTTAGTGAACAGATCTGCTACATTATTAGCAGTGGGAACCTGTTCCAGCCGGATTAGTGAACGTTCATAACAGTCTCTGATGAAATGAATTTTAATATCGATGTGCTTGGTTTTAGAATGTTGGACTGGATTTTTGGCAATTTGAATTGCGGCCTCATTATCACATTAAATGGGGGTTTCTAAGTAATTCAAACCATAGTCCAACAGCTGATGTTGGATCCAGATAACTTGAGAACAACAGGCATATGCAACAATGTATTCTGCCTCCGCTGTTGAGGTTGAGACGGTGTGTTGCTTCTTGCACTACCACGACACTAGTTTGTCACCAAGATATTGACACCCTCCTGAAGTAGATTTCCTGTCAAGCTCACAGCCTCCATAATTACTGTCAACAAAACAATATAAATCAAATTCAGAATTCTTTGGATACCAAAGACCCAATTTTGGGCTACCTTTGATATATCGAAAAAATCTTTTGACAACAATAAGATGTGAAAGTTTAGGATTAGCCTGATAACGTGTGCATTGACAAACTGCAAACATGATGTCAGGTCGGCTTGCAGTAAGATACATCAACGATCCGATCATCGATCTGTAGTGTGTCTGATCTATGGATTCGCCATCAGGATCTGGAGTCAGAAGAGGTCTTTCAGCCATTGGCGTCGATGCAGATTTGGCGTCGTGAAACCCGAACTTCTCAAGAATATCTTCCACATACTTGACTTGATGTAGCAGGATTCCGGTTGAATTTTGTTTGACCTGAAGCCCCAAAAACATGGTCATTTCCCCCAACGAACTCATTTCGAACCTCTTTTTCATAACACCTTCGAATTCCTTGCAAAGCTGCGGACTGGTCGACCCAAAGATAATGTCGTCAACATAGATTTGAACTAGAATCTGATCACTACCAACATGCTTGATGAACAAAGTTTGATCGATAGTGCCATGAGAGTAACCATGCTCGAGCAGATGCTTTGTTAGAGTCACATACCACGCTCGAGGAGCTTGATGTAACCCATACAATGCCTTGTCTAACTTGTAGACATGATTAGGAAACTTCGAGTCAACGAACCTAGGGGGTTGATCAACGTAGATTTCTTCCTTCACCTTGCTATACAAGAAGGCAGTCTTGACGTCCATTTGGTAAACGGTGAAGTTCATGTAAGAGGCATATGCAAGGAAGATACGAATAGCCTCCAAGCAAGCCACTGGAGCATAAACTTCAGTGTAATCAAGACCCTCTACTTGTCGAAACCCGTGAACCACCAATCTAGCTTTATTTCGCACTATGACCCCTGAATCATCCTGCTTGTTTCGATAGACCCATCGTGTGTCAAGAGACTTTTTGCCCTTTGGCAACTCAACCAACTTCCAAACCCCGAGTTTCTCAAATTGATGTAATTCTTCATGCATTGCATCTACCCAACTGGGCTCATTCAAACCCATTTCAACATTCTTGGGCTCTATTTGAGATATGAAGCAAGAGTAAAGACATGTATTGACATCTCCACTCTGACTTCTGGTTTTAACATCGTCGCCCAGCTGACCAATGATGTTGTCGATCGGATGATCACGTTGAATCCTTGAGGGTACTTCCTAGCTGATATCATTAAGCGAGACAGGAAGATTGTGAATATTGACACCTCCCTCATTTTCTGATTGAGCCGCACCAGACGACTCTGCCACAAACTCGTTTGAAAAGTCTTTAGGAAAGAGTAGCTCCATAAAAGTTGAAGTAGCAGCGGAAGTATCTTTGGACATGAACTCTCTTTCTATAGGAGTGAGTGGTGTTGTTTCAGCATCAGGAGTATCATTCTGAACTGGAGATTTTGGACTATCAGGGTGTACAGATGACTCCCCCTCAGGTAAAGCGAAGGACTCCCCCTCAGGCGAAGCATGAGTCTCCCCCTCAGGTTGTGAAGAGGATACCGTTGGAGGTATGTAGACAACTTCTTCATCTTCGTCTTCAGAAACATTCTTCGAACCGGAGACAGATCAAGATGAGCTACCTGAATACACATTTATGGATTTGAACATAGATGTGTAATCAAACAACCAATCCGAACCTACTCGAGTATCCATCTCATTTTCTTCGAACCAGCACACGTCATAAGATTCTACAACTTATTTTGTCTTCTTATTATAGACCCTATAAGCGGTGCGAGCAGCATACCCTACGAAGTAACAATCATCGGTTTTGGCATTAAACTTCGGGTTGGTCTCTAAGTGAAGAAGGGTGCAATGGCAACCAAATACACGGAAATGACTGACTGAAGGCTTGTAACCATACATAATCTCATACGGGGTCTTTATTAGAGCTTTGTTGATCAACACTCAATTCTAAACATAGCAAGCAACATTTATCGCCTCGGCCCAAAAGAAAACTGGTAGTTTGGAATCATACAGCATCGTCCTTGCAGCATCTTTTAAAGTTCTGTTTCTCCTCTTAGCAACACCATTTTGTTGGGGTGTGTGAGCGGAGCTGTATTGACGCATAATACCCTTTTCTGTGCAAAAATGATCGAGTACAGAATTCTTGAACTCTGTTTCGTTGTTGGTACGAAGCGCCTTCACCCGGTTATTAGTTTGGTTCTCAATCAACACAATGAATTTCTTAATTAGATCAGCAACTCCAGCTTTGTTGGATAGAAAGAAAACCCACGTAAAATGAGAGAAATCATCAATCACAACCAGCCAATAGGAATTTCTGTTAATGCTAAGAACGTTTACTGGTCCAAACAGATCCATATGCTGCAATTAAATCACCTGACTAATTGAGTTGACCTGTTTTGGTAGGTGTGGTTTTCTATGATGCTTACCTTGGGCACGTGACACATACTTCTCAAACGTGATAAAGTCCTTGACAGGAAAACCACGAACCATCTCATTCTTTGCAAGACGATTCAAGTATTTGGCGTTAGCATGACCGAGTCTTCGGTGCCATAACATTGCATTTTGTTCGGAGATCTTTGAAAAGAGGCAAGTAACTTGTTTTGGAAGATTGCTATTCATATCTATGATGTAAGCATTCCTATCCCTTTTATACTTCACAAGAATCCACTCTTCTGGGATGACAAATCCTGGCTTGAGAATTATACATTCCTTTTCGGTGAAATGTGTAGAATAGCCTTTGTCGCATATCTGAGATACACTCAACAAACTATGCTTCAATTCGGGAGCAAAGTTGACATTCTCGAAGCTTAACACCCCATTTGTGACGGTTCCCTTTTGAGTGATTTTTCCACCTTCTCCACCCACAAAAGAGATATATCCCCCATTAAAAGATTGAATGTTGTGCAGTTGGGCAATATCTCCTGTCATTTGTCGGGAGCAGCCGCTGTCGACAAACCAAGGTCTGACGACATTCCCCCGCAACTGTCCCTGCAAAATGTGTGGGTTTATTTAGATTTGGGAACCCAGGTCATTATTTTCTTGGGTTGTCCCGATGCCTTTTCAGATCTATTATCATTTAATGACTTTTTAGAGGACACAGATGATGGATTGGAGGCTAATTTGGGCAACCATTGATAATTAGGTTTTCTAACAGTCCCGGGTGGTTTTGAAATCGGATTTTTGTCAGTTTGCTTGAAGTACTTGGGTTTTCCACCAGAATTGGTTGAAGACCCATTGCTGCTTCTTGACGAAATCGGCCCGTTTTCTACTCCGATCATCCTTCCAATCATCATTCTGAGAACGATTTCTAGATAACTTTCTAGTTAAAGACCTTCCTCTGAATTCGTTCTCTCCTCTTGGCGACTCAAAATGTACAAACATGTGATTAGGACAATTTCTAGCTATATGAGCACCAATACCACAATCGAAACAAATCTGTTTGTTATTGTTATAACTTGTGCTACATTGATCAGATTTGTTTTCCATACTAACACCCTTGCTTCTCTCACATGAACAAGAACAAGAATTAGGTTGTGAGACAAGTGAGAGTACATTAGATGGAGAAGCTTGTGAAACTTGTGGGTTTTCAATATTATCATCACAAACTTTAAAACCATTCAAAACAGTATCAGAAACTTTAAAACCATTCAAAACAGTATCAGAAACTTTAAAACCATTCAAAACAGTATCAGAAGACGTAGAAACATCACAAAAAACATTGTCACTTGCAACATCAGAAAAATTATTATCTTTATTTAAAACTAAAACTTCAGGTTCAGACTCACTTTTATTTTCAGAAATAGATTCTTCAACTTCGTGCTTTGACTGATCCAATGATTGATCTGCAGGAGAAGTAGAAATGCTAGTACTTTCAACATTAATAAATCCTCCCGAAACAAAACCAGATGGCTTGCCATAAACCATGAATGGTTCATTGGCAATCTCTTCATTTGGACAAGGGTTGAAACTAATATGAATGATTGAAAGGAGGAGGCACTTGATTATACCCTAGACCCTTTGACTAATTTCGTTTAAATTTCATGCAGTGGTCTATCATATTGGCAACTACCTCACTCGATACATCATATTTTCTAAAATCAAAATCAGCAGTTTCAAATTTGCCCTTTAATGACTCAATTTCAGCCACTAGTTCAGCGTTCTGTTTCTTTAGGTAGTCATAATTTTTGCATTTATTACTATAGTCTTCCTGAAGTATCCTAAAGTCCTTTATTTTAGATTCTAACTGGGCCTTAAGAGGTTTTTGTCCTTTTCTAAGTTGGTAAACTTCATACCTAAGATCCTCTACTTCCCTTTTGAGTAAGTCATTATGTTCACGAAGAATTGTAAGGTTCTTTACTTCTCTACTTAGTGTCTCAATTTCCTCATGAAGAATTTTAACATAATCAATACAAGCTTGAGAGCATGAGGGTAGACTTACCTCGTTTTTATTTGGTTCATGAGAAGAAGATACCATCAACGCAGACTGTAGCTCCATCATTTGATCTTCAGCTGCAACAATCTCTGCCGGAGCATCATCACCAACCTGTGCCAAATGGGCATTTTCAGGTCCAAATATGTTCAGAGCCTGCATCTGATCCTCCCATCCAAACGATTGCGCAACCATGGCCTTCCCGCTATTGACCTGAGCACCGATTCGATTGTTTCTAACTACAACCATTGTCTGGTCATTATTCAATCTTCTATCTGGTTGTGGACACTCATGAGCAAAATGTCCTGGCTCGTGGCAGTTGAAACAACATAGTTTTCCCTTGCTGAACCCAACCTTCTTGTCAGCACTCATCCCCCAATTGTTCTTTCCGGTCTTCTTGGCAAACTATTTCGCCCTGAAAACTGCCATGGCAATTTGCCATGTGATATCCATCTCTTCTACATCTTTAGGGTGAATCTGATCGAGATCGGCAAATGACAATTGGGGCGGAAGATCTCCAGTTGACAAGCCCATTGTAGCAGTTGACAAGCCCTGTAGCAAGAGCGAGATTTTCATCACCCACCTTTCCTTTTGAAGAGGAAGCTACATTGGAGGAAGAAGCAGCTTGAGCAGCCACGAACGATTGGTTCTGAGAGAGAGGCATGGCTGATGCAGCAGTAAGAGAAGAAGCTGATGGAGTGGAGAAAGACTGAACCTGAGCTTGTTGAGCAGCAAAGGGTTGACCTGCAGAAGAAAAAGTGAGAGATGAAAGAGCATTGTTAGAAGAGATCCCAAGGTTCGCATCTGAGTATGAATTCACATGGTTTATCTCCCACTACTTGTCATCAATATCACAGGCCTTGATGACTGCCATCACTTAAGCAAGAGAGAGTCGGCTTAGATCCTTAGTCTTCTTTATAACAGCTACATTCATGTCCCAAGACTTTGGGAGAGCATTCAGTAGCTTCTTGTTTATCTCAGACTTGGTGTAAAAGATCCTGGCTACAGTCATTTCAGTGGTAAGAAATGTAAATCGCTACAGCTATGCTTCAAGAGTGAACATGTTGAACCGTTGTCGTAGCATATCTTAGCGACTCTCCTTCATATCTTCATTCCCTTCATAAACCTCGATTAGTGCTTCCCACAAAGCCTTAGCAGAGGTGTACTCCCTAAAACCTTGAGCTATGTCTGGAGATAGAGCCATGGTCAAAGTGGCCAAAGCCCTTTCTTGCTCTTCAACCTTCTCGAAGTCTTCATCTGTGTAATTCTCAATCTTCTTGTCAACCACTTGCCCTGCAACAATGGTGATTATTCTGACAGGATCTTTTATGATGCTTCTCCAGATTTTGAAGTCCTTCATCTTGATGTACTTTTCAATCATGTGCTTCCATTTAGGGAAACCTTCAGCGGACAACAGTCTTGGAATTCGAGTGGTTGTGCCCATTACAGAATCCAACTCGTGGCGGTGTGTTTGACTTTGAGAATCCATTAATATTAAATTAATATTAAATAGAAATTAAATTATTTAAGAATAAATTAAGTTTCTGGTCACAAACAAGTTCACAGTCCAATTAGGTTTGCGACCGTAAACTATGTTCACGGTCAAAGAAGAGTTTACGGCCGTAAACTCTGTTCACGGTCCGGAGTTTACGGTCGTAAGGTGTTTACGGTCTAAGTTCACGGTCCAAGAATCTAAGTTTCCGGTTGATGAAAAATCCTTATTCACAGCCCAAGAACCAAGTTCACGGTTCAAGAACTGATTAGAGTTTGCGACCGTAATCTAAGTTTACGGTCGTAAGCAATGGTCATAATCTCCCAGAAACTTGAGAAAAACGCAGTTTTGAATGAAGCTTGAAACCCTTTCGCAGGAAACACCAATTCCAGTCGCAAACAAATAAGAACACGGTCAAAAATTCGATTGTAAGATGCTTTTGACGCTGGTTTTGCTCTGATACCAATTGTAAGGTCTTGAAACGGATCTTACCAGTGATCAAATAGCAAACACAATCAGTTAACAATAAAGAACAAGTAGAATTGAGAATAAACAAGCTTGCACACGCTTTTCTATTAGGAACAACGTCTGATACAACTTGTGGTTACAACAGCCGTGAACTTTAAGGCATCAACAACTGACAAAAGACCTAGCACACCTCTATATATACTGGACCAGGGCCGGCCTTGGGTTTACGGCCGTAAACTACATATAATCTACCACAAACTATAAATTGACTCAAAAGAACCTATTACATAGAAAGTCTAGATCAAACCACTAATTAGACCCTTCAGCAAGCCAACAAAAAGGTTGTAGGTCGGGGCATTCCAACCGAAAGGTTATAAGCCATGGGTAATCCAACCAGGAGGTTGTAGACCTATTATGTGTCTGATTATATGTTTATGTGGTGGAACTTTGGGGGAACTCACTAAACTTTGGCTTACAATTTTAGTTTATGGTTTCAGGTACTTCTGAGGATCATAGGAAGGCGAAAGCGTGATCGTACACAACTTTCTGTTTTATGTATCTGAGTCTTGGGGAAAACTCTAATTTAAAATAACACTTTTGAAATTATGACTATTTTTGTAAACAATGATGATGAGTGGTTGATTTTTGAAAATTTTAAATTATTGTGATTTTTGAGTGTTACATCTTCAATCTATTTTTTTGTATCGACATCCGAATCCAACCCAAAATCTGCGACCTTGAAATACCCATGCAGCTTATCGGAAAAGTGATAAGTGACGATGATTCTAGTGGTTCATTGGTATGGACGTTGTAGGTGATGGTAATAAGAATATCCAAAATCAAACCGTTTGATGCACAATTAGACATTCTTTGATCTAAATCATTGTTTGTTAAACATTTTTGCGATTTTGTGTATAATCCACTAGAAGAAAAAACGAGAACCAAACACAAGCTTAGATATTATAATTTAATAATATTAATTTTATAATGATAAACCTTTTCAACTGTTTGAGATAGTAATTTATAACGTGTTGTCTTTCCAATAAATATAATATCTACCAAAAATCCACTCTATAAAACAACGATTTTGCTATTACTTTTATATTAAACACCAGACATGTTTAAAATCTCGGCATTTCATGTTATTCCCTATGTTTTGTCACTCATTATATTTTAATAATCTATGGGGTCTTATTTTAAAAAGACATATATTAGCCTCTTATATTGACTATTCACGATTCCTATTTTTGTCATTTTTTTTTCTTTTTAAATAATAACTAAGAATAAAAGACGACATTATTTCAAATAATTCCTATATATTCTATCGAAATATTTATGTATACAAATAATATTCCAACCTAATATTCTATGATATTGTCATATATCTCTTATCGTTATTTTATTTCAATTCCCTATATATTATTTCACAATATTTGTGTATACGCATAATATTCCAACCAAACATAGTGAAATATTTACGTGTATGCCCTTGATAGCTCTAGGTATATGAGAAAATTGATTGATGGGTGGGTGGGTTGGTAAAGGTTTAATTACATGCAAAACCCAGATTAGGAGCGGTTAATTAATTTACGGAAAATGTACTCTGATATTTTTGAGTTTTTGATGGAAAAAAAAGGGGGAATATGTGAGTGGAAATTCAGAATTGTGTTAAAAATGAATGAATTTTCATGGTTAAAAAAGTTTTCGCAAATAAAATTAATGAGGCCGATGTTACATAAGTTACCATGATAAAGCCTTGCAGCTACCACATTATTGCCACCTTTCTTCTGAAGAAATGGATTGTCATGAAAGTGTACATGAAAAAACGATCGTATCAGATCAGACATGACATAACCAAGATAGATTTTGTCATGTTCCCTTCACCCTAACAATTCATAGGATTTTGTCTGTGTCTCTCGCTTTTATCATATTCCAAAATACATATAGAGTCTAGCTTTCACTGAAGTTTTTTAACATGGTGATCAGAACGTACTTTATGACTTTATCATGATTCATGACCAAACCATTAACTCTCATTGACTTCCACTGAATCCTATGCTTGGATCGTTCATCGAACAACTGAAGTTGATTAGCTCTTGTTCCATACCAAGAAAATCCCTGGTCAAATTTCCCTCACCGGAGTTTTGCTTCACTTCCGCCATCATCATCATCATCATCAGTCCGTCGCCGTTCATCATCCCATCATTCATGTTATGATCACCGCCATTGTTTCTGTTTTGGTTTGAAGAAATAAACCCGGAGAGTTCGCTTGTGCCCATCAGCCCAAAACCGCCGGAGTTGTTACAGCTTCTTGTGGACCCCATTTGAGACGCCTTCTGTAAAAGGGCGGTGGCGGACATATGAGGCGGGGGCGGTGGCATGTTAGGACAACCATCGTAAGTACTATACAAAGGATTCAGCTGCATTTCCCCTTTGTTGTTGTCTTCCTCCTCTTTCAAGGATAATCCCTGTGGTAGTTGTGTAAAAGTTTCAACTGAATCATGGCTTCTACTCAGCCACTGCATCATTTCTGATGATAATATCCCGATCCCGCCATGGTTGTTATTCGAGCTCGATGACCCCAAAAAAGATGAGTTGGTTGTCGGGTTTTCGTGGTGATTCATATTATTATTGTTATGGTGGTGTAACCAACTAGGTAATCGGGGTCTTATCCCGTTCCCGTCCGTACTTTTTTGTAACCCGCCGAACATCCCCGGAAACCGTGGATTCCCTATCCGATCACCGTCGCTCATCATCATCAAATCGCTTTGGAAATTGAGATTCGTGGAGGTTTGAACCACCGGAAAAGACGCTGTTTTTGAGTTTTCTTCCGTTAAAGCATCACAAAATGCTCTATGCGTTATGAAGCTGTCTTTCCTGTTGTTGTTTATTGAGATATACAGATTCAGATTGTCTTTTTCGAATACTAACTGAATCTAATAACTGTTTAAACTCGAAAATATATACCTGGAAAAGAGTGTCCCGCAATCACACTTGTACTCTCTTGTACCACAAATCTTGCTATGAGCCTTCCAATCAGACTGAACTGCGTACTTCTTTGAGCACTTTTCACACTTCCACTTCCTTTCGCCGTGTTTCCGGCTGAAATGCTTCTTAACTCCGGTGAGGTCGCCGAGAGCTCGAGAAGGGTCATGATGAACACAGCTTTTTTCTGGGCATATGTAAACCTTCTTCCTCACAACTTCTTGTTTGTTTCTTTGCTTAAGCTTCCAAGGCAGGTTGTGTCCTCGTCTATGAAGCTGCAAATTCTGATCTCTCTGAAAGCCTTTGCTGCATATCTCACACACGAATCGATTCGTCGCCATTAGAGACTTGGGTGACAACGCTATCACTTCTGCATCTGGATCTATAAACTCAATTAAGCAAAAAACAAATAATTCAACATGAAAGAAATCGGATTGTAAGCTGGCGAGGTTTACCTGGGTTACCAGGCAGATTACGTTTTCGTTTGGCTGAACTTGACGAATTAGGGTTAGGGTTTGTGATGGGGTCATGGATGAAAGCTGTGAGAGAAGGAGACGATGAGAACCCATCACCAGACATCATTTTTTGTCGCCAAACTGATTTATAAGTTGATAAGAAGAACAGAAGCTACTAAAAATAGATAAACGGATGGATGAAGACGGTGATGATGTATGACCATGTGATTCATCAAATGTTCTTCAAAGATGACGAAACCCAAGAAAAACAACCCGGTAGTTCATGAATTATTGCTAAAGTTTCAACTTTTATTCCGTTGAATTCACATGAATATCTGGTTTTCCTTGAATCTTGGTAACAGTAGTTCACAGACGATGGTTACCCGATTGAGGAGAGAATATTTTTCACACAGTAAACACACACACTCAAATACGAAGAGAGAGAGAGAGAGAGAGAGAGAGAGAGAGAGAGAGAGAGAGAGAGAGAGAGAGAGAGAGAGAGAGAGAGAGAGAGAGAGAGAGAGAGAGAGAGAGAGAGAGAGAGAGAGAGAGAGAGAGAGAGAGAGAGAGAGAGAGAATTATGTCACACGGGCTGTATGTAAAGTCGGTCAGGCGTAGACTCAAGTGGACCACATATCTGTGCATAATTGATACCTTCTCCGTGAGTAACTTTTGACTTTTACTTAAAACTAATTTTATTTACATTTTTTTTATATAAATCGATAAAAAACACAATATAATGTATACAACAATGTTTTGAAACCAGCCACCATATTTGTTTGACGGTCGACTGGTGCAACCGGTTCGATCGGTCCAACAAACCGGACGAATCAGATTACATCATTATTGTATTGTATATTAAAAAATAATAAAAAAAATACAAAAACAAACTACGAAACAAAATTATCAATAATAATAAGTGTGTTCTGTAACATTAAATAAAAATATCAAACATACAATATATCATAAAAATAATTCACCACATCTTGATTCCGATTTAAAAAAAAAAAAAACAAAGTTCCCAAGATCAACATTAAAATACCATGAAATGTATCAAAATCCAAACTTCAATCACTTTCTAATCTTCATCTAATGGAATCCATGTCAATTTGTTCTACAGTAACTCCATCATCATCTTCAATATCAAATCATCTTCTTCGTCATCTTCAATATCAAATGGAAATCAATTTTAGTAAAACTAATTAAACTCAAAGATGAGAATAACAATAATATTGATAGAATAAATAAAAAAATGCTAACTTTGAGAAACTTGGGATTCAAACATTGTCGATTCATTGTAGTTTGGTGGCTCATCTTCAACCATATTCTCCAATTTGTTATAACTTAGTTTACCTTTCGGTATTTCACCAACCAGCCAAAACTCAGTTTTATCAATGCTTTCATAATTAATCGGATCATAAGACTTTTTGTAATCATTGAGCCTAGAAATAAAATATTAATATACTTTTAAACATAAATAAAGAAAGGGAAAAAAAGTTTGAAAATAGTAGTTACCTATTTTGTAGACGCAAGTTATAATGAACATAAACAAGGTTGGAATATGTGTTAAATGTATATTCGATGACATACAGTGTGTAAACCATATATGGCTATATATGTGTTAAGGTGTATATATATGATATTATTACATGATAATCTTAATAAAAGTATTATTACTTAAAAGATTTAATGTATATTAAATACCTAATACACTTTGTTAAATATATACATTAAATTAGGATATGGTTGTCTAAACAAAATTGGTATTGGGTGTTGATTATAGAGATTCTAATCTAGTCTAGTTTCTAAAGTGAGATGTATAGAGGATGCTTAGATCCAATTAAGTTGCATAATAGTATAATAATATATTGTATTGTGATAGTATGACATAAATAGGAAAACGGTTTTGGCAGTTGATTGCAAGCCTTATAATATTGCCTGGTGATGAGATAAGACTTATAAATGATGCTTACTTTGAGTTAGGATGACAGATTGTTGGTTATACCCTGTATTATAGGAAATTTATGTTGATTACAGCTAGTGTAATCTTGTCTAGTTATACACAAAGACCTAAAAGGAGATTCTTAATTCAATTAAGTTTGGATATTGGGTAGCAACATATTAAGGGTGTGTATGAGATTGGAACGGAGGTAGAGCTTTGTTCTATGGCACTGTCATGTGCTAGGGTACGGGTTACGTACTAGATTTTACCTGGTAAGTTTGATATTGGGTAGTCATGTTTCAAGGTGTGTGTGAGATTGAAACGGAGATGAGAGTTCTATTTCCATGTCACTATCATAAGTCTAGGAGCAGGTTTCGTATATGTCATCTATCAGAATAAGGTGACGACCATTAACCATTCGAGATCGTCTAGTGAAACACTAGAAGGATCACTACCTGTAGGTATTAATGAATCATACTATCTGGGAGTATGGATTGTGTGTATTCGAGTACTCCATTCTCATCATGGTTGCTTTTTATGACTTACACCGACAAAGGAATTCCCCAGTTGTGTAGTCAAACAGTTGCTTTAAACGATTCGTCAGGTAAGGTGATTCTTCTAGATGATCTCGTTTTGGATTCGTGAGAATCGACTCGGCGGGGTATTCATGGGTACATTTTTTTATAGATGTCCTTTATGGAGTATACCTATAGTGTTTGGTAATAGTTGGTTTTACATGTTTATTGATTATGGATTATTATCATAATAACATTGTGAAATTGAAAACTTTATGTATCTAGACAGGTTTCCCAACCTGACCCACTCAATATATATGCATCACAGGTAGCGGTGTTAAGACTGTTGGAGACTTGAATAGGATGTTGAGTGTTTAAAAGAAGATCTGCAACAATGTTTAGATTGTTAGGCCTTTACCCTGTAACTATGTTGTATATAGATTATGACTGATGGGTTTTGGTCATAAGAACATCCTATGTGCTCATACAAACCCTAATACTTGGATCTAGGTTTCTCTATTGTACATGCAAGTTATCCAAGACTATAAACCTTAGATCTAGCATATAATAATCAATATAACATATAATAAGGGTTTAGATCATACCTTGATTGTTATGTAGCAATAACAATCTCAATTCCTCCTTGTATTGACTTTAGAAAGCTTAGAGTCACAAATGTCACTCCTCTAATGGTTCACAAACACCAAGAGCAAGAGGATGAAGAGGAGAGAGGATGGAGGCTGCCCTAAAACGTGTGAAACCCTAGAAGGATGCTTAGCCACGTTTTTGGGTCATAAAGGATGTATATATAGTTAGGCTATTAGGGTTATCTAACAAGGAAACCCTAATTTGGATGCTTAAGCCCTAAGCAACCCATGGATCCCTTTCCTTAAGGCCTTGGACGATTTCTTATGGGCTTCCCCATAGAATTCGTCCACTCCTTAATATAAGGCAATCCATGGCCCAAATTGCAATTATCTTATAATTACAATTCCAGTCCCTTAAGTTTAATTAATCTCTTTTAGTCACAAAACTAATTACCAATTAATTATTGACTAATATTAATTAAACAATATGATTTCTCCTTTAATATATTATTCTCATAATATATTAATAAATCATATTTAATCCTTTCTCTCCATAATTCATCCTATCAAGTTGCTTTGGTGAAGGCAACCCAAAAGGACCATGCACCATCGGGTCAAGTACATACCAAAATAGTTATGGACTTAGACACTAATCCAACAGTCTCCCACTTGGATAAGTCTAATAACTATTATGCGTATGACTTCTGATCCTGATCTGCAATCGTAGATTTCCAAAGCCGCTGTCAACTCTGATCCTATCAGATACGCGTGTCCTTCAAATAAGGGATCATATATTCCTCCATTCTAGATATCGTATGAGACATGATTTCAAATCATTCTCTTTGTACTATTTCTCGACTTCCGATTTATGAAGACTGACTAATTAAACAAATCAAATTAACCCTAGCCCGGCCGAGCATTTACGTTTGTCATCACTAAATCATCGAGGGGCCCAAAGATATCGCTTTTATCCTACTTTGGATAAAAGGAACGGATAAACTTTGATACAATGCTTGCTTGCACTCACTCACCGAATTACACACAACAATATGTTTTATAACACCGAGTTACTACTGCGTTTACATATTATCAATGTGCAACCGATTTGCAAGATACAACTCACACATCTCGGTTTAAAGAATATAAGATGTTATCGTCTCACCAATCACTCGTGATAAAATCCATGGAGTGATCCAAGTGAGCGTGGGTTTAATCCAATGCTCAAATTCATATTCATAAGGACTCATGAACATTGCAGCAAACATTTGCTTATGTCTAATACTCTTTTAGACATTCCACACACCAATTCATGACAGTCTTCATTCGTACCTACTTCCAACATATGAACGACTGTGGCCCGTTCGAATAATTTGACTGTTCTTAACCAATTAAATTATTTAGGAAGTCAAAACATGCAAAGTGAAACACAAGAATAATATTAATCCCATATGGCCTCAAACCTTTGAGCATAAATAAAACACCTTTTATTTATCACCATATCGAGTACTCATTATTTGTCGTTTTGGGTAATCAACTTCTTACTTGAATTATTACACTTGTCCCATGCTCCTAGCATGCACAAAATGTTTACCTATGGTTCTTACTTTGTGAAATAGATCACATTGAACACATTTCCAATCATACTCATTTCACAACTCTAAATCCTTTTCCATAAGTGAAAGAATATCAAATTCTTGCCACTTATAGAATATGCTAGATTCTAACATTTTATGCAATGATCCTTTCATAATGTCACTGCACCAAAGTCACAAAGACTATTGCCAATGATATTACAAAAACCTCTATCGGAGATTGTTACAATACAATTCCTTAGATATGATGTCTCTCACTCAAAGTACATTCCTTTGAACATCCTACTGCATAAAAGTTTCTAATCTAGTCATAGATTTTCAATATTCAATTCCCAATATGGACACGTTTCCATATTTTCCATATGACAACTCATTCTTAATAGAATCTTATCTATTCATAATAATGTTGATATGGTCCATCCAATATGGAAACATTTCCATATCTTTCAATACTATACTTCCAACTACTCACAAGCGACCAATCCTCGGTGAACTTTGGATTGTCCTTTGATAGTTGTTTAATTATCTTAGTCAAAACCGATTCTTGTCCTTTTTCCCTCTAAATGCGCTAGACATTTGGAAAATTTTAGAATGGTAAAATATTATAGTATTTGCAATCGATCCTATACCCGAAGCGTATGGGACACAATGCATAATGTCTTACATAAATATTTGATACTTTATCAATCTTTTGCCATAATACTTTATTTGTTATGTTCACAAAAATTGAATTGTGAAGAGTAATGCCGTAATCTTAATCAAAATTTGAGAACACACTATGTTTCCTTGACTAAATTATTAACATTCCACAACCTAAGCCTTTAGATTTGAAATGAAGCATAATATTCTCTCTCCCTTAATTATAGCAAAACAACTATTCCATCCTTACGACTTTGCAAAGAATGACTCTTTTTTCTATAATTAATATTGCCAACTTGCAATACTTTCCATAATAATCATACAATCATAACATTTATGCTCCCACTATCAAGATGATTATTATAAACATAACACTTATGCTCCCACTAGCTTTGACATGTGTTCAGAAACCAGCTTAACTTCTAGAAAATCAATACTTATTGAATTTCTTAAGTTCATGTTTCTAATACTTAGTGCTTTGATAATCTTTTATCAAGTTTATACACATTTCCCTTAGATAGCTCTTATGTGTGTCTAAACAATTAAGACTAATTTCCAAACCTCACAATTCAAATTATGGAAAGGGATACCGTAACCATAATTGAATTCGAGAATGCAATTTTACAATCACTATCTTCTTAAAATCTTTCTTAGTGAAAGTATTTCCTCACAATCATTTTCATGAAGGAGGAAATCTTATGACACTTAGATTTAAATGGTGTATTTGTTCCTATCCATGTGAATTTGTCAAAACCAAAGTTTACGACAAATTAAAACTCATATGGATCGAACTTTTCTTAATCTCGATTTCTTGCCTTATGGTAGCACAGCTGCCCACCATGTCTTCCAAGTAGTTAAGCAGCTCACCATTTTCTATCAATGTACCCTTCATTGATCAAGGTCCTTACCTTTTATGCATTCAAATGAGAACTCATAGGACTCACATGCATAATTAACTCAATTGGAATGGCACAGAAACAAAATAATGTCAACACGATAGGTTGTAGACCTCAACTCGTGTGCTAGTGATGATCGATAAGGTTTATTTTGATTTGTTCTTGAAACCTTTCAAGACCATTAAGACTCCCACTGACTCCTTGACATATAAGATTCTCTTGTCAAAACATTTCTTGACAAACAAATATTCAAGAGTTAGTGTAGCTTTTATCAAAACTCTTCATAAATTGGTCCTAGTTGGTCTTTGTCTTATCCAAGACATCACAACTTTCCATATTTGATGAATGTTACAAACCTTCTTAATACTTTTCACTCAATGTCACAATCTTAACTTTAAGACTTGTTTTGGAACGAAGTATGATTGACTTCTTGATTTAACCATTTCTTCAATTCTTGATTCCTCTTCTTAAACATACAATTGTACTAAGACTCACCTAGAGGATCAATTGAGATATGGTTCTTAATCATTAAGACCTATAATAAAGCATAAAAACTACTCTCCCTTCTTCTTAGAATGGAGAAACTTTTATCTTTCTGCCTACTTGATTCTTTTTATTCGTTCTGCTATTGATTTAAACTTTTTCAATCAATTCAGAATTACACTTAATCTTGTAAGTATAACCATATTTACTAAACCTTTAGTAAATTATGACAAATATTTTGATATTCTTATGGTGGACTTGATCAACACGCAACTTTGTGTACTCGATCTCCTAGTCCTTCACTTGACACTTTGTCAATGAATTAGTCTAATTTCCAAATATGAAATTTCTCATTCATCGTGCAACCAAGTTGCATGATTCCAAGTTTCTGTCCAATTGAAACTTGGGTGATGAGAAACTTTCCTTATTCGATAAATTCTTCGACATTTCAACAAATAACATAATAAGAACCAAATCCATTATTGCTAATAATAGAAACATTCAAACATCAATTTTTCATATACGCCATTGCAAGGATAAATAAATAATATAAAATCAAATTTTATTTTATTGCGGAAAAATTTGTCCTTACAATGCAATTCATTGAAAAACTATGCTAATACATCTTTCTTAGCAATCTAATTCTAACTCTAAGTAGTAGCTCAAGAATCTAATCTTCGAGAAATGCGATCGAAATCCATTCCTTCACAGTTAGATTCTGCTCACTTCTTCCCTTAAGCTTCCTTTCTTTTCTTCGATCCTACAAAACATCAATTGTAATCTTATTACATTATGTATTAAGAATCTAGAATAGAAGATTAAAAGAGTTAGTTAATGGATTTTACCTATATTAGAGCAATACGTTTCAACTCTCCCATCTCTTAGATCTCTTAAGTAAATGGGGCAGCTTAGTCTCCAATGCCCTTTCTCTTGGCAATAAAAGCAAATTGACTCTTTTGGAACATGACATGGAACTACTTCAGACATTCCCTTTCTCTTATGATCAAACTTTTCAATCATAGCATGTCTTTCGTTGCCATTGTCTATATCCATAGAGGTCTTGAAGGCAGATTCACCAATCAAATTTGCTTTTCTATTGCGCCAAACCATTGCTGATTCAGCAGCAATAAGAATATAGGTGAGATCTATAAGGGTCACGTCGTGGTTCATCATATAGTACTCTCTTACGAACTCACTATACGAGTTAGGAAGTGACTGAAGACCCCAATCAACAGCCATCTCCCCACAGACAACGGATCCCAACATTCTTAACCTATCAATGTGTGACTTCATCCCTAGGACGTGTGCACACACCGACTTTCCTTCTTTATGTTTACTTGCCAAAAGGGCTTGAGTGAGCTTGAACTTTTCAAGTCTTCGAACTTGTGGGTTAAGGAGAACAATTTGAGGAGGTGGAGGAAGTGAAGCATGATTTCTTGTTCCTCGATCGAATCGTGGAATATCATCTTCATGTGGAATGCTTGTTCCACGGGATTTGGGAAGACAATAGTTGTCGAACTTTGACATCTACAAAACGGGAGAAGACGAATTCAAGTTAGTTGATTGATTTGAGTCCTTAACAAATCACCCAAATGAGATACTAAGGCTAGGACCCAACACAATATTCTACAACTCGGGAGAGGGATGTCGTAACCCAAATTACAGAACATTTGAAGGTAAGTGAATGATGATTCACTAATTTCCACCATGAAAAACAAAAAAGAAATTTAAGTTTTAAATCTATGAAAACTCCTAGATCCTTTGAGATTCATTGAACATTTCAATGGCATGTGTAAATCTCGATATGCCCCTCTAGTTTGTGACTGGGATGTCGAGGATCACAAAGCGGGTGTGAATAACCATGCAAACTTACATGGTGCCCTCACATGTTACAGTCACCTATTCGATGTGCCGGTAAACCACACACGCTCCACCGAACTATGACAAACATTGAGTCACCCTTTGCTACCTTTGCTTAGAACCATTTAGTGTGCCAGTAAACCACACACGCTCCACTAACGTCTTCGCAAGGGCACAAAGTGTAATTTCATAGAATTGCATTAATTCACTTTTGCCTAAGTAACTAAGATTGGGAATTTGAAAAAAATTTAGTTACTTTAGTAATTCATTATACTTATAATGGAAGGTTTCGTCCTATCCTACCCGTTCGGCTAACGATCCTCCACTAGTCAAGAGTGCGGTGGGTAAGAGTGGATACCCATTCAATCGCCATTTTATAGGCAATTTCCTTAAACACCCCTTATAGACCAACTTCGTGAATGAGGCCTACTAACGGTAAGATTGACTTTTACTCATACATATATATAATGTTAGACTTTTAATGTTATATAAAGTATAGGGTGAATTTAACAACTTTTAAAATACTAGGTGGTCAAAATTAATAATCATACCTTTAATTCAATTAAATTGTAAACCAAAACTTTATGGATTTATTAAACTTCTTTTAATTATACACCTTAATTAATTAATAAAACCATAAGGGTGTGATTTGAACTTTTCAAAACAATACTAGGGTTTTAGAATTTAACATTCCTAATTAAACCTTTAATCAACTTTTAAATTCCAAAACTTGAGGGCAAATTTTGAAACATTTCAAAACATTAGGTGATAGAATATAAATATACATCAAAATTAAACTCTTAATCAAAATTTAAATTCCAAAACTTGAGGGCAAGTTTTGAAACCTTTTTCAAAACATTAGGGTTTCAACTATTTAAATTTCAAAACAACAAAACTTTTGAGGTCAAATTTAAACTATAAAACCTAAAGGGGAAAATGTGAAACTTTTCATAACACAAGGATCAAATAACAAATAATCTTAATTAACAATTAATCACATAATTATCCATATTTGATTTATTTAACGATTTCTTGCAAAACAATTTACCAGTTTAATCTAAATAATTAATCAATTATCACATAAGGAAACAAATATTTTATTAATTGATAAATATCTTCAATTAGATCAAGAATATAGTCATATATATCAAAAAATCGGATTTATATTGATCTAATATGATAAGGCAAGTATCCTCAAGCAAAAACAGCAAGAAATCCCGGTTTTCCCTCATTCTGATCAGCCGACTCGTCGAGTCAGCATGGACTAGGCGAGTTCCTCTAGAGACTCAGCGAGTTCAGCAAGCAGAACCACAAAAAACGAATTTTTTCAACATACAAGGCATCAATACAATAGAAACCAATCTAGGCTCTGATACCACTGATGGGTTTTGGCCATAAGAACCTCTTATGTACTCATACAAACCCTAATACTTGGATCTAGGTTTCTCTATTGTACATGCAAGTTATCCAAGACTATAAACCTTAGATCTAGCATATGATAATCAATATAACATATAATAAGGGTTTAGATCATACCTTGATGGTTATGTAGCAATAACAATCTCAATTCCTCCTTGTATTGACTTTAGAAAGCTTAGAGTCACAAATGTCACTCCTCTAATGGTTCACAAACACCAAGAGCAAGAGGATGAAGAGGAGAGAGGATGGAGGCTGCCCTAAAATGTGTGAAACCCTAGAAGGATGCTTAGCCACGTTTTTGGGTCATAAGGGATGTATATATAGTTAGGCTATTAGGGTTATCTAACAAGGAAACCCTAATTTGGATGCTTAAGCCCTAAGCAACCCATGGATCCCTTTCCTTAAGGCCTTGGACGATTTCATATGGGCTTCCCCCATAGAATTCGTCCACCTTATAATAAAAGGCAATCCATGGCCCAAATTGCAATTATCTTATAATTACAATTCCAGTGCCTTAAGTTTAATTAATCTCTTTTAGTCACAAAATTAATTACCAATTAATTATTGACTAATATTAATTAAACAATATGATTTCTCCTTTAATATATTATTCTCATAATATATTAATAAATCATATTTAATCCTTTCTCTCCATAATTCATCCTATCAAGTTGCTTTGGTGAAGGCAACCTAAAAGGACCATGCACCATCGGGTCAAGTACATACCAAAATAGTTATGGACTTAGACACTAATCCAACAATGACATCCTTAGAGTTTTATTATTTTGGAACAAACATCTGTACTCAAAAACGTTTTCATATACTGAGATTTTTCGTAACCAAAGATGTTATGGTTTTTAAGGCGTAAAGATTTTTTTTTTTCAGTTCTGGAAATAGGGGATGCCACAATTTTCATTGCTTTATAAGTCCAAATGATAGTAAAGATTAAAGTTTCCAATCAAACCAAAAAGCTAACTTCACTGTTAGTTTAGAATTTGTTGTGATTAACAATCGACTTCACACTTGAAATTTTTTTATAAATTTTACATGTATTCATATATGTATTGTTTTTTTAACATTTTATGTATTCTCCATATTCTCTCATTTCGACTGTGTAAAAAGAATTTGAACATTGTTTCTTTATGAACAAAGATTGATATGAATGTTTTTAGCATTTTTAATCAAAGTACAACACTAGATTTCACATGTAATGAACATATGTAACGTGTTTCTAGCTTACTGTAAATATGAACTTATGTCTATTCAAGAACATTAATTTTTTTTTATATTGGGTTTTCTAGGTTACAAAATAATGTACTTGCAGAATTTTACATAAACAATTATGGGTACAAGCAACCTAAAAACATTCTATGGCTTTTCACTATTATAGCAACATACTTTTTGGAACAAAACTAAAACTATGATGATTGAAAATTAAATCTCTTTGAAGTTTCCTTGAAAAGCTAACTCGAATAATATGGTAGCCTCTAATGTGTCACACCCAAAACCTAGGAAACCTTAGGATCGAAATGAGAGGACCCATAAAGGACTTTACTTTAATTCACCAAGATTATATTAATTTAGTTAAGACCTTAGACACCCTAATCCAACAGTCTCCGACTTAGTTAAGTCGTCAGCTATAATTGCATATATATTCTTTCAATGACCAGTAAAGAGTGCTTTCCAAAAAATTTGCCAAAATCTTATTAAACAAATGTTAGGCCTAAGATAAGTGATCGGCTATCCCATCATTCTTCCTGATATCATGTGGAGATGAGACATGGATAAGAATCAATCATATGTTCCAAGATTTTACTTCTTGATATCCCGATTTGTGATGACTTCATTAGACTACGAATTGAACACATCAATTTAGTCCGAGCACGTCTAACATTCTGATGATGAGTTATTTTCAATTCTAACTCTAAGTTTGAAGATTAATTTCATTTATCCCTCGTGTATGAAAGATGTTGCAAAATGGCCCATAGTGACATTTTTGTAATTTAGGGCCGAGCTCACGTACATTAGTGTACGTTAGGCGTACTTGCCTGAACCACAAACCCAAAGTTTTAGGGTTTGGACCCTTTATAAGCATCATTATCTCCCCAAGGCTCATTCCCTCATCAGCCTCCAACCCACTTTCGTCTCCCTAAGTAAACCCTAATGCATTTAGAGCCTTTTTGAGCATTGTGTGTGTATTTTGGTTATCTTGAAGGAGAGAGGAAGAAGAGAGGATCATTATGTTTATGGTATACCCTGAGTTACCCACACTGTTATTTGATATTATGTTTATGGTAAAACAACATGTTATTGGTAGGCTAGGGATCTTCGGGAATTGTATGATAGAATTGCCTAATATATGATGCCTGATAGCCTAGGGTTATTTCTTGTATGGAATTGACATCATTACTATAGTTTCTTAGTGTATGCATCATATTTGTACATAACTAAGATTTTATAGTCTGAGAATGTTTGGTTTAGCCTTATTTCTTTTTCTTGTTTGATGAAGGGTAGGGTAGAACCAAGTATTTGACTATCTATAGTATCCAGTCTTATTTATGATTAGCATATGAAAGTACTACAGGGTTGGTAAAAGTTTCATGGATGATTAGAAGTGTGAGAAGCCAGCAAGATGAGGAGTGTTTAGCCACTCTCGAGAGGGCGAGGATAGGACGCACGCATATTATAGTTGTTGTATCTGTTTAGGGAGGTTGTGAGGATCCTAGAGACAAATACATGTAGGTATGCAGGGTACTATGGGCCCGTACTATTGAAAGCACAGGACCCGAACGCCTAGAAAGAAAGTCACAAACACCAAGGGTTTAGTCTCGTAACGTGTTTTTAGCTATGTACATTGTGGAATTTTTAATATATTCTTGTTCATTTTCAGTATGGTGCTTACGAGAGGATCTGGTTCCAAGTATGGAACGGGTGGCCAAGATAGGCCAAATTTGACTGATGATCAGATTAGGGAGATCATCGCCACTGAGGTAGTTGTTGTTGTCCGGAGGTCTATGCTGGAGATTTTTGGGTCTATCAAGACCGCCATGATTGAGCTTTTCGACGAACGTTATGTTGCACTTTTTGAGGATGTTGTTGTTGCAGCTACCACGACTGTTGTTGATGGCGGGGATGCATGGGGATAGAATTTTCCAGTACCGGGACTTCAATAATATGAATCCCCCAGTGTTCGATGGGGTTCAGGACCCCATTATTGCGATGAGGTGGTTCTCCGATGTAGAGGGGTGTTTCTTCACATGCTTCTGCCTTGCTGACCATAAGGTCAAGTACGCCCTGAACCTTCTCCGGTCAGGGGTGAAGGATTGGTGACCCGCTCGTACACTCCTGAGCAGAGGACTACTGTGACATGGGAGTAGTTCTCTGAGATGTTTCGCATGAGGTATGTTTCATTGGTGGAGAGGGAGAGGCTAGGTCAGGAGTATCTGGATCTAATGCACGGGAGTGAGTCGGTGACTGAGATCACCAACATGTTTACTTAGAGCTCTTTTCTTTCCTAAGTTTGCTGCTTCTAAGCAAGCTTGCTCAAGACGAATATATGCCAGTTCATTTCCACCCAACATTATGGTACACTTTTGGAGTTTAAGGAGGCCGAGAGGAGGCAGGAGATTGAGATGAAGCTCCAGGCGAGGGAGCAGAGGTAGGCTCCGGTGCAGCATGACGAAGGGTTGAAGGCCACTGATTCGAGATCTGGGGGACAGAGGGGCTGTACTTGTGACAAGTGTGGCGAGACTCATGACGGTATTTGTTGATCTTCGTATGGATGCCACAAATGTGGAAAGGAGGGGAATTATGCCATGGATTATCGTAAGTAGGTCCCAATACCGAGCGCGAAGATCAGTTATCAATGTGAGCAGGTTGACCATATTAAGGCTAACTATCCCTTGCTCGTTGTAGGGCTGACGCAAGTTCCATCACCGACTATATTGATGATCATAGAGGGGCACCAAGGTAGGGCGGAGCCCCTTAGGGCTCTAGGTCATGCTTTTTATCCCATTATAAAGGAGGCCATGCCGGCACCGAACATCATTACTCGTATGTTTCCATTTATTATACTGTCAGTTACTTTATGGTGTTCTTATATTTATGCTTCTTCTAGGTACCTTTTTAGTGAATTCCTCGCCTGCTCTTGTGTTATTTGACTCGGGTGCGAGTCGATCCTTTATATCTCAGTCTTTTAGAAGGGGTTTCGATATTACTCTTGGAGAGTTGGAGTGTCCGTTGTGGGTTTCTATCGCCAACGAACATGGGATTTCTGCATTGAGCGTCTATCTGGGCTATGTGTTGGAGATTTTTGGGGTGACCTATCCAATTGATCTGATCTCCATCCCTATGGGGAGTGTATGCGTGATAGTAAGGATGGATTGGCTGAGTATGTTTGGGGATATGATTGACTACGAGGGTCACCGTGTGGTAGTTCGAACCCCAAGTGGAGGAGAACTGGTTATTTATGGGGAGAGTAACAAGATTAGGTCAACCTTTTGTTCTGCTGGCAGAGCTCGATAGTATATTCAGCATGGTTGTAAGGGTTATGTTGCCTATGAGGTTGATGCTCAACTTGGGAAGAATGCTTCGGTTTCAGATGTGCCAATTATCAGAGAGTTTCCCGAAGGAGTTGCCTAGTGTGCCTCTGGAGAGACAGGTTGAGTTTAGGATTGATTTGGTTCTGGGTGCGACCCTAATTGCTAAGATGCCATAATGATTGGCACCATCGGAGATGCATGAGTTGTCCTCTCAGCTTTAAGATCTATTGGGGAATTAAGTTGTTATTAGACTGAGCAGTTTGCTGTGGGGAGCACTAATTTTGTTTGTCAAGAAAAAGGATGGTTCACATTCGATGTGAGTTGATTACCGGGAGTTGAACAAGTTGACGGTGTAGAACCGTTATCCCCTTCCACAGATTGATGACCACTTCGATCAATTGCAGGGTGCATCTCAGGTCTCCAAGATTGATCTAAGGTTAGGGTATCATCAAAAGAGGGTTAGAGAGGGGGACATAGAGAAGATCACATTTCAGACTCGTTAAGGTCATAACGAGTTCATGGTGATGCCACTTGGATTCACCAATGCGCCTGTGGAATTTATGGATTTAATGCATTGGGTATGCAGGTCGATGCTCGATCGACCAGTTATCTTTTTCATTGATGATATCTTGGTGTATTCCAGGGAGCAGCATGAGGAGCACCTTCAAGAGCTTCTGGGAGTTTTGAGGAGAGAACAACTATATGCCAAGTTCTTGAAGTGTGAGTTTTGGTTACGAGAGGTCCGATTCTTGGGACATCTTATTAAAAAAAATGAGACTTTGGTCGATCCGACCAACGTTGCGGCCGTGATGCAGTGGTAGGTTTTGAAGTCTCCCTCGGAGATCAAGAGTTTGTTGGGTTTAGCAGGATATTATCAGAGATTTATTCAGGACTTCTTCAAGATTGTTGTACCCTTCAATCGATTGGTAAGGAAGGGCGTGGATTTTTGTTGGGGCCCTGAGTAGGAGGTGACATTCAAGACTCTGAGATGGAAATTGTGTAAGGCCCCAGTGCTGGCCCTTCCCGAGGGTGTGGAGGATTTTTGTGGTATTTTGTGATGCATCCATCACGAGTTTAGGTGCCAGATTTTGGTCGGATTAGGCAGACTGTATTGGAGGAGGAACACAAGTCCAGGTTTTTGATACACCCCGTAGCCACCAAGATGTATTGGGATTTCAGTCTTATTTATTCATGGTTATGCATGAAGAGAGAGAGATAGCCTAGTATGTCGAGAGGTGCTTGACCTGTCGGATGGTCAAGGCTGAGCACCAAAGGCCATATGGCAAGTTGCAACCGTTAGAGCTTCCTATGTGTAAATGGGAACATATTACTATGATGCGATTTGGGTGATAATGGACCGTTTGACCAGGAGTGCCCACTTCTTACTTATCCGTGAGAGCTTGTCAACCGAGAAATTAGCAGTTTTATATGTGCGCGAGATCACTACTGGACATGGTTTTCCGATCTCCATTGGATCTGATCGAGATGTTAGGTTCACATCTCGTTTCTAGCAGAAGTTCCACGAGGAGCTGGGTACGAGGTTGCACCTTAGCATTGTTCATCATACAAAGACAGACAGTTAGAGTGAGCGAGCCATTTAGACACTTGCGGACATGTTGAGAGCCTGTGTCATTGATTTTGGTGGGATTTGGGACTCCTACCTTCCTTTATCTGAGTTTTCATACAACAACAGTTACCACTCTAGTATTGGTGTACCGCCTTTTGAG
Source organism: Lactuca sativa (assembly GCF_002870075.4). NCBI lineage: Eukaryota > Viridiplantae > Streptophyta > Magnoliopsida > Asterales > Asteraceae > Lactuca > Lactuca sativa. The sequence continues at coordinate 193,840,052 of NC_056624.2, forward strand.
CTCCTCTATGGGAGGAAGTGTTGCACACCAGTGTGTGAGGGAGAGGTTGGTCATAGAGTCATGGGAAGGACTAATGTAGTCCTTCAGACGACAGAGCTCATTCAACAGATTACGCAGAGACTTTAGACAACTCAAAGTCGATAAAAGAGTTATGCCGACAAGCGTCGATCTGAATTAGAGTTCCAGGTCAGAGACATGGAGTTGTTCAAGGTATCACCCTGGAAGGGTGTAATACATTTCAGGAAGAGGGGCAAGTTGGGGCCCTGATATATTGGGCCATTTAGGGTGATCGCCAGGTTTGTCTTGGTAGCATACGTATTTGATTTTCCTGAGGAGCTCAGCCAGATCCACAACACCTTCCACTTTTCGCAACTTCGGAAGTGTGTGGCCGATGATACAATGGTTGTTCTCTTAGAGTATATTCGGGTTGATGATCACCTGAATTATGTGGAGAGATCAGTGGCGATTTTGGACCGGAAAACGAAGGCCTTACGCAACAATGTGGTATATTTAGTCAATGTTCAGTAGCAGCATCAAAAGGGTTTTGAATGGACATGGGAACCCAAGTCTGAGATGTGCGAGCATTACCCAAAGTTGTTCACAACATCAGACTTTGAGGATGAAGTATAGTTCAATTGGAGGAGAATTGTAACATTCCAATGATGAGGTATTTTCAGTTTTAACCCTAAGTTTGAAGATTAGATGTATGTTAGCCCTTGTGTATGAAAAATGTTGCAAAATGGCCCATAATGGCATTTTTGTAATTTGGCGCCAAGTTCACGTAAGCTCGGCATACATAGCGTACGTTGGGCATACGTGCCTGAACCAAAAACCCTAATTTTTAGTGTTTTGACCCTTTATAAGCATCATTATCTTCTGAAGGCTCATTGCCTCATCATCCTCCAACCCACTTTCGTCTCCCCAAGTGAACTTTAATCCATTTAGGCCCTTTTTGAGCATTGTGTGTGTATTTTGGTACGCTTGAAGGAGAAAGGAAGAAGAAAGGATCATCTAGGAGGAGTAGGACTCTTTAGATCCAGAATAACATCATCTTTTGGCATCATTTTGAGGTATAAAGTTCTGAGTTTGGCTTGCATTCCTTTAGATCTTATTAGTTCTTGATTCATGGAGAATTTTGGTCCCAAGTCTTGACCTTTATAAGTATGGAATACTCTAGCCCACTTAAGCTTTCCTTTCAGACGTTGTGAGAGGTCTAGAAGCATAAAAATATGATTTTGGATCTTAGTTATTCCCCATACATGATTTTGGTTGTCTTAACTGGTTAAGAGGTTAGGGTGTTTAGTATTTAGCATTTAATGGCCGTATAAGCCCACAAAGTTGGAAACTTTATGGTCAAGGATAACATTTGGGGCATGGGTCTGTAATTTGAACGTAAGGGAATAAATATTAAGCACTTAATAAGTTGGGAAAGGATCCAACTACATATGTTAGGTGTATCATGCGCGTATGTGGTCAAGCCCTCGTAACTGGTCAATGTCCGAGTACGCCCCACACACTAGCTGAGTATGCCCAACGTACTCAGCTAAGTCAACCCGGTGGACTTTTGACTTTTGGCTTTGACTAGAGTTTGACCGATTTTGACCAAAGGGTATTTTGGGTATTTTGATATTAAATTTAAGTTGCGCAATAATTTGAATAATAGGTGACGGGTAGAGCCCGTAGTTGGATCAGAGATTTATTTAACTTTTGTTCGGACAGAGAGGTGTGTTTTCCGCACTGTACTTGTGGGTCGAAGGCACCAATGCCGACCCACATGATTATGTATCCTGGTTATACGATAGTAATATGCTAGTATATGCTTGATTAGTAGATATGCATGATATCAGTATTTGTGTTTTCTCTGTTTATGTTTATCTATTACATATATTGACATATTGTGGTTGGGTTGAGGTGATCCTGCTTTGTGTTGAAGGCCAAGAGACCCGGGACGGTCCGGATAGGATGTAGGCCCTGTGAGGTGGTCCATTCAGGCCGAAGGCTCGTAGAGCGGTCCAAATAGGTTGTAGGCCCTGCGACGCAGTCCAGTCAGGCTGAAGGTTCATATTTTCATGCTTTGATTGTTATGTTGTGTGATGGTACTTTGGAGGAACTCACTAAGCTTTGTCTTAGAGTTTTATTTTATTGTTTAAGGTACTTCAGAGGATCATGGAAAAGCGAAGACCTGATCGTGCATATCTTCCTGTTTTCATGATATTGATTTTTGGGACACTCTGATGTGACTTTACTCATTAAACAATATAAACTATTATGGATAATGGTTGTTTTTGAAAATTTTGAACTTTTATGATTTTTGGAGTGTTACAGCCAGACCCAACACTATAATGTCAACATCAAATCACCGAGGGGCCCAAAGATATCACTTTTCCTAAATAGGAAAAAGGAACTAATAAACTTCGACTGTATAGTTATACCTATCACTTATCATGTCATACAAGGAATTAAACTTTATAAAATCCAATTATAGATATGTTGATGCAAATCAATGCACAACATATTATTAAACTATGAATTATATATCTCTATTTTAGGAATAGAAGATATTATCGTCTTAGAATTACTCTTGATTAAATCCATGAAGTAATCTATAACCATAGGTTTAACCAATACTTAGATTCCCCATTTTTAGATACTCATGAATATTGCAACAATCCCTATGCAATATCTAATCCCTATGAAAAATCAACAAATATTCCATGACAGTATTAAATCAATACCTACTCCCAAAGTATGACTAACTGTGGAAGTTTGAATAAATTAATATTCATGAAGTAAAACATGCAAAGTGAAACACAAGAATAAATTAATTGACTAACAGTATCACACAATTTGAACATACATAATTATCTATTACTTAATCAAAATTCAATTACAATTTATTAATATTACATTGTTTCAAAACTATCAACTATATACTAAAATCTAGAATCTAATATCATCTCTTAGCTGATTGCTCCTAGCATGCTCAAAGTGCTTAATCTTGTTTAACCCCTTTGTGAGAGGATCATCAACATTGTCCTCTGGTGATACACGAATCACCATGTGTTCGCCTTCTTCAACTTTGTGTTGAATATAATGGTATTTTCTTTCGTTACCTTGATCTAGCATGATCCTTTGGTTCTTTGGTTAAAACAATTGCACCTTCATTGTCATAGAATATCTCTATGGGCTCTTGCATTGATGGAATAACTCCAAGATCTGTAATGAAATTCTTTAATCACGTTGCTTCCTTTATTGCTTCACTTGTTGTGATGTACTTTGATTTACAAGTAGAATCAGTCACCGTCTGCTGCTTGGAAATTTTCCAAGTTACCGCTCCACCATTTAGTAGAAATACCCAGCCAAATTGCAGATAACTATTATCCTGATCTGTTTGAAAGTTGGCGTCACTATAACAACTCACTTTGAATTCAACTTTTCCACCAAAAACTAAGATCATATATTTTTTTTGCATATATATATATATATATATATATATATATATATATATATATATAAAATCACATGTAAATAACTATGTTCAATTTTGAACATTTGTCATTTTCATGTGGTTCTATTGTTTTTTGTTGAACCCCCCCCCCCCCACACACACACACACACATATATATATATATATATATATATATATATATATATATATATGGTTATTATACCATTAGTATATTATACACACACACACACACACACACACATATATATATATATATATATATATATATATATGGTTATTATACCGTTAGTATATTATACAGGCCAACCAACCTACCCCAACTATTCTCTCTCCTTCCTCTGGTACCCCTTCTCATATCTAACTTGCTGAAATAGTTGCTAAAATTCTTCAGTCATTTTCTCTGTTAACCCTTCTATTGACACATTTCGTTGCAACCCAATATATTGTCTTGTGTCTCACATGACCTTAGCCCCAACCTTCCTTCTCCCACCTTGCTGAAGTTCTCGAATGGCTTTTGTGGAAACCCCTTTTATTAACATGTTCATTAAAACATCTAACATACATCATTGTCTCTTATAACCCAAGTCACTCCCTCCCATACCGACTTATATCGCCATTATACCCGTTAAGAAAAATATCCTAAAATCCACCCCCTCCTAATGAAAAGTCCCCCATATTACTATAGATAAACTCCAAAAATGAAAAATAACTTTGGTCATAGCCTAATGATAACTCCAATTTACTTTATTCTTATATTTGGAAACAAGGATTATGAAAAATATATGAATTACCAAGACCTTAGCCATTTAAAACAACCTTATCATCACTACCTATATGTGATCTGGTAATATAGAAAGACACACATGTTTACAGTGAATTTTAAATTTATTATAACCTTATCTTAACATGTTTGTTAATTACTTGTGGTGATCTATAAACATTTCTGAACTCTTTGAGTAAAAATTCTTTGTTACAAATTCATCTAAAATAATGATGAATCCTTAACGCTTGAGGCAAAGATATAAAGCTAGTTGTTATGACATATTTTGTTTCTACGGTCGAGTGTTCTCTTTTCATTATAGTTGTTGGTGTTTTGTGGTGATAATCATTGTCATTTATAGTTAATCTGCAACCTTTTCATTTGGTGCATATTGTTCTTTTTATTCAATCTCTACAATGTTAGGTTGATTAGTGGTATTTGAAAAGGCCAAGAAGAAAGAGTATATGTGTAGAGAGGATGGATATAGTTGCATTTAATTTAATGGTAGTTTAGTAAAAATGATATTTAATTTTATAAGTGGACTATTATTTTTGGACAAACCAGAAAGGAAACATAAACTATTAATATGGGACAGAGGGAGTATATATATATATATATATATATATATATATATATATATATATATACACACACACGCACACATGTGTATATGGGTGTGTGTGTGTGCGGGGGGGGGGGGGGGGGGAGTGGATGGGTATGCAGTAAGGATAAAATACATTAAAATTTGAATTAGAAACCAAAATTGATGAAAACATCTATGAAAGTGTATCTAAAATGTTTACGTAACATATGAACCAAATTTATAATGAAATGATGTCATAAAATGGTTACAAATAAAATTTTTTTAAGTCAATAAACTTTTAACTGAATCTAATTAGCCAACAAACTTTTATTTGTTATACTATTGAATTTGTCTTATACCGGGGATAAACCATTCTTTGTGTATGTGGACTCCACGTCACTAGCTATGTCCGTGTAGTCAGTATGATAATAAAACAAAAAAAGTTTTTTTATTAAATTGGTACATTTAGTAGATTAGTGACTTGAAAAAGAAATAAATTGTTTCTACTTGCCATATTATGATAATTTCCATCTAAATAAACAGTTGACCATAAAAATATTACATTTTAATCATAAAAAAAACTTTTGCCAGCTTGAACCTAACATAAGATTCAAAAAGAAACTAACAAATATATGCACACATATGTACACAACATATACACTCACAACCTTTAGATTATCATGACAAAGTTTTACTCATTTGAATATTTTTTTTAGTAAATATCGGTATTATGGGTATAGAAGTTATTACTAGCAAGATGATGAATTTCACTATTATCCACACAAAACTCACAAACCTTGCTTTTTCTAAGATTGATCTTCAACCTAGAAGTTAGGAAGAAACATATCAAAATTCTATTGAGATTGATAATATTTGCCACGTACCATTCACCAATAATTATGACATCATCAGTGTAAATAAGATAGGACAAAAGTTTACCACCTTTAGAGAGAGATATACCATGAAATAATTGTTTTCATACGCCTCTAGCATCGAAAATCTTTACCCATCTATAGCAAGTATATGAGCAAAGGAACAAAAGGTTCTCCTTGTCTCACTCCACCCTTAATTTGAAATCCTTTGGTAGTGTTGCAATTAACTAAAACTGAAGCTCTAACAGAAGTAATGCAATCTTTTATCCATCCCATTCACTTGTTTCTAAACTCTATTTTCTCAATAAGTCCAAATAGTTCCAACTGTGCGAATCAAACGTCTTTTTGAAGTCAATTTTAAAAAATTAGGCATTCCTTTTGACTTTTTTTGCCCATGTATAAGTCATTAATTATCAACCATTATGAATGCTTCTCCTTTTAATATAAGTCGATTTCTACAGATCCACTATTTTATTAATCATATTCTTAAGACATAAACAAAGCAATTTGGATATATTTTTTTACATTTAACCTATCACTTTAACCATCTTTCGTCTATTAGGGGTAACCTCATGATATTTAGAGGACAAAATTTTTAAAACTTCACACTTAAGTGTCTCCGGGTCAGTAGCATATTTCATCAACATTGAGACCATGGATTATGTTTTTATTCTTTATTCCATTTAAGTGATAAGAGACAATAATGACCGGATTGTGATCCAAGTACAATCTGGGTGAAGCTGTAATAGAAACCAAAGATCACCGTGATAAAAAGTTTCTACAAGAAATAAAACGATCAATATTACTTAAACTATGCCCATTAGGACTCATAATTGTATAAATTCTATCTCTCATAACAAAATCAATAAACTTTGATTATCTTATAAAAGAATTAAAAGCTTTTGTACTTGCAATGAAAACGAACTCAAAAAATGTCTTATTTTTCTCCAATTTCATTAAAATCACCCATAATTAACCAAATCCTAAGTGTGCTCGCTTTGATGTTTAATGAATCAAACCATAAACGAGATCTATCACCATTGTTGTTCGGAGCACATATATTGATAAAGTTCATTTAAAAACACCATTCCACATCCCAAAACCATAATGAAGGAACCACCTTTTGTAATTATCACTTTATAAAAAAGAGTAGAATTTCAGAAGCAAAAAACCCCCCCGACTAACCTCTAGATTCAACATCTACCGAATCAAACTTCGTGTTATCCCAGTAATGCTCTATCAGAATCGAATCAACATTCACCATTTACATTTCTTGAGAACTGATGAAGTTTATGCGACACTTTCTCTTAATCTCCAAAACTCACTTAGTCTTAATCCAATCCAATGTACCTCTGAAATATAAAGTTAGACAATTCATTCAAGCCCAAATTCAACTCCTTTTCCGATAATAACCTACCTGAACACTGATTTTGAGCCATCTAGTTCGTACTTAATCAACATACCCAATCTCAAGGTCAGCTCAACCTCCAACAAAACTAAATGTGAATAATATAGGTTTGTTTGATCGGATACAACAAGTTACAATGAAATATTATCTCAAAGATGGTTTTCAATAAGAAAAGTTATAACCAAGAGAATAGGTGGATGCGAGCCTGAATTACATTGAGAGGCCAATCGCGATTTTGAATCGAAAGGTGAAGGTTTTGGGGAACAAATAGGTGCCCCTGGTTCAGGTTCAATGGCAACATCGAAGAGGGCCTGAGTTGACTTGGGAGCCGGATTTTGAGATGGTGGAGCAGTATCCAGAGTTATTTGTTGAGCATGACTTCGAGGGCGAAACCTAATTCTAGTGGGGGAGAATTATAACATCCCAAGTCCAAGTATACCTTGTAACCCTTGGTCTTTCGAGTAATTGTCCATTTTATCCCTTTTTGAGAAAAGGTTGTGAATGAGTACGCGGGGCGTACAAGAGTGTACGCTCAGCATACTCATGTGTGTGCTTTTGACGCGGAAACCACCTAGTACACTGGGCGTACCAAAGGGTACACTTGGCCTACTAGGCCCATAGTGAAAACCCTAATTTAGGGTGATTCCCCTATATAAAGGATATGATGGCCACCATTCTCAGACAACAAACCATATTGTGCCCTAACCTTCGTTCTTAGAGCTTGAGAGTGCATTTGAGAGCCTTTGAGAGTTTTTGTGTGTTCTTGAAGTGGAGAAGAAGGAGTGGGAGTCCAGGCCCTTGGATCTGAGCATATCTGAGTTGGGAGCTTCATATAGAGGTATAAAGCTTCAAACTTTCCCACTCTTTTGTTTTGTGCATCATAGTAGAGTATTTTAGGGTTTTGTCCCAAAAGTTGGAGACTTTATGAAGTATTGTGCTCCAGAGACTATGATGAACCCCCTTTGAGTATATTTAGTGGTAAAGTGTCATAAAAATCCAGTCTTGGACCTAGGAATCAAGCCATGCATGAGATATGAGCTTTTTGAAATAAGAGACTAGAAGTTTTGTGTGTTTGTGACCATATCAGCCATGCAAAGGCTTAAAGTCACTGACTTTATGAAGTAAGAGCTGTTAGGGAGTCCAGATCTGTGATTTGAGCCAAGGTCTTAACTGATTAAGACCAAATGAGTGAGAAGAGTGAAATTGGAGGTACGATGGGCGTAATCCCATTACGCGCAGCGTAGGGGTCGCGCATCCCCGATACCTGCATGGCAGCTGAGTACGCACAGGTTGGAGAGCTGGTACGCACAACGTACTCCCTGCCGTTGACTTTTGGCTTTTAGGGTTTGGTCAATTTATGGACAATTATGGCCATTGAGGGGTAAAATGGTCTTTTACCCTTCTGTGAGTTTGTAGAAGGTTTAGTGTAGCTTCTTGAGAGCCGTGGTTAATTAGGGATAATTGTTGTATGTGTTAGGCGGAGGCTGGACTGGTGATTTTAGTTCGAGATTAGCCGATTTCTTGCAAGGTGAGTCTTCTCACTATACTTACCATGAGTGTTATCTTTGTGTGACTGAGATGTCTTATGTGCTTATTTGTGTATTGTGATATTCTGCATTATGTCTTTGTGATTTATGCTGAATATTATTATTATGAGCTTATTGAGTTAGGACCGGAGGGTCCACTCGAGTTGTGGAACCGGAGGGTTCCACTGAGACACATTGACCGGAGGGTCTTATTTGAGTATAGCCATGAGAGGCTAATGAGATATGTGTGGTATTTCGGGGAACTCACTAAGCTTCGTGCTTACCGTGTTATATGTTATGTGTTTCAGGTACTTCTGAGGATCGCAGGAAGGCCCCGACTTGATTGTACACAGACTTGCATTGGAGATATGTTTTTGGAGGATCCTGGATTGTGATAAACATTTTTTGAAAAAATGTGTTGATGTTGGATATTTGAGACTTTTAAGAAATGTGACATGTGTTTACTTGTGTTTGAAAATGAAAAATTTGGTTTGAAAAATTTACAGTGTTACAGAATTAATACCCCATGATTGATGTTATAACCTTTTCCAGCGTGTGCCAAAAGGATAGCAATCCAACATTGATATGGCACATATGTTAGACGCTTGTTTTTCGCTGATACACTCCACCATCTAATCGAAGAACAATCAGGAAAAATCAAGGTTTTTGTCATGATCGATGGCATATAGAATTTGTAATTCAAAAAAATTCAACTGGTCTAACTTCCAGGTTTGTACCCTAGACACTTCCCAACAACCCCCGTCAAATATTTCCCGCTAGCATTGAGACACTGACAAAGAACTTATTTTTTGGGTCTTGTTTTCCCGGAAGAGAGAAATTATACCCAATTTGAGGAAGAATTGATTTGCATCTAACTTTAGAAGGTGTCTTGTGATATGCTTCTGAATAAGGGAGACGAAGAACTTGTCGTATGAGTGTTGTAGATATGTCTACCCTGGAATGACCATCTTCGATAGTTGCAAAAATTGTTTGAGCTTTTGCATCAAAAAACACATGAGTAGTAAAACTCTCATACTTGCTATGGGATGAAGGGCTCTGGAATGTCAATTAGAGCATAACGAAGAGGGCAACACTTTAAATATTCAACAAATTCTTCAATACCTGAATTTTGATGTTATGGTGGAATGACATATGAGAAAGCAACCATTGTTGGATTTGATTACAATGGGAGTATCAGGAGTGTTTGGAACTATGATGACGTTCGCAGGAGGAACAATAGTGAATAGAACTGCATCCATTGATAATTTGAATACAATTGCGGAGCTTTAAGCAGTGAAAAGGATGATCAGAAAGGGTTTTTATGCGTTTTGCTTGAAGAGTTTGCTTGGAGAGGAAAGTGTGATCTTGGAGAGAGAATACTCCTATTTATTTTAAAAAATCCACCTTTTCACATAATCATTGATAGAGAAAAGAATGTCATAAAAATCTTGAAGCCCAAAATATCATGATTTACAGCGGAAATAATCAGTGTGTCATAAAGTGCATCGGAATAACAGATGGGATAGTGATGTTTGTTGATAGCATGTGATTTTGCTATAAATCATTGACATAGTATTACAAGGGCTCATCAGTGTTTGGCTTGAGACACTGAATCATGAACTTCTTTTATTAGAAGAATAAGGACAAGAAGAGAATGATCCGTGTAATACATTTTGGATTTTTAATGTACCCACCGACATAGAGTGTCAAAGTTTTATCAGTGTATGGCAAATACAGTGAATCATTAACATCTTTTATACAAGATTTTTAGGGAAAGAGTTGGTAGGAGCGTGTAATATATCATGGCACATGATAACCCATCGGCACAAATTTTTCAAGTTCTTATTAGCGTCTGGTATCATATGCCGAATCACAAAACTTTAAAGAAGAAAGTAGGCAAGGTTGTAGAACTCGCTAATTGGTACCTGTTCAGCCGACTACCGAGTAGCGAGTACTCGGAAGTACTCAGGGAGTAGTTGGATTTGGTAATTCATACTGAAATATTTTTAGGGAAATTATATATGTCAAAATCATAAGTTGATTGAAATATATTACAAAATTAGATACATGTGAATACACAAAAACTGAAAAACACATAATGGTCTCATTTTGTGAATAATTACTGAAAATTTAAGATATATATGTAGTAATAATCACATGTGTGAGTGTTAAATAATAAATCATTAAGTATATTATACAAATTAATCACCGAGTTGACCGAGTTTTACAACACTGCTCAGTTGAGTAAGGGGCCAATCGGGGAGTACTCGGGATTCTGTAATTCGCCTCGGTCGGGGGATGAGTAGTGAGTACTCGGGGGAGTAATCGGCCAACTCGGGGAGTTTTACAACACTGTAAGTAGGGTAAGAATGGGTTGGTGCATGTGATAAACTATGATATATATAGTCTAACCATTGGCACAAAAGGTCAATCTTTCATCAGTGTGTGGTATTTCACACTGAGTCGTCAAGTTCTTTGAATAATAATTGTAGGAAAGAAATAAGATATCTCAATCACACTGAGGTGAAATCCGCATAAATGATTGACAGGGTGTAACTCGGCAACAAGAAGTGGCTAATCCTTGTATCATAGTGTAAAGTTGCAAACTAGAATCAAATTCACCATAAATTCGAAAAATGTGGTACATAAAAAAAAATTTGAAATCGGATAAGAACAAATGAAATAGTCAAAGAGGATTTAGAATTATGTGGAGAGGACATGATAACTTGAATGTATCCGAAAAACCCGCTCTGATGCTACTTGAAGGCTCGTTTGATTAGATACAAACAAGTTACAATGAAGAACAAAATATTATCACAAAGATGGTTTTCACTATGAAAAGCTCTCACCAAGAGAACAGATGCACAAAGAAACACAAAACAACGTACAAATCGATCACTAGGGTTGAACCCTATTATAGGAATATATAGAAAGACAATTATAGAAATCCCTACATTAACAGGATTGTGTCTAATCTATAATATAAACTGATCCTGATCACAAAGATATCAGATCAGTTATCCAAGAGCTAAAGTTACTATAGTTACAAGTACAAGCTAAACTATACAAAGGTTACACATTGATGCTGGTGTTCACAAGTACGCATTGGTGGTTAGTGTGTGATAGTGTTTGACTCATCAAATTATAAGGTTCGACCTTACAAAGAATATGTAGGCCTACTCTCTAGTGAGAAAGAAAAAAGACAACTCCCATCATTGATTCTCTTTGAAGTTCTCCCCCCACCTGTGTCTCTCGATTTACTTGTACCCTTTTTAAGATACGAATCCATCAATCTATCTTTGAATTTGTTTGAAGCAAATTTCTTTTTACTTGTATGACTCAATTTGGAAATATTTCACCCTTAATCTTGACAAGGTTAATAGAGTTTTTTGTCGTCGTTGGGTTAATGAGGTCAGGTAAGGACTTACTGCTCGAAACCATATTCTCATTCCTACCATAATTAGCCCATCCATATTATTGTTTTCATTATTTAATACTATTATATTTGGCTCGGTCATTGAATTCTCAATTTGCCCAACACTAACATTAGAGATGCATACAGAAATCCGTTTCACTTTTCAAAACTGAAGCCAATCCGAAACCGGATTAGGTCAAAAAAGGTTTGGTCAAAAGCGATTCGAATCGGATTTAAAACTGGATTGTAAATCGGATCCTAATCCTACATTCCAAATAGGATTTAATACCAGATCGTAAACCAGATTTTCCGAAAACCCATTTGAAAACCATTAAAAATCCGTTAAAACCCAACAAAAACCGGATTAAACCGATTTGTATCTTTCATTGAGAAACCGGTCAAATACAGTCAAAACTGGTTTGAAACCGGGTTGAATTAAAGGCAAACCGGATCGATGATGACGTAAGCAAAACTGGATTGGATTCGGATCCGGATCGGATTCAGGTTGTGTGCACCTCTAATTAACATTACTTTTAGTTTCCTTTCTTTTATCCATGTTAACCCTTATGTCAGAAACTTCCCATGTTTCTAGAATGTACTAACTACTCGCTTTCAGATATACATCACTTGGAATTGATTCATCACTTGTCCCTACAACTCCCATGTCAGAATCCTTTGCAAATTTCGGAGATGAGGTTGAAACAGATCTCATCTTTGATGCATTCTTCATGTTCACCTTGTATTTATGATTATTCTTTAAGATACATGCCCCCGCCATGATTTCTACATCATCAAATTTCATATATATTTCATCATCAAATGACTTATCCACCATCCATTCATGCTCACTGTCTTCATCCAATTCATAATCGATTTGAGGATCAACCAACTGAGGATCTTAATCACCATATTCAAGACCTTCTACTCTAAACTAGATATCTCTCAATTGAACTTCAACCTCTTAATTAATTATACTATTATTTTTTGGAGCACGAATACATAATTTCCCAAACGAGAAGTTTATTGCATCAAGATCACGCTTAAAGGGAGTCAAAACCATGCCTAATTTCTTTGTAATTACCAAGAAGACAATCACATCCTAAAAAATTATTGGAATACCCTTTATCTTCAATCAAACCTCCTTTTGCATTTAAATGAACATATCCGCCACTAATGAGCTTTCAAATATTAATAAAACATTGAATCCACCAAGGTGTTTTATTGAGCAACCAGCAACGCCAAACGATTGAAACATCGAGAAGTATTTGGACAGAAGCATTAAATATTTTATTTCCCCTACTAGACAGTTTCCTAACCATGCATGTGAACGTAATGGGACTGCACCATGGTTCAAACTTTTCTAGTTCAATTGATTTCACATCCACTAGAGAAAACTTGGAGTTTAACACAACCATCTTTAACGATCTATTTGACATTCCTTCTTTGTAAGCAAAAGGCAATTTATTCCAACTCCTAGCACTAGTTCCTATAACCTCCATGGGAGCTGATTCAGATCTCTGTTTAGGTGTCAAACCAACAAATAAAAGGGATATAAATAACATAAAAGTCACTGCTACAGTATACTACAAAATAATATAGAGTAAATAGGGTTGAACGACTCAAATATTAGACTGGTTATTTGACCATACTTTTACATAACACACAATCAATTACTAAAACGGGGGTTTTGTTAACATTAGTTGAAACTTCATAAATAAACAAAAATAATGACTAAAATTTTGAAATTAAAAGGGATTCCGGATTCCAAATTCCATTTAAATAGTGTGTTGTTGGATGTGATATAACATCTATTCACATTTCATCTGGATTAATAACTAAAACACTAATGAGCTCTAGTATTTTAGAATTGCCAAAATCATTTTCATTCAAAACATGATCTTCAATTAAAATTTCATCTAATTAATCCAATCTAAACATGTAAGTTCTTAAACTAGATCACTAGATTACTTTATAATTAATGCCATTATAACACTAAATATTCCTCTACTGAATGTAAAAGTACTTAATCTTTTACTACACTTATTTTGATTCTTTCAAAACCAATTAGGCAATTGTTACTAATTCCAAATCACAAAACTTATACGAATTTCGTAATTTGAATAACTAAGATAATTTAAACCCTAAATCCATTGAGCAAGTGAAAAGAGTTTGAATCAAGTATATAATAAAAACCAAATTAAAGATTACTACATTAAACATGAAATTAAGTTCACATCACAATCCGAACAACAAATATCTTAGAATTTAGGAATAAAAATAGAAGAAAGTTAGCCACACATTACTAGTTCAAATATTAATTAAACCTACAAATGCAAATAAGGAGTGTTTCCAAAGTGTTAATCAATGATAAGTTCTCCCAAAATTACCCCCTTGAAATGTGTATTCGAAGTTGTCTCGAAAAATAGCCAAAAAGAAAAGATAAATCATACATCAAAATCTAAAAAACTGTCAAAATTGCATCACACGACCCATGTAATTATTGACCTTGTGAAAGGGCAACCATGTATTGAAAAAGTACATTGATATGACTTATTTTTTTATCCACAAGGGTTTGATCTTCTGAAAGGGCGGTCACGTAATGAAAAACATTTGTTGAATTTCCATGAAACAATCCCGCATAATGGCACGAGTAAATGAAGCGTGGGTTGTGTTTTAATCTGATATAAGTCTATTTCTCGTAATTTCCAACTTCTTCAATTTGACTCTAAAAATTCTGAAACTTCACGTAATGCTTCCTTCCAACATTCCATGAATGCGTCAATCTTCAAATTATCCTTAAATACCCACAAAAACCATGAAAGTAGATAAATCCTCAAACATGTCCTGAAAAATGCATGTAAAACTATACTAAAATGTCATGCAATACTTAAAATAAACATGAAATGAGTATGCACAAAGTTGTATTTTATGCTCTTAACAATCTTTTCTTTGAATCTCGTAACATTTGCACATAGAGCCTCCATCCATCAAAAGCATGTATGTATATATTGATTGAAGCATCATAACGTTGTCCACTTTTATGAACCTAGAAAAACCAAAACTCTCACTCGTACGATTCTTCTTCCCATCCATGTACGCATCCACTATCTTTCCACAGATTTACAATCGTTTCTACAATTTTTCCACTGTTCCATCCATCCAAGAAATTACATAAAGAAGGTAGTTGCAACACCTTGAAAATATTGTCCCTCTCTTTTGCATGATCTGAATCTCTTTTTTTTTTCCTCTCTTGTCCACCCATCTCCTTCGGCAGTGATGTCGGCGTCCTTCCAAGCGACTCTTGATCTCTTCGTTTATGTTTTATTAATTAGTTCTTCCATTAACACCGAATTTACATCCTATACAATACTAAGCTTAGTTTTTTTTAATGGAAAATCTTATCTACTACTAAACAACTCTTAATTCCACTTATTTCCTAGACGGGATATGAACTTTCGACTTCAAGGAAAGATTTCATCACCAGATTCCGCTAGACTAAAAACTCTTTAGTCCATACCAAGTTTGGTGAATTTGTAGTTTCTACACAAACTGAATTGAGATTTTGTAATTTGGAAGTTTAGTTGCGACTAACATCGTTAAATTCAATTTCAAAACATGGAAATATTATTTTGTTTAAATCTTACAATCTTATTTTGGGTCATTCCGATGCATACTACTTGTTGATAAATTTATCATTTTAGCTAATAAATGTCGAAACCTTCTTTATAACAAACTAACAAAGTAAACAATTAATGGCTAAAAAACAGCATGTTCGTAGGTTTAAATAATTTATATATAGTATGTTCTATTTAAATAATAAAAAGCGACGGATTTGAAAAGGTAGAAGACCTTTTTCTAGCCTTTTTTGCTTGATCGTGTTTCGAAATCATTACGTGTTTATTGCGACGAGACGAAAAGGCCACATTTTTGTGTTGTACTATTCTAATTTAAACCAATTAGATTGTGCAATTTAATTGATTATTAAATAAATATCATCTGGTTTTTAACCACGATAAAAGGTATCATCATAAAATAATTTGTATGAAAAAGGGTAGCGTTCTTTTTGTAACGGTAGAGTTCAAAATCTATTTCACGGAGTCGATAAAAGCTAACACAAACATCTATTTAGATTAGATAAAAAAAAATTATTTTTAAGAACTTACTATAGCTAATTATTAAATTAAAAGATCAATGTATTTGAAAGGTTTTGTTGGAAAAAATCCTTTGCATTTTCATATTTATTTTACAGTAAATATATGAAATTTTATTTTATTATCTTCCACTTAATAATGTTATGTATATTGATTAGTCGGTTGAATTTGGTAAATGGTATAGTCTACACGTTCCCTTTTATTCTTGTATGTATAGTATACCATCTTAACGAGGACACATGAAAATAAGGATTCATAGCCGCTTGTCCTTTGCCCGATATGTAAAGACATCAAAATACATCGTATACGGTATACAACCTCCTGATCAAGTTCTAATGTTTCTTGGATTGGGTGGATCCAAAATCCTTTACTTTTCTTGTAATGTTTTTCTTTTTCTAGCTTTGCTTTGAATAAATTTAGCTGTCCAACAAAAAAAGACCATCAAGGAGAAGGATTTTTTTTAGAACGACTGAATTATATTAAACCGGAAAGATTAGAAAGAAGCTAGGAAAAAACCACAATAACATGGAAAAAGCTTAAAAAAATGGTTTTGTAGCCAATTAGACCAAAAAACCCCAACTTTTTGTTCCTATAAGCATACGAAAAACAAAAAAGATTAACTCTTTTCGAGGCTAGCCGTAAGTTTAACAACTCTTGACACAATTATGGAGAGGATCTTTATTAAGTATATATAATACATTTACAGATAAAATATACATGTGAAACGATTAAACCTTAAGTTTAAATATAAATGGTAAGAATACTAAGGGATAATGCCAAATATATCTTTATAGTTAATACCCCCCCCCCCCCCCCCCCTCCTTCAAGTACATGGGTGGTAGTCCAACATAAAGCTTGTGACGAAAATACTCAAATAATGGTTTACGAAGACTCATGGTAAAAATATTTGCTACTGGCAACTACGTAGGAACAAAACGAGTGTGTAGTTTACCAGAGACAACAAGTTCCTGATCAAAATTATAATCACTATCAATATGTTTGACATGTTTGTGAGAAATTGGATTCTGACTGAAAAAGATGGCACTTCGGTTATCACATAGAAGGGTCGGGCGATCAGGAGGTAAGACATGTAGCTCACGAATAAGATGAGTCACCCATACAATCTCAGCAATGGTATTTTCCATCTCCTGTGACTCAGATTCACAACTAGAGCGAGAGACAGTAGGTTGTTTCTTAGCACTCTAAGAGATATGATTTTAACCAAGAAAAATGGAGTAGCCATACGTAGAACGTCATGTCTCAATAAAACGAGCCCAATCAACATCAGAATAACCAAGTATATTTGGTTGGATAGAATGTCGAAAAAATAACCCATATGAAATAGTACCCTTGACGTACCTCAATGTACGTTTAACAGCCTAAAATTGATCAAGAGTTCGAGCATGCAAGAATTGACTTACTTGATAGTCTGCATAAGATAAGTTAGCACGTGTAATGGTAAGATATTGCAATGCACCAACTAAAGAGTGGTATGTAGTAGGATCATTAATGGAGTATCGGAGCTCGTAAAGTAATCTGAGGTGGAAAGTGGTGTAGCAACTAGTTTGGATTTCAATAAGCTAGCTCTAGTAAGAATATCATGAGTATATTTGGCTTGACTAAGAAACAAACCATCAGTGGTATAAGTCACCTCAAGACCGAGAAAATAACTCAAATTGCCTCAAATTGCCTAGATCCATGATAGCAAAATCACGATTTAAACTTAAGATACAAGAGGTGTTAAACTTCAGTTGGTTACCTGTAAGAATCAGGTCATTAACCTAAACCAAAAGATAAAGTGTACAAGTACCCTTTTATAAACAAAAAGAGAAGTGTTTGCATGGCTACAATTAAAACTAAGGGAATATAAAAAAGAACTCGGGTGTTGGAACCATGCACGCAGAGCTTGTTTGACACCATACAAAGCTTTCTGTAAGCGGCACACATGATTAAGGAAATTAGGATCGAGAAAACCAAGGGGTTGTTCCATAAATATGATTTTAGTGAAATGACCATTTAAAAAAGCATTCTTAACATCCAGTTAATGAAGAGGCCATTTATTTAAGACTGCCAAGGATAAGACTATGTGAATAGTAGAGGCTTTCACAACTATATTGAATCTCAAAGAATAATTAAGACCTAGTACATGTGTAAATCCTTGGGCAACAAGATGCACCTTGAAACGACCAAGAGAGCCATCAGAGTTGTATTTCATCCAAAATACCAATTTAGAGAAACAACATTCAAACTAGTAGTTCTGGGAACTAACACCTATCTGGAATACAGAAATGAGTGGGACAATTAAACACACCAAGATCAAGAATTTGTATCATTCATGGACTCTCCTTGTGTGTGACTTGTATGATAACAAAATGAGTTATAGGTAGATGTTCTTACATTTTGGAAATCCATAAATGAACCACCAAGAAGATGCTAAGGGAGAAGTTCTATGAATTCCCACCACAAGTCTACCAATTGCACCAAAGACTTCACCTTTCTTCTCCACTTCAACACACTAACCAAGAAAAGAACCCTAGAACACCCTCTCAAGAACATGGAGGCGTAGGGTAGGGTTTGTTGGCTGGAAATGAGAGATTAATCCCGGATTAGGGTTAGGTGAGGTATATATATGTGTCCATTTTTAATGTAGGCACCTCAAAGTGTGTAAAAATGGCCATACGACCCATATGCATGATCAAGAATTCATTTTCTACACTTTAGCCCACATAAGTTAACTTTAAACAATAGAAAAGTAACTTAATATGGAAATGTAATGGAACTAACCTCAAAGGCAAGGTAAGAAAATTCAGGTCGTTACAATAATGGCCTCAAGTACAGGATCGAGTCGGGCGTCGTAATAATATAACTGCAAAACAAATCATCATAACAACATAAGCTTCATGGATTAGTGAATAACAACTACTAAAACATAATTAAATAAATCACATAATAACTCATTTTCTAAATAGCCTTTAATTTATATCAATCAGTGGTATTCTCATGATTAACCCCTCGATAATAATTTATCACTCATTCACAATTCTATCTTTAAATCGGTAATCTATTTCTCACTCGTGATCAATTTCTCGATTAAAGATCTCTCTCTCTCTCTCTCTCTCTCTATATATATATATATATATATATATATATATATATATATATATATATATATATATATATATATATCAAAATAAATCTTTCGTTCACAATCAATCTATTATTTAAGCTTTATCTCTTAATAAATAATTTGTCTCTCAATCAATGATCTAATTCTCATCAATAATATATATCTCAGTCATAATGTATCTCTCACTATCATAATCTATCTTTCTCAATATTAATAAATCTCTCTATTAGGATCTATCTCTTTTAATGGAAATTAATCTCTCTATCCTAATCTCTCACTTGTTTATGACCAATCCATCAATCATGATCTATCTGTTATTCATAATTAAGCTATTAATTATAATGTATTTCTTAATAATGTTCTAACTCATAGTAATGAATAATTTCTCAACAAAAATCAATTATTTAAATCCTTGTACAATTCATATATCGCGTATCACAAATATCATAAATATCACATATATCACAAATCTAATATATTACTCAAAAATAATCTATCTTTTAATGTAATATATATGTCAATTATAATCTATCTCATCAATCAAATCTCACAATAAGATATTTATCTCTCAGAATAACCGATTTCTCTAGTATCAATCAATTTATCTTAACAATGTATCATATAAATCATGTAATGTATAACACAAACAACATATTGATGGATGTTAGAGTAGAGTTAGTCACCTGGTTAATTAGCATACTTATTCAAGTTTCGATTTCAATCGTTTGCTGCCTATCAACTCATCAAGTGGTAGCATGTCAATGTATCCTGTAACTCATCCTCGTATCGCCCGTATAACGGTATAACTTTACCATAGTAGTCTTTCAAAAACACCTCCCTAACAGCATCTCTGATCCCGCATGCAAAAAAATCTCTCAAATGACACGACACTCATACTTTTATACACTGGTGTGGTCATGTCTTGACCATATCAGTGTCATGTCGTGACAACCAAATGGATCCAGGTTTCACAACATGTCACACTCTTCCGCCAAGTATCCTGATGACTTGCCTCATTTCACGTCGTGAAACATCTCTTGTCCCTTCGTGAGCAATATACATTCATGTCGTGATGGTAAAAAGTTAACCGTTAACTTTAACTTTCATTGACTTTCTCAAA
This sequence comes from Lactuca sativa, assembly GCF_002870075.4. NCBI lineage: Eukaryota > Viridiplantae > Streptophyta > Magnoliopsida > Asterales > Asteraceae > Lactuca > Lactuca sativa. Next base: position 193,860,483 of record NC_056624.2, read on the forward strand.
ATAGCACCGTGTGTTTATCTAAACTTCAAACGTTCATAATTTTCTCATACAAACTTTGTTTTCGAAGATCTTTATATCCACGAAATCCTCTTAACAAGATCAACAAGATTACTTGATTTTATTTTGATAAATAACATTTCTCAATTTAAGTAACTCCATACTCTATTTCTCCTACTTTCCTCATATCATTTTATATCTTCTGAAATGATACCTAGTCACGAAAGACAGGCATTACATTACATTGGTTTTTACATGCAAACTTATTAGACTTTTTTAACTCTTATCTTATGTGATATTTTTGTGACCTTTATCTCGTGACATCTTCCTTATGTCAAGATCTTGTGTCCTTTAGTTCTTCCCATTTTCACCAATAAATCAATCATCCAATTGCTCAAGTTCTTTAGTATCTAATTTCTAGCCAAGTTATTCCATGTAATAAAGTGAAGTCTCATGTAATCAACCAAACATTTTAACTTAGTAGACATATTATACTACTTTTTACATTTTCTGATTCCAATGCTTATTCTATGTTTATGCAATTCATTATGATATTTGGATGTCTTGTTTCCAATCATAATGGCTTAAAATACTATGTTAGTTTTCTTCATCAATATATTTTTTTTGTGTAACCTCTCATACATAAATTTGTTGTGGTTTCTAAATTTATTTAGTTTCGTCAATATGTTGAAACTCAATTTGTATTTCTGATTAAATATTTTTAATGTAACATCGGGTCAATATGATAATTCTTAGTTTCATTCATTTTTTTCATGAAAATGGAATTTTATTTTGTTTCGTATTTCCGCATACATCCTAAAAGACAGTAAATTATAAGGAATGTTGCACACTATTAATAATGTTAGATAAACACTTTATTTACACGTCAACATCTAACCCATATATTATGTTGAAGCTCTATATATTATGGTTATTCACCTTCTAAACATACTACCATCATATTTAATAAATCAAGACACTCATTTCGATTGTCTCTTTTAAGAAAACACTCATCATATATACATCGTTGTGTTTATTGGTTTTGATGATACACTTACCTTACTATTACTTATAAGCTTCATTCTCAAATCATGTCATGTATCTTTCTGGGGTATCTATCACATATTCATGGTTCTTAATTACTTGACCTGTCCATAAAAAGGACATTATTTTTTTTACATGTAGTGTTTGGTGAGTGTATTCTTCTTTTTTGGTCCATGTTATTGTTCCAATCCCCCTCGTAATACTTCCTTGATGATTTATCCTCAATCTAAATCTGTAATTCAATCCCTCTCATATGTCTTTATAATATCTAATCACCCAATAATCACTCTAGACAAGCTTTTCATTACCAAACCTTATGTTGCTCAACCTTAATACGACCACCATATCAATAATTTCATTTTCGTATTTATAAGTTTTAAAGGACCCAAATTAGACCAAAAGTTGTAAATGAAGAATCTCATGCTCTTATCTCCATAGGATTTAGGGTCCTTATTCATTGGACATGGAGTAAATATTATATAGTCTTTATGGTTTCTCAATTCGGAAATGAATGTTGATGGTAGTTTTGCTTGTTATAAAGTGTAGATAGTCGTTAGTGTCTAAATTCAGTGATAGACATTAATTATGATGATACTTTTAGATTGGTTGTTAAATTGGGAATCATTCCTACCATGCTCAATAACGTCTTCTCCCTGTATTTACTAGCACATCACCTTAACATGAAAAATGCCTTTCTTCATGACTATCTTCAATAGACTATATATATACATCAACCATTGGAGTTCAAGATCCTTGGTTTCAAATCATGTATGTCACCTTCACTTATCTCTGTAAGGCCTTAAGCATGCCCCCCAGGTTAGCGTTTTATAGTGCATGTTACTAGCATTGGCTTTTAATATAGACTATCTGATAGTTCATTTTACATTTTTCGATAGGATCGGTGCTTAGCCTACTTCATCCTATATGTGGATGGCTTCGATTTGAGAATATCATCCCCATATTTCCTTTGGCACGTCACCACATCCTTTAACCATGAGTTCTCCATGGATGGTTTAGATGAATTTAACTACTTTCTCAAGATTTCTACCATATTTACCATATCTAATGCATTTGTTTGTCAATGGGGGTATGATATAGAGATTCTAAAGTAAATACATATGCTTAGTGAAAACCCTATCACACTCTATCTGAAATATAGTTCAAATTGGATGCGTAATGCATGCTAATTACTAGTCATAACTTTTACCAACCTTAGTTGGTCCCCTTTGGTTGGTTACATTCACTCGTTCAGACACTACCTTTATTTCCTTCAAATTTGCCTCTTTATGAACAATTCACATTATGCATGTTTTTGCGCATTCTTTGATATGTTAAATGCTCTCTAGACCATTATTTAGATATGTGTCCACTTACTACGAGTTTTGTTGCCTGCTTCAATGATGACTGAAGGTGGAATGTGGATGTCCTTATACTCAATGTTCTACATTTGGCTACTATGTTTTAGGTAGTAATTTATTGTCTTCGTCCATCAAACATATATGTGGGATCTCTTAATCCAACTTCAATATTAAATATCATGGTGTGGCCAATGTTGCGACTATACATGTTAGCTTTATAACTTCATCCATGCGTTACATGCCTCCCCTACCATTATGTACTATGACAATGCTACTGTTGTGTACATGTCTACTTTTTCCAAGATCATTTTGCTTAGGGTGAGGTTTAAGTTTTCAATGTCACTTCATTTTTATCACTATACATCTTCAACATTGATTTTCGTTATCTCTATTTTATATAGGTTTAGGTCCATTTTGAATAATCAAACTGTGCTTCACAAAAAATTTGAATGGGGATTTTGTTAGATAATGGGATGAGTTTCTGCCACCATTTCAGGTGTCAAAAAAATTTTAAAATTAAAAAAAAATGAAAAATGATATATATATATATATATATATATATATATATATATATATATATATATATATATATATATATATATATATATATATATATATATATGGGCATGAAGATTGTGACACCATCCGCTCATGTTGTGATAAAACGTAAGCCTTACAATCGGGTCGTGTTTGGGTGGGCAGGTCGTGGGTTGACGGGTCAAAATATACCAACTCAAATACGACCCATTTAATTATACATGTAATGGGTTGGTGGGTTTGGAACATAAACCTATATATGACCGTCAACCCACTTATTTATATGGGTTTACAGGTTGGCGGGTTCGTGGGTCAGATTTGAGTTTGTGTGTTTGTGGGTCAAATTCCATAAATAAAATTGATAATTAAACATGAATAAATTATTGATGCAAACATATCTTAATTTTAGAAACTTATGTCTTAAACATCTAATGAAAATTAAAAACATTCATGGTAACATGTCCAAACTAAAACATTAATATAAACATAGATAAATTCAATCGTAGGGGTCGACGTCGTTCGATAATGATTCAATCGTTCATGTCGCCGTTCTTCATGAGTTCGTTTTGTCGTTCATTACAAAGGGGAGACCGGGAGAGGACTTATTCGATTTTGTATGTGAGATACTGAGATTATTTAGGGAAAATGTCAAGCGTGTTGCAATGCAAATCAACAAATGGTTACCCATGGGTCAAATGGTCAATGGTATCGAGTATCTTATCATAGTATAAAGTATAAACTATATAGAGTATAATAGTTAATACAAATAAAAAATATATATAATTTTTTTAAAAAAAATCTAAATCGGGTTGGCGGGTCAACCAGTATATTTTTTGTGAAACTCATATATAACCTGTTTAATAAACGGGTTGACAGGTTAGCGGGTTGACAGGTTGAAAAACTCAACCCAAACCCGTTTATTTCATGTCGCAGGTTGTGTTGAGAATTGTTAGACCTCATAAAAAGATGATTGATTGTTGAAGTTAGTGCTGATATGGCTACGGATTTGGCTTGAACCAATACCCTTAGACCTTATGAATATAACTCATGTAAGACTCATTTTCTTATAATCTTGTATTGATTCCATCCTAATAACTAGATTTCAATCAGGAAGAAAATATATTCTATGAATTAGAACCAAAAGAAAATTTTATATACTTCTACATTCGTTTACAATTAAATCTTTACAAAACTAACTTCATCAGCTTATTACCGGTCCGGATTTCAATAACACATACGTTTTAGTGTTTCACAAAAGTTTAAAGTTGTAATCGTAGAAAGAACTTAAATATTTATTTATAAAAGAAAATATTATATTATATAATATATAATAAACCCATATCTCAACCCTTAAATTTAAATGGAGTGTTAAAATCGATAGAAACGTGGTGGGATTGTTTGACGATTTTAACGTGAGTGTTCGAGGTCATTTTATTTTTCTCCAACCCGTGATTTACATTAGATTCATGAGCTGGAATGATTGAATGTGAAGTCTGGGCCCAACATGGTCCCACTCACCTGTCCTTTGACATGTTTAATCATATTACGAAAGTGTCACTTCTAATCTAAAAGAAATAATATAAACATGACGTTTTAATTTCAAATCTAATTCAATAAGGCACTTCTATAAATTGTCGAATTATAGGGTATATATATTCATCCACTCATACAGTGGTATACGAAGAAATTAGAAAGTATGTACAAAATTAACCCTTAAATAATAGTATTCCCTTAAGCATTAATTATGTATTTAACTTATGGTTTCAATTCCATTCGAATGAATAAATCTTATGAACCGATCAAATTGTCACCTGTATCTTTTTTTTTTTTGGTCTTTTTTTTCTTTGCTGACATGAGTTTTATAGTTAGATTATTACTATTATTATTATTATTATTATTATTATTATTATTATTATTATTATTAAAAGAAATCTACGGTTCGTTACTCTCTCCCTCTCTCTTAAAAGAAATTATGAAAATAATATCAATAAAAAGAATATGGAAATCAATCATTCTCAGGTAAGGGTTAGGTATAGGAGAAAAAAGAAAAAAGCTAGAGGGGCTCTAGCATTATAAGAAACTTCAAAACAAAAAGAAACCCACAAAACAACCTGAACTTCATCTTAGCCTCTATATATAAATATATTTCTCTCTATCATCAACATTCAACAATGGCTGTCTAACTCCTTTGTATCAATGTATCATTGTAAATAGTGACGGGGGATTGTCGAGTAAGGTTGTATAATTGTATTTGACATGTATACGGGACCATATAATTTAACTTAATTTTCGTTTGACTTGAACCTATAATCTCAAGAAGGGAGGACAACATGAGATATTATTGGGATAGAAGTCCTTTCATTGATATAACAAAAATATAAATGCAATAAATCCCGATGAATAAGGGATGGATGTATACAAACAAAATACAAAATATATTTTATGAATATAGTATTTGGTAATAAAATCAAAATAGGTTATACTTTTGTTTTTTAAAAAGTTGCATGAGATAATTTATTGATAAATTCATTGAGATTTTCCATAACTTTTTCATATATACATTGAAATATTATATGTAATGTTACAAACTTAAAAATAATTTAATAATTTAGTATCTCTTAAAGATAACCTATTGTATAGAATTAATTTATAATGACTAATTGTAAAACAATTTTATATGAGGTCACATACGATGACAATTAAAGGTTGACACGGTAAATCCAACGATGTGGATGAAACTGAATTTTTCCTTTTAAAAAATGTGAGTTATTAGCTTATAATAATAAGAGAATAAAATTATTTTATACCTTTACCATGGTTCAAATGATTGGAAAACTCTTTGTTACTGCTTAGTTTAATATGATAAAATTTGCGATTTGTTTTAATAACGTTTTATATAATATAACATTGGTTTTGAATTGTATATTTAAATGTCGTTTTACATTACCATTTAGCTTATAAGCTATTTTTAGTAAATGTTAGTATTACTTTATCACCGAATATAATAAAAAAAAATTAGTTTTTTAATTAAAATTAAATTTTTAATTAATATGTCCAACACAACCTAAAAGGAACTGTTGCATGACAGTCCAAACAAAGTGTGGGCCCAACGTAAAAACAAAAATAACCCCACTAAGGACGAATATATATAATTTCCCTTATATTAAAACGAAGTAGATGAATACCCATATATGTTGCGCAAATTAAATTATCTAGTAAAAATTTAGACAAATATATATTGTTTAAAATGTCTAATTACTATTAACTAGATTATGATCCGCGTTAAACGCGGGAAACATATAATAAAATGCAAATTTATATAGATATTACAAAATAATTATAAAAAAAGTGGGGTTATTGGTATTATTGAAATGTGTAGAAATTACACTGAAATAGATAAATATATATAGCGTTGAAGGACCTCTTTATAGACAACATTTTTTGTTTTATTAGTTCAATGACCTTGTTTGTCACATATAAGTATCTTCAAATATTTTTTACTTGTGACACGGAAAATAACTATGTATAGCCAACCATGCGTGAAAATGGGTCTACACAAATATAATCCAACATTTAACAATGTACTTTCAAAATACATTGTTATTTTATGGCTATATTGCGAAATATAATTGTTTATTTCAAAAAATAGCAATTTATTTATGTTCCTTCAAAATGAACCACATAAAACCCCCCATAATATTAAATATAAAGAAACTACAACCAATAAATTTGCAACGAAGCTAATCATCTCCCTCAACTTCATCTCTACTATCAGATCTTTTTTTTCCTTAATCTGAGTTATTGTCACTATCATCGACAATGTTAAGATTCATTGATGGCTTCTTTTTTATTTTAGGGATAATATGACAGAAATCATTTATCAAGTCCATAAATATGTTTATACATTCGTTTTTTTGTTGTTGATTTTGATATGCCTTCTTCGGTTTACCACCATCTTTTTTTTTTTCAGGCTCCTTTTTTTATGAAATAACATTTTTTTGTGAAATTCTTTCTACGGTTTTGAGTATGTGCAGGTATGTTGATTTTTTTTGAAGTAAAGAAAGTAGGGTTTTTGTTCGATGTTGGTTCCTAGGTTTGGTTCTTATTTTTTATGATTTCTCATAATCCATTGCGTTTTATTTTCCATCTTTATCTACAATCTTTGTGTATATAACACTTTATCCATATAGTCTTTCACTATAGAGTTTAATGAAGGAAAAAAGAAACACCCATTTAGTTTTATTTATTTTGGAAATTATCGAGCCTCCATGCAAAGCTTACAACATAATGAAAAAAAAACAAAAACTTTTATGATTGCCTACGTTAACAGCCTAACTATTAGTTTTTTTAAATTAACATTTTGCCTTTGAACCAAAACTAAAAAACATATAGCATAACAACAAAATTTATATTTTTCTTTTTTTTAGAGTAGATTACATTTTTGGTCCTTGAGTACACCTGATTTTTTTCCAGAAGGTTCTGAGGGGCGTTTTTGGTATTTCAGGGTCAAATGCTGACTCTAGTTGAGTGCACACTTCTATTATACCGTACATTCTTACCTGTCCATGTATGGTACCGATTCTCTTTGAAAAAAGAATACGGGAGCCTATTTTCATCTTTCACAACATGCTTATATTTAACTTTAAAGCTTACATCAATTCTTGAGAATGTATATTTCTTATTTTTATTCTGTTACTACCGGAGACATAAAAAAAACTTTCTAATGAGGGCGTTCATGTCTTTTGTACAACTCATCTGTTATATTATGTCATGTCATCTCTTGTCTTGTCTATTGATTTTTTTACAAATGTATACACACACATGTAACGTCATAATTTCATTATATATAACATCCAATTTTAACATTGAGTTTATTGTTTTCGAAAATAGGATCATAGTTACCAACTAAAAAGATGGAACCAAGAACCGAACACAACATCAAAAAAAAAATTCAAAAACAACATTATACATCCAAATTATAAGTATTCAACAAAGAACCATACGAATGAGTAAAAACATATAATTTTGAAAACAATATCAAACTTACAGATTAAAATGATTTAAGGAAGAAATACATACATTTATTCGACTAATCAGACTGATGGGAAGGTTGGAGTTTTTTTTGCATTTGTTTTCTACGTAGGAATTATAACATAATGTTTGTGTAAATCGATTATTAAAAATGTTTGAAATATATATAAAAGTCAATATGATGAAAATTAGCAGGTAATCAATTGAAATCTCATTTAAACTTAAAATAGAAGATATCATGCTTGAAAGTGTATTGGTTCATAAAAATATCCGAAACTTTTGAAATTTGAAATTAATAGTTTCCGAGATTTCAACATATAATATAATTTGGAAAACAATTTTGAAAGGAAATAGAGCCTAAATTTAAGATTTACATTAATAAAGAACCAATTTTGTAGTTGTAAGTTTAGAAAGAAATCAAATATCATTTTCATTCAATTCCTACATTTAATTTCCTAATATAACGGGTTGACTTCTTGTTTGATCAAGGTGACGTAAGCAAATTGATCTAAGGGTGTAAAACCTATAAAGAAAACACAATCTAACGGTCCAGATTGTTTTAGATGAAGTCATAAAGTTTCTCTTTTAATAATATTTAAAGATTATGAAACACTAATTGTTATACTAAATAGTTATCAACGCTACTCAATTGCTTTTACCTGTAGTTTGCATTAATAACTTAAATCTAAATATATTGATTTAGAGTTACCTTTAAATTTAATTATGTAACAATTTTTTAATTTTTATTATGATGATTAACAATTATTTGTAAAGTAATGTAATCTAATTACTATTTTATGTTATAATTATTTGTTAGTACTATTAATTAGTTTAGAAAACATCTTTTTATCATTAAAAAATTAAGAAGATTAAAATCGAGGCATAAATCTTTATTTTTTTCAATTAAATTATACTTTAGTTAACCTTTTTGTGAATCATTATTAAAAGAGTTTTTTAAAAAGTTATAAAGCTTTAAAATAAATATCGATTCATGATTATATTTAAAATATTTAAACATTTTTAGCTATTTAAAAAAATTCACGATATTTGAATATGTTTAAATTTATTTGCTATTTTGATTTGGATTTTGAATTTAACATCATATTTAAATTAATACAAGATCTATGTAGTTTCTATTCTCTATCATGGTCGGTCATTGTCCTATCTTAAAAGACTTTTATACAATTTTTATTTTATTTTATATTTTCTTTAAACAATTTTAATATAAAAATAAATGTTTAATATTTGATTACATTTTAAGATCAGGATGTCAAGTTGTGTCGTTGTCTCTCAAAACTTTGTTGGAGTCAGATCGATATGTGTGTGAGATTTGTAACCAAGGCTTCTAACGGGATCAGAATCTACAGATGCGTTAGAGGTGACATGAACTGCAATTAAAGTGGGAGTCGTCGGTGATAAAGGAAAGAGTTTTTGTGTGCCCGAAGCCTAGCTGCTTGAAGTCACAGGTTTTTGTTCAAAAGTTGGAAGCTTTGTTTAGTTTAAAAAGAAAGGTTTCACATGATGGAGGGCAACAATTTGTTTTGGCTTGTTAAGGATGATAATTAGATGGATTTACCTCATGGGAACAAAGTGGTTGACGCCAATTTATGTGATAAAGCAATCGAAGAGGTGGATATGAACATAACTGAACCATGGGAGTTTCCAAGTGAGTTCTTTTTCTTTTCCAATTTCAACTTTCGATGGAACTTAAGAAAACACATCTAGAAAAATATATAATGGCTATCAGTTGTATAAATATCAGTGTTGTAAAAGTTGGTATTGGCGGTCGATTAATCGATGTTAAGCGGTCGCCAACCAAATTACGTTTATACCTAATCGGCCTATGTAATAGTTTTGGGTCAAAGTCGATAAAATCCGAACCTAATCAGAGCTAGGCGGAGCTAGGCTCGCTGATCGGTCAAATGCAGTGAACAAAATTCAAAACATTTTAGGGGCAAAATGTGACATCCCCGATTTTCAGAACCGATTAAAACTTTTTATTTATGTTTTATTTAACTGAGAGGAGGAAATTTCCATTTAATTAAAACATATTGAGATAACAAAAATATCCGTTATATTAAATTCTGAGGATGTCATTGTTAATATCGAAACGTATATTACAACATAAATATATAAAAGGTCCTGAAATACTATAACAGACACATCTCTTATTTCACTCGACAACTTAACTAAGCTTCAGCGGCCTTACATCCAGTACCTGTGATGTATATAAAATGAGTGGGTCAAGTTTGGAAATCTGGTGAGATGCTTATGGTTTTCAATTTCAAAATAATTTAATTATAATAAATCATAGTGTTATTCGTGTAAAACAATCATTGTCAAATTATATAAGGTATATAAAATATTACATAAATATCTGTGACATCCCCAATTTCACGGCCAGAAAAGACCAATTTGTTTATGCTTTGTTTTTAAAATCAGAGTAATCGTTTAAAGAAAACTGTTGCGGAATTTGTTCCCAAAACAAAATATGATAAAATTTATCAAAACGTTTCTCAAAGAGAATGGATTTTCATTAAATAATAAAACTTTGGGATGTCATGTTCGATACAGACCAAAAGCATAAACAATATAAAATAGACCTTACAATAGTTATTTATAACTACTGATCTATAATCCAAACTCTCTCGTCAAGTCCGCCAACTTATACCCTTATACCATTACGTGTAATGAAAAGAAAACTGAGTGGGTCAGGCTTGGGAGCCTGGTGAGCATATAGGGTTTTCAACCCACAATAATATAATTATTATATTTAATCAGCAAACAATCAACCCAATTACCCATCCCCATTATTTTCTTAAGGTTTTACCCTAAGAATCAACTATCCTTCATTCATTTATTCGTAAGGAATTGGCACGAATTCCATTACTGCCAAAGTTTATTTATCTAATACTAAATCCATAGCTATCAGGTGCTAACTCCATAGTCACAAAGGTTCACTTAACAAGCGCTAACTCCATAGTCGCCAAGGTTTACTCAACAAGCGCTAACTCCATAGTCGCCAAGGTTTACTCAAGCGACGCTAACTCCATAGTCACCAAGGTTCACTTAACAATATGCGCTAACTCCATAGTCACCAAGGTTTACTTAACAATAGGCGCTAACTCCATAGTCACCAAGGTTTACTTAACAATAGGCGCTAACTCCATAGTCACCAAGGTTCACTCAACAATAGGCGCTAACTCCATAGTCACCAAGGTTTACTCGATAATAGGCGCTAACTCCATAGTCACCAAGGTTTACTCGATAGGCACTAAGTCGCATAGTCGCTAGGGTTTTCTCAATAGGCACGAAGTCACATCGTCACCAAGGTTTACTCGATAGGCACTAAGTCTCATAGTCGCCACTATTTCATCTACCCATACTCTACCCAACATATTTGTAGATATAAATACTTACACAGTTTAAATCATTTAACACTTATGTAAAACATCAATTCCACGCCCATCTCAAATAGACAAATAATATATAAACACATAGCACGTATTTCATAGCAAATACTTCATATTTATGTGTTAGAAGAAAGTAACTACACACTCACGCATATAAACAACAATATACTTAATACACTCAAACCATACTTGTATTATTATCGTGTTTATGAAAGGTAGTATACACTCACCTGATCAGAAGATGATCAGATAGCACTACGGCTTGCAGAAGTAGAAATCCTCAGCAGATCTGGAAGATCTCTACAAAAATCGAACTTCTCGCGGGCAGAGCTTCGGCTCGGGAATCGCACTTCTCGGGATCTTCAGGCTTTGGGACTTGCTTCGGGTCTCGGGGTTGTTACCGGGGCTTCGGGGTACTTCTGGCACGCAAATCGAGGTAAAACGGGAGAGAGAGAAGAGAGAATGAGCAACCAAACTCGGCTGGCCCTTCAAATCTATTTATAGGGCAAATTTGGCCCTTGCCACGTCGTGGCAACCTTTTTCCACGTCGTGGGCTTGGTCGTCACTGCATGCGTCATCCCAAGTTGCATCTGGGGGCCTCCCGGAGGTGTCAGGAGATTTGCCACGTCGTGGTCTCTGACAGTTTTGGGGTTTCGCGCCCCGAACATTAGAAATCCATAACTTTCGCATACGAACTCCGTTTTCGACGTTCTTTATATCGCCGCGAAGGTGAGATTATGCTCTACAACTCTCGTTTAGACTCCATTGGCTAATTTTGACTTTATTTTTAATATATTATAAGTATATTACTTATATATTATCTTTAGTAGGCCGGGACAGGAAAACTCCGTTCGAAATTCATAACTCCTTCATCTGAACTCCGATTCCGCCCGTCTTTCCGTTGTTGTACTACTATCGATGAGATCTTCAATTATCATTTAGATCACTAAGGATAGATATCTATCTACCTTAAATTCACTATTTACGTCGCGCTGGGTCGTGTCGGTTCTGTCGCAAAACTTCGACAGGTCATAACTTCTTCGTTATAACTCGGATTTTGGCGTTCTTTATATGCATGGAAACCTTGTGACATATACTACAACTTGGTTAAGATTAATCCTTCTAAATAATATTCCATAAAAAAGTCATTTTTGATGCTTATCGTCTCTAAATTGACTAGCCCTGATCTACGGGCGTTACAATATCCTTAAGACATTCTACCCAACCCAACTGATTCCTCAAGAATCCTAAGTCAACGATTATCTATAGGACTCACCCTACCAGATAAACCGTTTGAGTATCTAGTTGACTACACAGCTAGGGGAGTCTATGACTAGTGTAAGTCATATAAAGGCAACCAATGTTCAGAGTTATTGATAAGTATCTTATCTATGTCTGTGGGTTATAAATCCAAATTAGCAACGTAATTCACTAGACCGCCTGGAATAGTTAAGTGTTGTCATCTACTTTGGTTAATGACCCAAACATACTTGCCAGTTGCTTGATCTAGACCCACCATTTCTGGTCATCCAAGAAAGAGGAGGACCACTACACTCCGCTCTGATCTTACACTCTACCCCAGAATCAGACCTAAATAATTTCCAACTTATTGGGAACTAAACACCTTATGAAAGTCTTATTATAACTAATCCAGACTTATACTAAAGGCAAACTATGTCTAGTACAGTTCTTAGTACGCATTACTATTATAGGTATACAAATAGCACATAATACAAATAAAACATATAGAATTTAATAGATACTTTTACTAAATTATGTTATTGAAAGTAACTATGCACTCACCTGACAAAAGTAGGTGACTTCGGGTTAGGGTAGCGCTTCGCCTTAACACTTCTCAAAGACCTAAACGTATAAAGCACTAAGTCTTAGTCTAGTTTCATAATCATGGCGACTATTTAATGATAGTCAAGATTCCTCAATGATCCCAATATCTATATCAAGATCTATCAAGTAAGGAATAACTAGGTATGATCACATCGGAGGTAGGGTCCGTTTGGTATGTATATTATATTGTTTGGATATCCCACTTTAAACACCTCACTAAATCCAGCCTAGACATCACTCCCGTAAGTAGATCAATTAATATAATGACTTGGAATCACTGATAAATCTTAATTATAGGTTCATAATAATGACTATGACTATAATTAAGAGTTACACCTAAAATAAATAAGTGTAGCTTGACTTACAGAGTAATCTAATGAAAACCAGGAATTATGCGGACATAACTCCGACTCAGGTGCTTCTACTAGATTGCTACTACTAGTCGGGTACTTCAGGGGGTCGTAGGGCTTCGCCTACATTCAGAAAACTAAGGAAAAATTGGCTACAAGAGTGTGAACTGAGAGAGAGAGAGAGAGGGAGAGAGGGGTTGTAGGGGAAAGATATGAGTAACATATACGAGATGGAGCTATTTATAGGAATTTTTGAAATGTGTTCCGCGCATATGGTCAGAAGGGGTGAGGCGTCGCTTTCTTATGGTGCCATGTGTCATGATTTGGGTGGTGTGTCAGTGTGTGTCGCACATTCAGTCGGTACACACGGTTGCGCAAAAATTTTCCTAATTTCTAAAAAAAATCTATAACTTGCTCATATGAGCTCCATTTTCGACGGCTTTTATATTCACGTGTAGCTATCGACGAGATCTACAACTTTCAATTCGACTCTGTCGGCTAATTTTGAATTTATTTTTAAAGTTATATCTTTTACATGCTTAAACTGTTAAAGTCTGTGTAAAAATCATAACGCTCGCATACGATATCCGTTATGGACTGTCTTTATACCTACAAATAGGTATGGACGAGATCTTCAACTCACGTTTAGATTGTTTTTCCTAACATCCGACCGTTATAAATTTCGATATCAGTGTTGCACACTGGTGCCTTGAAACTTAGAAAAATCATAACTTCCTTCTACAAAGTCAGATTTGGACGTTCTCTATATGTACACTATCGGTTTAATGACTACTATGACGTTTGTTTAAATCTCTTAGGCTAAAAAGTATTTATCAAAATTTTACTTTTTACGATACGCAAAGTAATGCCGGTTTAATTGCGAAACTTCGAAGAAGACAAACTTCTTCATACAAAGTTAGATTTGGACGATCCTTATATCCCTGAAAACCCGTATTACATATACTACAACTAGGTTAAGATTATTTGTCCTAAATAATCTTTTATTTTCAAATCGTATTTTAATCTTATTTATTTTAGGGAAATTATCACTGTAGCCCAAGTATCTTTAGTATATTAGTTTAAATGGTCCCTCATGACTATATTTTACATTTAAAGGGCTTCTACTTGTAATTTTATGGTTTAAAAGGTCACATTTTAACATTTGAAGCGGTTAAACAGTGACACCCATCCTACTAGGATCTTTGTTTATGCCACGTCATTGCCAAGAAGATTAAAGATGCCATGTCATTACCACGTGTGTATGAGTAAATGAAACCTAATATATGTTTAAACCCCATGAACTGTCCCTTTCATCTTCTTTATTCTGCTACCTTTTCATATGTATCCTTTTCTCAAAACATTCATGGCACAAATCCATTTCTTAAACTCCTCCTCGCTCAAATCAGCCAACATAATCATTGCTATGGCTGTTTAAATGAAGATAGATCTCCATTTTTCTGGAATTTTTATGAGGTACCCCATTATTTTCTACTCAGGAGCAGAGAAAAGGTTTGATGATGTTGATTTTGTTGGAATGGACAAGAATGAGTTTGTGGTGTTCCTTCAAAGATTCGCTAATGAGTTACGTGTGAATGTTTACTTTTGTATGACCAATATTAAGTTCCCTAATGGATTGAGGATAATAGCTAATGATAAAGACTACTAGGAGTTCATCGAAGTAGGGTATGCTTTTGATTGTGTAATTTATGTTACATGGACCATCTTGGTAATAATGTACATCAATGGATACTTGATGAGCCAGCAGAAGTATGCAGTTCATAAGACAAGTTGTCTGCTGGAAATGAAGTTCATGAAGAAGTGCAAGGTGGTATAGATATGGATGATGGAATTGACATTGAGGATTTTCTAGGTCATTATTTGCAAGGTGATACGGAGGATTTGCAAGGTACTAGGGAGGATTTGCAAGGTGAGGAAGATGATGGCATTGACATGAAAGTTGTTAATGAACCTGATAAGTGTATTCCTATGAACAAGAAAAAAGATGATGAGTTTTTGAGAAAGGTGTGCTTAAAGGACCAAGTTACCCCTCATAGTCCACCTCGTGAAGAGCCATATGATCAGCTACATGAGGATGAGGTAATATCTAATGACCAAGCTATTTACAATGAGAATGTTTATTGGAAAAAGAAGAAGCATGTATTAGGTATGAGATTTGTAAGTCCTAAACAACTGAAACATATGATGTGTAACTATGTTGTTGCAAATGGTTATCAATTATGCTACAAGAAAAATGATAGCATGAGACTTTTAGTAAAATGTTGTTCTGGTGCTTGCAAGTTTAGAATGTGGGCTTCTTTGATGAGTGAGGAAAAATCTTTCCAAATTAAGTGTGTGATAAATGAGCATAACTGTGCAAGAAACTTCAAATTAGGTTCAATTGTGAACTATGCGTGGATAGGTAGCCATTACACCACCCAATTCTTACATAAATAAAAAGTTAGTGAGAGGCTCCTTATGGATGAGGTTAAAGAGAAATCTAGGATAGATGTAAGTATAGGACAGTGTAAAAGAGCAAAGAAGTGTGCAATTAAATTGATTGAGGGAACACTAGTGGAGCACTATGCAAAGCTATGGTCATATGGTGAGGAGATAAGAAGATCAAATACTGGATCAACAGTCAAAATCGATGTCTACTATGCCAGATGGTGAGGTGATAAGAAGATCAAATACTGGATCATATGGGATGAATGGTAGAAGATCAAATACTGGATCATATGGGATGAATGGTAGAAACATGTGGCCACCTATTGAGTTCATACCACCTCTACCACCATTGAAGAGAAGAATGCCACGTAGACCAAAGGTAAACAGAAGAATCAATGCATCAGAAAAGCTTCCAAGACACACTATGTCTAAGAAAGGGAAACTAATATTATGCAGTGTGTGTAAAAAAGAAGGACATAACAAGGTTATTTGTTCTAACGTTGAAAGGCCAGAGGTACAAAGGGAAAAGGTTTAAAGGCCCACAAAACTTAAGGTCACCAAAAGGAAAACAAAGGCCAAGGATGAAGATGGTGAAGGAAGTTGTGGACCAAAGGCAGTTGATAGAGGAAGTTGTGGACCAAAGGCAGTTGATGAAGGAAGTTGTCGACCAAAGGCAATTGATGAAGGAAGTTGTGGACCAAATTCAGTTGATGAAGGAGATAAAGGACCAAAAGTTGGTGGTAAAATAAAAAATTCAGAGAGAATCATAAAAATGAAACTTGCAAAGATGGTTAAGAACAATGTTGGGAAAGGACAAACTAGTGCAAACCCAGTAGACCTTAACGAGTAGGGAGTATTTTATGGTGTCACGTGGTTATGTTTGACAATGGTTTGAAAATAAGTTGTAGTTGTTTGGTTTCACATTTAGTTGTTTGTTTAAAGTTAGTTTGTTTGGTTTGACAACGGTTTGTACTATTATCATACTTTGGTTGTCCTTTAATAATATAGTTTTCAACGTGCATGCGTGTAATTCCATGATGTATCTTGTGGTCCTTGTGGTCCTAGTGGACAAATATATAATTATTTTTAACATTTTTTTAATGCTATTTAGCAACGTAGTATATGTAATTAAAAAATTGAAAGGTAATGACATGTGATTCCAACATTTAAGAACATGTGGTCCTTGTGTTCTTAGTGGAAAAATATACAATAATTGTTAACAATTTTAATATGCTTTTTAGCAACGTACTATATGTAATTACATTAAAGGTGGTATAATTTCACCAAATTAAGGGTAATTAGCATCCCTATACGTAATTAAGGGTAAGAACAAGACAACAACATATCAAGGTCACATCACACAACTACAAATTGTTCTTAATTCAACTACCCAAACACATTTGATTACAACTTATAAATGATTAAACCCAAAAAAACCGAACTACCAAGTAAAATCAGCTTCAACTTTAACACTTTTGATTCTAGCTTCTTCTTTGACCTCATCAGTACACTTAAGATGATTTCTTCATTGTTGCATTTTATTTCATAAACCCAAGAAATGAAACATGATCAGGCTCCCTAAATAAGAAATTAAGGTTACATTTAGAAAACAACTGTGAAACTAGGGTTCTAAAAATATGACTACATTTACCTTTTTTGGACATGCATAAAATGGTCTTCCAGGGTTAGTGTCAGTCCGAGATGTGCGAATTATTTCCGGACTTCGACACCCACAGACAATCTTCATCTTGTCGAATTTTGTTGGATCTCACTTTGTAGTTGATTTGAACGAGACAAGAAAAAATGAAAGAGGTACTCTTTTGAATGAGACATCCCTTTTTATAGCCTTTATGAAAATAAAATGACAAAACTACCCTCACCGTGCAAGGAACGTGGGGTTCAAGAACCCAACATATGATATGTTCTCCGTTCTTGTATGATATGTTAACCAAAATCAAAGTGTTCATAAAGTCAAACATGAGATATAAAATGCCTGAGATCAACTCAAGTATTTTTCCATTAAGAAGCTTAACAAACATACAAAATGATTTTCATCAACACAGGACTTTTCACATAATCCATAGATAACAAACAAAATAAGAAAGAAAAACAAGAACAGAAAACCTAAACTATTATATCAATAATATATATATATATATATATATATATATATATATATATATATATATATATATATATATATATATGCGTCATAATGTACCCCCAACAACTTATCCAAGCTTCAAAAGGACTTTGACCCAACCACCATCATCCCAAGCATTGCCACCATGACGTCACCCATCACTACAACAATCGCTTTTAGCTTCCTTTCATGATCTTCTAACTTGTGAGCGAGACTAATGTGATCAACACAACACACAATGAAATCTTTACCCAACTGATCTTTGAGCCTCTGCATCTCGACCCGGTTGGCAGCAATCTTGTCTCCATAGTTGGAAATAATGTTATGCAGGTCTTTGAGGTTGAGAAAATTTCATGAATTTATCGATTCGGGTGAAGGAGGTGGTGGAGCCGACATTGCTAGTATTTAGGGTTTTGGTTAGAATCGTGTTTCCCAAATAAGGTAAAAAAGTCTCGAGAATCTACTAGGTTAAGCCCCACAAGGGTTTATGATCGTGCTTTATGCCCCCACCACCAATGCTTCCTTGTCCTCTAAGGGTGGTTGGTGGGTTGGTAGAAGTTAATGAAGGTATTAAACCGACTTGGGTGGAAGACGAGTCACATCGAGTCATAGACGAGTGAACTCGGCTATGACTCGATACTGAATCACCTGCTTACTTGGCACTCCACACAGTAGTATTACCTTCAAATTTGGGTTAAAGTACCAAAGTGACTGGTCATTTACAAGTACAACCCTTTAAATGCAAAAAATAGTCACGAGGGACCATTTAAACCAAAATACGAAAGATAGTTGAGCTATAGTGACAATTTCCCTTTATTTTATTATTAAATAGTTATATAATTTGTATAAAATATCATATAAAACATATAAGCACATAAATAAAGGAATAATCCTTTCTTATTCGTTCATAAAAGATTACAATATTTGACTTAAGTGATTACAGACTATGACTAATCTAGCAGGAAACTCAGGCGTTACATAAAATCATCACACCATTGATGGGGTTCGTTTCCTCTTACTCATTCCATCTCAATCTCTTTATCAATTTCACTTCTCTCTCTCCTCTAACATCCTCTGCTCCTCTGAAATCCCCCCAACAACAGATTTCATATTTTGCAAAGGTTAGTTCTTCTATATTCATAAATATTATATGTTTAATAGTTTTACTTTCTTGAAAGGAATCAAATTGTTCACATTGATCAACTAGCACCTAATTTATCTAGGAGGATGTAGTTTTTACACAAGTTATCAAAACCAATTGATGCTGCTCTAAAACTTTATTTGTCTCATATAAAATCATGTAATGTTACCAGAAGGACAAAATTACCTATTTTTTAAATACAAAAAAACTTAGTCTATATTACAAAGACTTGGTGAACATGTCAAATGAGACGCACAACCATTCCTAGCCGAAACATTTGTATCCCCTCTATCAAGTTCCGTGTTCTTTTATCTTTGGTAATTTATGAAAAACCTTATTCTTTCTACTTAATGCTGGAGTAGATGTCTAAGCCATTAACTAAATTATTATAAACTTAAATTATTAGCAAAGTTCTTTTGGGTTGCCCTCAAACCTAGTAAAAGACTAGAATGCTATTTGGAGAGAGAGAAAGAGAGAGAGACTGGTTTATTAATATATTATATGATAAGTAAATTAATTAGAAATCAAAATAAATAATTTATTAATGTATTATGATAATAATATATTAATTATAAATTGTATTGTTTAATTATAAATTAATCAGAAATTAATTGGAATTAATTTTGGGATTAATAGAAATAATTAAAAATGGAAGGACTAAATGTGAAAATGTTCAAAAGATTGAACATTGACCAATTCTAGAACCTCCCAAGAGGGTGGACAAATTCTAGAAGAGGTTCTACGGTTTTCCTTGGGAATCAAGGATCCTTGGATACCTTAGGGACGAAGAAAATGGATAACGACTTATCTTAGGAAACTTCCTTATACAATACCTTCCTAGTCACCTATATAAACCCTCCTTGGGGTTCATATTTTTGGCCATCGTAATTCCCAAAGGAATTCTGAAAGTTCCATTCCTTCTCCTCTCTCCTCTTTAGCCTCTAACTGCTAGGGTTTGGGTGTGAGCCATTAGAGGCACGTGATTTTCTAGTGCTAGCTTTCTGAAGTTCTACAAAGAAGGATTACTAGTTTATTTACTATAATAAACTAAAAGGTATGTTTTCTATTATCCCTTCTCCATAATCGAATGTAGCAATATACTTTAGGGTTCTTAAATTTAAATTTTTGTTTGCATATCATAGTGAGAACATAGATCTTTTAGGGTATATGTGAACTTAGGGTTTTATGTTTTCTGCCAAAAATATGATTTTTGTTACCTATAAAACCCACTAGTGTTATCGAAGTGATTGTTCTCAATGATCTTTCACAAAGTTGAATAAGATTAAAAACCCTTTTGATGGTTTTCAATTTCTTCATTTTCAAAATTGCTAGGATTTTGGTAGGGTTTACTTGTTTTAATAATTATTAGTTTTAAATGCCTTGAAATTGCATAATTATTATTTGTTAAATCCCAAAACCTAATTTTGAAATCACATGGTATTGGATTAGGGTTAAATAAATTTTGATTAACTGTTTAATGGTAAATAAATTGTTTAATCCTTATTGGTTTAATTTAAATCGAATTAATTTTTAATAATTTTGAATTTGTAGTTAAACCTAGTATTTTTGAAAAAGTTTTAAAATACACCTTATATATAATATTAAAAAAGTTAATTACTATATGTGTAAGGCTAAGTTTTTAAATATGCCTTTTTTTTACAATGTTAAGCATATCAAAGTCCATGGTTTCAAGAACAACCATAGCCTTTGATTTCTACATGGAAACATTGTGTTAATCGAAAGGAGGGATCTTGTTTAAGGAAGACAACTTGGGATAAAAAGAAGAACACGTGATAACTAGAGTGTATCGTAAACCTAATTTGACTCCAATTAAATGTTTGTATCGACTGATACACTCCAGTATAAATAACAAAGAGAAAACAAACAAAAAAATATTAAACAAAATAATTGAAGAACACGTATAATTACAAAGATATTTTTACAAAGAAAGAAGGGTTCTCACAAAGAGAACGAGGTCACCAAGACTTACATTAGGGTTTCACCCTAATGTTGATTATATACGATTACGATAACTAATATCCCACTATTACGGGGATGTATACCTATATAAGTAAAGCTCTTAATTTATCACTAAGATTATGGATCAAATATCTATTCTACATATAAAATGTATAATTACCTAATATACAAATATTACTTAGATTATAAAGTTAATGCTGATGCTGATAAACTGGGATTGGCGTTGATGTTTGCGTTGGTGCTAGTGGTCAGCGTGTAGTGTTTGACTCATCAAATCATTAGGTGTGACCGTACAGAAGCTATTGTAGATTTCACGAAGAATGCTCTTCCTTTGGGCACACAATCTGAAATGGCCAGTTATTCTTTAGCTGGCCTTGTTGGGTCTTTTCACTTTGTTACAGCTCATAGTGCCGGCTTCTTTGATGAAGGTGCTAACCGTATTGAACGGTTCCTTGTTGATGATGGTGATCTTGTCCGCTTGGTGAAGGAAAATCATGCCCTTTGTTCATAAAATGTTGCGTTGCTGAAGAAAATTTCTGAGTTTGAGGGAAATGTTTCATGATTGGATGTTCTTTCTTCGGAGAAGAAAGTGTTGAAGGAAAATGTCATGAGTCTTTAGTCTGAAAATCTCGCTTTGGGGGCTACGGTGGGTTTGAAAAAGCAGGAGAATGATGATTTGAGTATTCAGTTAAAAAGCCTTGAGAGGGACTTGTCTTAGAAGGAGCAGATGGTGGAGGATATGTCTGTGTCTTTTGAACGTTTGGAACATGATGCTTAATGGATTATGAAGGAGGGTTTTTTAGGAGTAATTGAACATGTCTTGGAAAGTCCTCAGTTTCGTTATGCTATTAATAAATTTTGTGATTCATGTTTGGCAACTAGAAAAGTGTTGCGGATGCTAGAAGCGAAGGAGCTTGTTAACAGTGGCGGAAAATTGGGGGATGTGTTAGAGGATGGGGCAGATCATGGAGTGCTTGTTGATGAGGCTATGGATGCTTTTTCCTCGTTGGATTCTGTGTATATGTTGGAGCTAGAGAAGGTGAAGCATGTGGTGCAAGCGCATGTCGGTGCCGAGTCTTCTTAAGTTTATTGGTTTGTGTTTTTTTATGACTCTATTGGTTATAGGCCATTTTAGCCATTTGAACATGTATTTTCTTGTCATATTTTCTGATCGTTGCTTGGCTTGTAGACCATACTTTTGGATTATTTCTACTATGTATGACTTTTTGTTGATTTTCTTTTTATTGATTCATCTTTGTGATAGATCAATATAGTGAGATTTATGTTGTTCGGGATATAGCATTTTTGGTTGATATTGAGAATGTTATGGGTGTTTGGTTTTCCTTGTTAGGACTTAACTTATGGTTATTTGCTTTTAATTTGGAATGGGTCAAAACCAAAGTCTTTAGGACTGTTTGTCATCGTATATAAATAAGTGGAGGCCTTGGACTCTAGACTCAAGGCAAGTCAAACCCAGGGGCTTTGGAATCGTTTTCCATTTTGAGGAGATATGGTGGGCTCATTGACCTCTAGACTCAAGGCATGTCAAATCCAGAGGCTTTGGAACTATTTTTCATTTTGAAGAGATATGGCTGACGCATTGCCATCTAGACTCAAGGCAGGTCAAAGCCATGGGATTTGGAACCGTTTTCCTTTTTGAATAGATATGGTCGAGGCATTGGCCTCTAGACTCAAGGCAGGTCAAAGTCAAGGGCTTTGGAACTGTTTTCCGTTTTGAAGAGATATGGTCAAGGAATTGGCCTCTAGCCTCAAGGCAGGTCAAAGCTAGGGGATTTGGAACCATTTTTCATTTTTATTGTCACATGTGATTTTATAAGTGTGCACTTTGATATTAAAATTAAGAACATTTGCATTGAGTGCATATCGGGAGGAGAGGGTGATCAGCCCTTCCTATCTTACATGTTTTTAAATGAGAAATACATACATAATAGGAGAAAATGGAGATAAATTCATGCCAACGAGCTTGTTTTTGAATGAGAAAACCATAGGGAATAGGAGAAAAGGGAGAAAAAGTCATGCCCGCGGGCTTATTGTCTATCCGTGGTGTAGGTATCGTTGGGATGGGTCTTCCATCCAATGTTCCCAGGATATATATAACGACCGAAAAATTCCAACCAATTTAAACTTTTCAAAAACACCCCGATTTCATTAATTTATTACAAAAAGGTTTTCATTACAGTTAAATTAAAGTATTCCCAGAATCTCATCACAACACAAACATGAGGAGCGGTACGATCACGCCTTTGCCTTGCCACGGTCTCCTGAAGAACCTGAAAAACATAAAACCACAACTGTAAGCCCGAAAGCTTAGTGAGATATCCCCAAAATACCAACCACATATACCATACACGCATAACATGCCATATCATATCCGATCACAGAACAGCCATGCACTTCGGGTCTACTGTGTGACTGGTCCGCCGCACCGGCCAACAGTCCACCTGGTCCACCCTCCGAGTCTAGCCATATACATCGAGTCTACATTGTGATTGGTCCGCCCGCACAGGGCCTTCAATCCACTCGGTCCACTCTCTGAGTCTACAGTATGACTGGTCCGCCCGCGCCGAGCCTTCAGTCGGCCTGGTCCACTCTCCGAGCCTCGGCCTGGTCCACTCTACAGCCTATCCGGACTACTCGCTGGGCCTTCGGGACAACCAGTCCGCCCTGGGTATCTTGGCCTACAGCACAAAGCAGGACCCGCCTCAACCCAACTCCAATCCAAGAAACCATGTGCACATAAACATCAATCATATAACAATTCACAGTCAACAAACCGATCAAACAGATCACATAACATATCATCATCCTAACCAGGATACCGACCTAACCGGTCACTAGCATAGCATCACCCTACATCTCAGGATACCGACCTCAACCAGGTCTCTAACATATACCATCCTAGCTACCAGGATGCAACATATCAAAACAAAAACATTCAACAAATACCCGGATCTCAATCCGATAAAGGGCCGGCCTTGGTGCCTTAGACCCTGTTGATATAGTGAGGATAACTCACCTCGAAACTGCCGGTTGAAAAGATAACCCAAGCTACTCCGATCACTGATACGATCTCCACCACTGGACAACCACCAAAGCACTGAACTCAAAACAATATCCAACAATTACCAAAATGCCCCTGGAAATCACTGGTCAACCCTTGGTCAAAGTCAAAGTCAACCCCTGACTGACTCTACTCGCCGAGTCAACCCGATGACTCGCCGAGTCCTCATGCCCAGCATTTCCTTCAATCCGTGACCCAACTCGCCGAGTCACCCCGAGACTCGCCGAGTCCAACAACTCTGAGTCCACTCACACACAACTCACCGAGTCATCCCTTGACTCACCGATTCTCAGCTCAACCAGAAAAGATTGGGACTCTTCGACAAGACTTTCCGAGTCCAAGAACAGACTCGTCGAGTCTAAGGCTATCTTCAACTTACTCGCCGAGTTGTTCTTCCAACTCGCCGAGTTCCAGGCCATCTTCATCCAACTCGCCGAGTTCCTGCCTATCTTCAAGCAACTCGCCGAGTCCACCCATGTGACTCGCTGAGTACCACCGGATCTGAATCCATACAGAGGCTTTCCAAGCCATGCAGATGATCCAAACCATAGATCTACCCCTCCTAAGGCCATCCATCACGTAAAGTGGCAATCTTTACGTAAATCCAATGAGATCTAGGCATTTTCACTTTAGGGTTTGGGTTTGGGACAAGATAGCTCCCTCAATCACTCATAAATAGGGACTTTTATGCATTCTAACCCTTCTCCATTAGCAACCTCAGGTCTAACCTCTAAACTCCAATACACCAAAGAATATGATCTCTAACACCTCCAAAAATGATGAATCTAGATAATAGCAGCTCAAACAATGAAATAATACCTCAAAAGGAAGATCCAAGAGAAGATTAATCTGGATCGTTGCAAAGCCCTTTGATCCAAGTCTCTTCTCCTTCAAGATTTCTTCAACAACCACTTCTCCAAGCTCCAATTGCACTCTAATCCCTCACAATCACGTCTTAGGGCTATTTGGACTTCAACAAAGGGTAAAGAGGCTGGGGAGAGGGTATAATGTTCCTTATATAGGGCTCATCCTCCAGATTTAGGGTTTTCTCCACTCAGCGCCTACTCGCCGAGTCCATCCGCTGACTCGCCGAGTCGGCCACTTAACACGCGACCAAAGTCGCGACCCTACTCGCCGAGTCCACCCATGGACTCGCCGAGTTTCCCCTTCCCAATTTACTCTTTTAGCCCTTCAACTTTACTCTTGATATTCCGAGATGTTATAATATATGACCCCTTCTATGTGCTTCCATGACTTTGTAGTTAGGATCCCATCTCAGTCCGAACTTACCTCTTTGTTCTCCATGGTTGGCTTCGTTTTTTCTCAACACCAAGTCGCCTATCTTGAATGATCGCTCTTTTACTCTCTTGTTGTAGTATTCTTAACACTTTCTTTATAGGCTTCTTTGCGAAATGTATCTATGTCATGTTTCTTCTATTAGGCCAAGGTTGATTCAGAGATCATCTTTATTCTTGTTGGCATCGAAAGGGAGTATGTACGGTGTGTCTATAATCAGTTCTTGTGGCAAGATCGCATTCGTGCCATATGCAAGGTTAAACGGGGTTTCCTGAGTTTTGGAATGGATGGTGGTTCTGTATGATCATAATACTGTGGAGACTTTGTCCACCTAATTGCCCTTCTTTTTTTCCCAAATGATTATTGGTTCCTGCTACCAAAGTTCGGTTGGACACTTCTGTCTATCTATTGGCTTAAGGAGGAGCCATAGAAGTGAATCGTTGTTGTATGTTGCATTCTTCACACCATTCTTTACACGGGTTTTTTGTGAACTGTAATTCGTCGCCAACGAGTGTTTTGGGAGTGTCGAAACGTGTGAGAATATTCTTCCACGTAAATTTGGTCATGATGTGGCCATTTATAGACACCATTGATTTCGCTTCTATCTATTTTATGAAATAGTCAACAACCACCACCAAGAATTTGACCTTTCCCGGGGCTTCTCTGAAAATCCCATTATGTTTATTCCCTATTTGTGAAAGGTCCATGGGCTAGATATGTTGGTCAGTGGGGCTGCTAGGAAGTTGTGTATTGGTGTGAACTGTAACGACCCAAATTTTTCAAAGAAAATTTTCATTTTTAATTAACAAAACACATTTTCATAAACCATGAAATCCCAACATAATTGTTTTCAAGTCAACATTCATTACAACTTTATTTAAATCATCAGAGCGTCCCCCAAAACATATCAGTGAAAGAGAGATAGAGTGCACGCTGCGCCATCACGCCTTGCCCTTGCCCTTGGGCTCAGATGTACCTGAAACAAATCAACAACCTGTAAGCGAAATGCTTAGTGAGTTCCGCAGAGCATACCACACACAATACACATACACATATCTTGTTAGCTAATTAAAGCTACACACATATCACATAAGCCATGCATACATAAAACATGTAAGAATGCCATGGGCTACCCCACATGGTGTTTACCTAGGACTACCATGGGCTACCCCACATGGTCTTACATCCAATGCCATGGGCTAACCTACATGGTCTTTACCTAGGACCGCCATGGGCCACCCACATGGTCTTACATCTAATGTCATGGGCTACCCCACATGGTCTTTACTTAGGAATGCCATGGGCTACCCCACATGGTCTTACATCTAATGCCACGGGTTCCCCCCGAGGTCTTCCATGCAAAACATACAATCACATATCATATCAAATAACATAATGACTAACCCATATATTATAATCACATAATGGGTTGGCCTTGGTGCCTTAGAGCCATGGGTATGGTGAGAAGACTCACTTCTGTCTGCTAAATACAAAAGTTGTTGTCCTAACAGTCCGTAACCTCCCATGCTGAATAGTAATATTAGTCAATGTTAGGACTTTAATTAATTAAAGGAAACCCAAACTCCAAACCCTTCCATGAGGCCTAATTATCCTTCCCTTGTTAATGGGCCTCTTGACCTAATAAGGCACAATCAATATAACTATATCCAACAACCAAATGAGGCCTAATAGCTCAAAGGCGCAAAACAAATTTGGGCCCAACTATGATGTGTACGCTTGGCATACCGTCCTGGTACGCGCAGCGTGCCGGGGTCTTGGGAATACGCACAGTGTACACTAGGTTACGCCTAACGTACTATCAGGTTAAGCACTTTCTCCATTAAGTGCTTAATACTCGATTCCTTTACGTCCAAAAGCCAGATCTAAGTTTGTTAAGACGTCCTAAGGCGTAAAGTTGGCAAATTTATTCCTTTGCATGCCTCATATACACCCAACACCTCCATTAAGACCTTTCCAAGGCCCTTAACCCATGCATGAGGCCAAAACTCCCATAAAGACTCCATTTTTATGATACTAAAGGACCAAGGGACCTCATATATGTCATTCCCATTTTCTGGTGTTGCTTAACTCACAAGTAGAGGTCCAAAATCAACCAAAGGGACAAGACTAGAAAACCCTAGCTAGATCTAGAGATTTAAGTGGAAAGGTGCAAGCTTTTACCTCAAAAGCTCTGCAAGATGACCAAGATGCAGATTCTTGAAGCACCAAACTGTCCCAAGCTTGCTTCACCACTTCCTCTTCTTGAAAGAACTCTAAAATGGCCACCAAAAACCCACTCCTTAAGCTCAAAACCTTCACACACAATATCTCAGCTGAAGGTAGACGAAATAAGGCTAAAGAGACTGATAGGGTATGATCCAAGAGGCTAAAATATGTTTAAATAGGGGACAAGTCCAAGATTTAGGGTGGGTTTTGGCCCTCTGTTGCATACGCCCGACATACCCTTATGTACGCCCAACGTACATAAGGCTCCTCCGCGATCCTTCATGCAGAGGACGCTAAGCGTACTCATAAGTACGCCCAACGTACTCAAGGGACCAATTATGTCAAAATATGAATTCTTCGAGTGTTCAATCCATACCTGATTTAGGGCGTTACAACTCTCCCCCACTTGAACTAGACTTCGTCCTCGAAGTTCGTAGCTGTAAACAGATCAGGGTAATGCTCCAGCATCTCATCCTCCGGTTCCCAAGTCCATTCGAAACCCTTGCGGTGCTGCCATTGCACTTGTACCAACTTCACTTCCTTGTTTCGAAGACCATTTGTCTTCCTATCTAAGATGGCGACTGGCCTTTCGACATAATTCAGACTCCCATCCACTTAAAACTCGAGATCCGAACATCGTCGGTCAGCATAACTTTTATGACGGCTATGCGTGGCTCGCAACCGGTCACACACTTGCTGAATCAATCTGGTAGTTTTGAGCACTACCTCAGTGCTCTCCATGACCCGATGCCCAACCTCGTCCCAACACACTGGGGTCCTGCACCTCTGACCATATAACATCTCGAATGGAGCGCGGTCAGTACTGGCATGATAACTATTATTGTACGAGAACTCTGCCAGTGGGAGGTATGTATCCCAACTCCCTATAAAATCCAACACGCATGCCCGAAGCATGTCCCCTAGCGTCTGGATTGTCCTCTCACTCTGACCGTCAGTCTGAGGGCAGTATGCCGTACTAAAATGTAGTTGAGTGCCCAGTTCCTCGTGGAACTTCTTCAAAAACCTGGAAGTAAATTGGACATCCCTGTCGGAGACCACAGACACGGGCACCCCCTGTCTAGCCACCACCTCACATACATAAATATCTGCCAACTTCTCCACGGATATACTCTCAGAAATCGGAATAAAGTGGGCACTCTTCGTCATTCATTATACGATCACCCATATAGCGTCCACTCCCCTCGCCGTCCTAGGAAACTTTGTGATGAAGTCCATGGTGATCTCTTCCCACTTCCACATGGGAATGGGTAGTGGTTGAACCTTTCCATGAGCACTGCTCCACGAACCAGGCGATCTCTCGCTTCATGCAGGGCCACCAATAACTCAACCTCAAGTCCTTATACATTTTTGTAGCTCCTAGGTGTATAGAGAGCTTGGACTTGTGCGCCTCCTCTAATAGCCTTTGCCTCACTCCCCCTGACACTGGTACACATACTCGTCCACACTGGGTCAAAAGTCTGCGGCTATCCTTAACAAACAAAGGATATTGTCCCCGTATTTTCTCTATCTTCCAATTATCTTTCTTTTCCCCCTCGACATGGGCCTCCGTGATCATATCCAACAAATGTCCCTAATCGAGGACTCCGCCATCTTGCGGCTCAATGCATCGGCCACTACGTTGGCCTTCCCCGGGTGGCAAAGGATTTCACAATCATAATCCTTTAACACATCCAGCCACCTCCTCTGATGCATGTTAAGGTTTTGTTGATCAATCGAATACTTTAGACTCTTGTGATCGGTATAAATGGTGAACCGCACTCCATATGAATAGTGCCTCCAAATCTTGAGGGAAAACACCACTGCCCCCATCTCTAGGTCATGAGTGGGGTAATTTGCCTCGTGAAGCTTCAAATGCCTCGAGGCGTAAGCAATCACGTGCCCCCTCTGCATCAGAATTGCACCTAAATCTAAAATCGACGCATCACAGTACACTACTAAATCATCCAACCCCTCAGGTAGTACAAGAATCGGAGCCTCGCATAACCTCCTGCACAAGGTCTCAAAAGCCATATGCTAATCCGCACCCCACCAAAAAGTCACATTCTTCTTGGTCAAGCAGTTCAATGGCACAACAATGTTGGAGAAATCCTGGATAAATCTCCGGTAGTAGCCCGCTAAACCCAAGAAGCTACAAATCTCTGATGCATTCCTCAGTACTTCCCACAGCATCACAGCCTCAACATTGGCTGAATCAACCGAAATACCCTCCTGAATGATGACATTGTTGGATTAGTGTCTAAGTCCATAACTATTTTGGTATGTACTTGACCCGATGGTGCATGGTCCTTTTGGGTTACCTTCACCGAAGCAACTTGATAGGATGAATTATGGAGAGAAAGGATTAAATATGATTTATTAATATATTATGGGAATAATATATTAAAGGAGAAATCATATTGTTTAATTAATATTAGTCAATAATTAATTGGTAATTAGTTTTGTGACTAAAAGAGATTAATTAAACTTAAGGGACTGGAATTGTAATTATAAGATAATTGCAATTTGGGCCATGGATTGCCTTTTATTATAAGGTGGACGAATTCTATGGGGGAAGCCCAAATGAAATCGTCCAAGGCCTTATGGAAAGGGCTCCATGGGTTGCTTATGGCTTAAGCATCCAAATTAGGGTTTCCTTGTTAGATAACCCTAATTGTCTCACTATATATAGAACCCTTAAGGCTCAAAAACGTGGACAAGAAACCTTCTAGGGTTAGAACATGTTTTGGGCAGCCTCCATCCTCTCTCCTCTTCATCCTCTTGCTTATGGTGTTTATGAGCCATTAGAGGAGTGACACTTGTGACTCTAAGCCTTCCAAAGTCAATTCAAGGAGGAATTGGGATTGTTATTGCTACATAACAATCAAGGTAATATCTTAAACCTAATTATATGTTAATATTGATTTCCATATGCTAGAATTAGGGTTTATAGTCTTGGATTCAAAGCATGTACAATAGAGAAACCTAGATCCAAGCATTAGGGTTTGTATGAGCACATAGGATGTCTTATGACCAAAACCCATCAGTGGTATCAGAGCCTAGATTGGTTTCAATTGTATTGATGGATTACATGTTCAAAAAATTCGATTTTTGATCTTCTGGAGGCTGGACTCGCCGAGTCCATAGCTGAACTCGCCGAGTCCATGCAGACTCGACGAGTCCAAGCTTGACTCGACGAGTTAACTCATCAGATGGGGATATCTTCGCGATTTCTTGCTGTATTTGCTTATGGATAGTTACCTTATCATATTAGATCAATATAAATCCGATTTTATGATATATTTGACTATATTCTTGATCTAATTGAAGATATTTATCAATTAATAAGATAATTGTTTCCTTATGTGATTAAATTGATAAATTGTTTTGCAAGAAATCATTAAATAAATCAAATATGGATAATCATGTGATTAAATGTTAATTTAGATTATTTGTTATTTGATCCTTGTGCTTTGAAAATTTTCATATTTTTCCCTTTAGGTTTTATAGTTTAAATTTGACCCTAATAGTTTTGTTGTTTTGAAATTTAAATAGTTAAAACCCTAATGTTTTGAAAAAGGTTTCAAAACTTGCCCTCAAGTTTTGGAATTTAAATTTTGATTAAATGGTTTAATTTTGATGTATATTTAAATTCTAAATCCTAATGTGTGAAATGTTTCAAAACGTTCCCTCAAGTTTTGGAATTTAAAAGTTGATTAAAAGTTTAATTAGGAATGTTAAATTCTAAAACTAGTATAGTTTTGAAAAAGTTCAAATCACACCCTTATGGTTTTATTAATTAATTAAGGTGTATAATTAAAAGAGGTTTAATAAATCCATAAAAGTTTAGGTTTACAATTTAATTGAATTAAAAGTATAATTGTTAAATTAGACCACCTAGTATTTTAAAAGTATAAAATACACCCTATACTATGTATAACATTAAAAGTCTAACATTATATATATGTATGAGTAAAAGTCAGTCTTACCGTTAGTAGGCCTCATTCACGAAGCTTGTCTATAAGGGGTGTTTAAGGAAATTGCCTATAAAATGGCGATTGAATGGGTATCCACTCTTACCCACCGCACTCTTGACTAGTGGAGGGTCATCAGCCGAACGGGTAGGATGGGAAAAAACCTTCCATTATAAGTATAATGAAGTATAAAAGTAACTAAATGTTTTCATAAAATTCCCAATCTTAGTTACTTAGGCAAAAGTGAATTGATGCAATTCCATGAAATTACACTTTGTGCCCTTGCGAAGACGTTAGTGGAGCGTGTGTGGTTAACCGGCACACTAAATGGGTCTAAGCAAAGGTAGCAAAGGGTGACTCAATGTTTGTCATAGTTCGGTGGAGCGTGTGTGGTTTACCGGCACATCGAATAGGTGACTGTAACATGTGAGTGCACCATGTAAGTTTGCATGGTTATTTACACCCGCTTTGTGATCCTCGGCATCCCAGTCACAAACAAGAGGGGCATATCGAGATTTAAACATGCTATTGAAAGTTCAATGAATCTCAAAGGATCTAGGAGTTTTCATAGATTTAAAACTTAAATTTCTTTTTCGTTTTTCATGGTGGAAATTAGTGAATCATCATTCACTTACCTTCAAATATTCTGCAATTAGGGTTACGGCATCCCTCTCCCGAGTTGTAGAATATTGTGTTGGGTCCTAGCCTTAGTATCTCATTTGGGTGATTTACTAAGGACTCAATCAATCAACTAACTTGAATTCGTTTTCTCCCGTATTGTAGATGTCAAAGTTTGACAACTATGGTCTTCTCAAATCCCGTGGAACAAGCATTCCACATGAAGATGATATTCCACGATTCGATCGAGGAACAAGAGATCATGCTTCACTTCCTCCTCCTCCTCCAATTATTCTCCCTAACCCACAAGTTCAAAGGCTTCAAAATTACTCAAGCCCTTTTGGCAAGTAAGCATAAAGAAGGAAAGCCGATTTGTGCACACGTCCTAGGGATGAATTCACACATTGATAGGTTAAGAATGTAGGGATCCGTTGTTTGTGAGGAAATGGTTGTTGATTGGGTTCTTCAGTCACTTCCTAACTCATACAGTGAGTTCGTAAGAGAGTACTATATGATGAACTACGACGTGACCCTTATAGATCTCACCTACATGCTTATTGCTGCTGAATCAGCAATGATTTGGCGCAATAGAAAAGCAAAGTTGATTGGTGAATCTGCCTTCGATACCTCTATGGATATAGACAATGGCAACGAAAGACATGCTATGATCGAAAAGTTTGATCATAAGAGAAAGGTAATGTCTGAAGTAGTTCCATGTCATGTTCCAAAAGAGTCAATTTTCTTTTATTGCCAAGAGAAAGGGCATTGGAGACGAAGATGCCCTATTTACCTAAGAAATCTAAGAGATGGGAGAGTCGAAACGTATGACATTAATATATGTAAAATCCATTAACTAACTCTTTTAAGCTTCTATTCTAGATTCTTAATACATAACGTGATAAGATTACAATTGATGTTTTGTAAGATTGAAGAAAAGAAAGGAAGCTTAAGGGAAAAAGTGAGCAAAATCTAACCGTGAAGGAATGGATTTCGATCGCATTTCTCGAAGATTAGATTCTTGAGCTACTACTTAGAGTTAGAATTAGATTGCTAAGAGAGATGTATTAGCATAGTTTTTCAATGAATTGCATTGTAAGGACAAATTTTTCCACAATAAAATAAATTTTGATTTTATAATATTTATTTATCCTTGCAATGGCGTATATGAAAAATTGATGTTTGAATATTAGCAATAATGGATTTGGTTCTTATTATGTTATTTATGGAAAGTCGAGAATTTACCAAATAGGGAGAGTTTCTCATCGCCCAAAGTTTCAATTGGACAGAAATTTGGAATCACGTAACTTGGTTGCACGATGAATGAGAAATCTCATATTTGATAATTAGACTAATTCATTGACAAAAGTGTCAAGTGAAGGACTAAGAGATCGAGCACACAATGTTGCGTGTTGATCAAGTCCACCATAAGAGTAACAATGATATTCGTCATGATTTACTAAAGGTTTAGTAAATATGATTATACTTACAAGATTAAGTATAATTCTGAATTGATTAAAGGGTTTAGATCAATAGCAGAACGAATAAGAAGAATCAAGTAGGCAGAAAGATAAAAGTTTCTCCATTCTAAGAAGATGGGAGAGTACCGTTTATGCTTTATGATAGGTCTTAATGATTAAAAACCATATCTCAATTGATCCTCTAAGTGAACTCTTAGTACAATTGTATGTTTAAGAAGAGGAATCAAGAATTGAAGAAATGGTTAAATCAATAAGTCAATCATACTTTGTTCCAATAACAAGACTTAAAGTTAAGATTGTGACATTGAGTGAAAGGTATTAAGAAGGTTTGTAACTTTCATTAAATGTGGAAAGTTGTGATGTCTTGGATAAGACAAAGACCAACTAGGACCAATTTATGAAGTGTTTTGATAAAAGCTACACTAACTCTTGAATATTTGTTTGTTAAGAAATGGTTATTGACAAGAGAATCTTATATGTCAAGGAGTCAGTGGGAGTCTTAATGGTCTTGAAAGGTTTCAAGAACAAATCAAATAAACCTTATCGATCATCACTAGCACACGAGTTGAGGTTTACAACCTATCGTGTTGACATTATTTTGATTATGTGCCAATCCAATCGAGTTAATTATGCATGTGAGTTCTGTGAGTTCTCATTTTGAACGCATAAAAGGCAAAGCACCTTAATCAATGAAAGGTACATTGATAGGAAAGGGTGAGCTGCTTAACTACTTGGAAGACATGGTGGGCAGCTGTGCTACCATAAAGGCAAGAAATCGAGATCAAGAAAGTTCGATCCATAAGAGTTTGAATTTGTCGTAAACTTTGGTTTTGACAAATTCACATGGATAGGAACAAATACACTATTTAAATCTAAGTTTCATAAGATTTCCTCCTTCATGAAAATGATTGTGAGGAAATGCTTTCACTAAGACAGATTTTAAGAAGATAGTGATTGTAAAATTGCATTCTCGAATTCAATTATGGTTACGGCATCCCTTTCCATAATTTGAATTGTGAGGTTTGGTAATTAGTCTTAATTGTTTAGACACACATATGAACTATCGAAGGCAAATGTGTATAAGTTCAAGAAACCTTGATAAAAGATTATCAAAGCACTAAGTATTAGAAACATGAACTTAAGAAATTCAATAAGCATTGTTTTTCTGAAAGTTAAGATGTTTATGAATACATGTCGAAGCTAGTGGGAGCATAAGTGTTATGTTTTATAATAATCATCAAGATAGTGGGAGCATAAAAGTTATGATTGTATGATTATTAAGGAAAGTATTGCAAGGTTAGCAATATTAATTATAGAAAACAAGAGTCATACTTTGCAAAGTCGCAATAGTTGAGGAGTTGTTTTGCTATAATTAAGGGAGAGAATATTATGCTTCATTTCAAATCTAAAGGTTTAGGTTGAGAAATGTTAATAAATTTAGTCAAAGGTACATAGTGTGTTCTTAAAATTTCGATTATGATTACGGCATCCCTCTTCACTATTCGAATTTGGAGAACATAGCAAATAAAACATTATGCGTCGTGTCCCATACGCTTAGGGTATAGGATCGATTGAAAATGCTTTGATATTTAACCATTCTAAAATTTTCCAAATGTCGAGCACATTTAGAGGGAAAAAGGACTAGAATCGGTTTAGACTAAAATAATTAAACAACTATCAAAGGACAATCCAAGTTCGACGAGGATTGGTCGCTTGTGAGTAGTTGGAAGTATAGTATTGGAAAATATTGAAATGTTTCCGTATTGGATGGACCATATCGACATTATTATGAATAGACAAGATTCTATTAAGAATAAGTTGTCATATGGAAAATATGGAAACGTGTCCACATTGGGAATTGAATATTGAAAATCTATGACTAGATTAGAAACTTCTATGCAAAAGGATGTTCAAAGAAAGTACTTTAAGTGAGAGACATCACATCTATGGAATTGTCTTGTAACAATCTCCGATAGAAGACTTTGTAATATCATTGGCAATAGTCTTTGTGACTTTGGGGCAGTGACATTACAAAAGAGATCATTGCATAAAATGTTAGAATCTAGCATATTCTATAAGTAGCAAGAATTTGATATTCTTTCACTTATGAAAAGGATTTGGAGTTGTGAAATGAGAATGATAGGAAATGTGTTCAATGTGATCTATTTCACAAAGTAAGAACCATAGGTAAACATTGTGTGCATGCTAGGAGCATGGTACAAGTGTTGTAATTCAAGTAAGAAGTTGATTACCCGAAACGACAAATAATGAGTAATCAATATGGTGATAAATAAAAGGTGTTTTATTTATGCTCAAAGGGTTGAGGCCATATGGGATTAGTATTATTCTTGTGTTTCACATTTTCATGTTTTGACTTCCAGAATAATTGAGTTTATTAAGAATAATTGAATTATTCAAACGGGCCACAGTTGTTCATATGTTGGAAGTAGATATGAATGAAGACTGTCGTGAATTGGTGTGTGGATTGTCTAAAAGAGTATTAGACATAAGCAAATGTTTGCTGCAACGTTCATGAGTGCTTACGAATATGATTTGAGCATTGGATTAAACCCACGCTCACTTGGATCACTCCATGAATTGTATCACGAGTGATTGGTGAGACGATAACATCTTATATTCTTGAAACCAAGATGTGTGAGTTGTATCTTGCGAATCAGTTGCACATTGATAATATGTAAACGCACTAGTAACTTGGTGTTATAAAACATATTGTTGTGTGTGATTTGGTGAGTAAGTGCAAGCAAGAATTGTATCAAATTTTATCCGTTCCTTTTATCCAAAGTAGGATAAAAGCGATATCTTTGGGCCCCTCGATGATTTAGTGATGAAAAACGTAAATGCTCGGCCGGGCTAGGGCTAATTTGATTTGTTCAATTAGTCAGTCGTCATAAATCGGGAATCGAGATATAGTACAAAGAGAATGATTTGAAATCATATCTCATATGATATCTAGAATGGAGGAATATATGATCCCTTATCTAAGGACACGCGTATCTGATAGGATCAGAGTTGACAGCGGCTTTGGAAAGCTACGATTGCAGATCAGGATCTGAAGTCATACGCAGAATAGTTATTAGACTTATCCAAGTGGGAGACTGTTGGATTAGTGTCTAAGTCCATAACTATTTTGGTATGTACTTGACCCGATGGTGCATGGTCCTTTTGGGTTACCTTCACCGAAGCAACTTGATAGGATGAATTATGGAGAGAAAGGATTAAATATGATTTATTAATATATTATGGGAATAATATATTAAAGGAGAAATCATATTGTTTAATTAATATTAGTCAATAATTAATTGGTAATTAGTTTTGTGACTAAAAGAGATTAATTAAACTTAAGGGACTAGAATTGTAATTATAAGATAATTGCAATTTGGGCCATGGATTGCCTTTTATTATAAGGTGGACGAATTCTATGGGGGAAGCCCATATGAAATCGTCCAAGGCCTTATGGAAAGGGCTCCATGGGTTGCTTAGGGCTTAAGCATCCAAATTAGGGTTTCCTTGTTAGATAACCCTAAGTGCCTCACTATATATAGAACCCTTAAGGCTCAAAAACGTGGACAAGCAACCTTCTAGGGTTAGAACACGTTTTGGGCAGCCTCCATCCTCTCTCCTCTTCATCCTCTTGCTTATGGTGTTTGTGAGCCATTAGAGGAGTGACACTTGTGACTCTAAGCCTTCCAAAGTCAATTCAAGGAGGAATTGGGATTGTTATTGCTACATAACAATCAAGGTAATATCTTAAACCTAATTATATGTTAATATTGATTTCCATATGCTAGAATTAGGGTTTATAGTCTTGGATTCAAAGCATGTACAATAGAGAAACCTAGATCCAAGCATTAGGGTTTGTATGAGCACATAGGATGTCTTATGACCAAAACCCATCAAACATGCCCTAAAAACTGTACTTCCCGCAGCCAAAAATCACACTTGGAGAACTTTGCATAAAGTTTCTCCGCCCTCAGGGTCTCTAGTACCTCCCTCAAATGCTCCTCATGTTGCTCCCTGGTCTTAGAATAGACTAGGATGTCATCAATAAATATGATCACCGACCGATCCAACATCGGCCTACACACTCTGTTCATGAGGTCCATGAATGTTGCTGGGGCATTGGTGAGCCCAAATGGCATCACCACAAACTCAAAGTGCCCATACCGAGTCCTGAAAGTCGTCTTCAGTATATCCTCGTCCCGAATCCTCATCCGATGATACCTCGACCAAAGATCAATCTTGGAAAACCAAGACGTGCCCTGCAGTTGATCAAACAAGTCATCGATCCTCGACAACAGATAAAGGTTCTTCACCGTTAATTTTTTTAGTTCCCTACAATCGATGTACATCCTATGAAACACGTCCTTTTTTCACGAAATGGATTGGAGCTCCCCACGGGGAACTGATCGGACGTATGAACCCTCGGTCTAGCAGCTCCTGAAGCTGTATAGATAACTCCTGCATCTCTGGTGGTGCCAACCAGTACGGTGCCTTTGCTATCGGAGCGTCTCCCGACACCAAGTTGATGTGATACTCCACCTGCCTCTCCATAGGCACCCTGGTAACTCTTCGGGGAAATAAATTCAATAATCATGTACAACTGGCACACTGCCCACTTTCGTCGCAGTCTCTACCTTCGTATCCGAGATATCAGCTAGAAATCCCATGCAACCCTTCTGTAAAAACCCCCTAGCTCTCGCAGCCGAAAAGAGGGTCGGTCCCTGCAAGGCCCTCTCACGATGAATAACCAGTTCTCCCCCATGCGGGGTTCGAACCCTGACCAACTAGCACACACAATCAATCATGGCCCCGTTGGCCCCCAACCAATCCATCCCGACAATCACTTTCAACCCTCATAACGGAATCGGAACTAGATCAACATGGAACCTCTCGCCCAACACACTCAGGACACAGTCCTGATATACCCTCATAGCACTAACGATGCGGTCGTCTGCAATCTCCACCTCGAGCGGGGAATCCAAGGTCCCCGACGCGTCTCCGAACTTCTTGCTAAGCGCAAGTGACACAAATGATCAGGTAGCATCTGAATCAAACAAGACATGAGCAGACATACCATTGACCAAAAAGGTCCCAGCCACAACGTCTGGCGCAGCCCGAGCCTCCTCGGTAGTCAGCTAAAACACGTGGCTCCTCACCGCCGGGGCATCTGCCTTAGCAGGGCGGCCATCAGTGATCCTTAGTGTGGTGGGTGCAGGCACTGCCACTGCTCTTCCCCCTCCCTATAACCTCGGACAGTCAACCTTTTATGGCCAGTCTAGTTGCAGTGGAAACATATCAGACCCTTCTTGGGGCAATCCCTGCTCACGTGGCCCTGCTGACCACAAGAGTAACATCCCGATATCCCAGCTGTCCGACACGCCCCACTATGAAACCTCCCGTACTTGGCACACCGGCCCCGGCCCTGCTGGCCCCTACCCAAAGAATCAAAGGTCTTAGGCTTCTTATCTTGACCCCCTGCTGCCTGCGCCTGCTCAGTCTTCCGCTTCATGCGGGTATCCAACTCCATCTCCCTCTCACGGGCCTTCTCCACCATCTCATTCAGGGTTTTGCACCCCGTAAAGCTCACAAACTCTTGAATATCATCCCTCAGCATGGAATGATATCGGGTCCGCCTCATCTCCTCATCAGTAGCATACCATGGGATCAATAAAGCTCGTTCCCGAAACTTGGCGGTGATCTCCGCCACAGTCTCGGTGGTTTGCTGCAAGTCATGAAATTCCCTCACTAGTCGTTGCACCTCAATAGGTGGTGCAAACTTCGAATCAAACCGCCGAACAAACTCGGCCCATGTCATCTCAGCCACCTCGGATGGTCCCACCTGGCTAGTAACCTCGCCCCACCAATCCCGGGCCCTGTCTCTCAGCATATAAGAAGCAAACCCAGCCTTCGCCGCATCCGGACAAGAACTCGTGCGTTGGGTGTTCTCGATGTCTGCTACCCAACGTCGACTGACAATCGGGTCCCTGACCCCGAAGAACTCTGACGCCCCACACAGCTTGAACTCCCGAAACGAGGGAGTTCGGGCCCCAATCTGACCCACCGCCATCTCAGCCCTGAAGGATCTGAGTCTCTCCTCCATAATATCCATAATGCCCTCCTTGACCATCCCAAAAATAACTGGGGTGGCATCAAGGATGCCCCTGGTGACCTCGGCTACAATAAGATCGTGTAACCTCTCATCAATGACCTCAATAGTGTCGTCGGATCCTGCCCCGGATCCGGATCTCGATTTTGATACTCCTGCTCCAAATCGTGTCATCACCATGCGGAACTGAAATATGATAAATCACAATGATTAAGATTTCCATATAACGGATCTTCCCACACCGGTCCTCCTTGAAGTCATCAAATCTAACAGTGGTTCAGGTATAGGTCCTGTGCTTCTAGTAGTACGGGCCCAATACTACCTTCCACACCTACATGTACCTTTCCCCACTGCTTTACCTAATACCTCCAATTTGTACCGCATCCAAACCATATCCCACGACTACTGCGTATATCAATCTCAGGTTTTCCTAAGATTTACTCTACTCATATCAATCAACCTAATCATAACAGGTTGCCTTTATGCATGCAAATAATACACAAAATAGGATCAAATAGACTTTCGAATAAAAGATTCTACGTTAGGATCACAACCAAACAAGGAACAGGAAATAAGGCCAAATCAGTCATTCTGAGGCTATAAGCTCCTAAACATATACAATTTTAAAAGTATACACATAGCAAGTTCCATATATTCAACAAGGCTCAAATATCAGTATAACATGGCTAACATATTGGGGAACTACTTACTTGGCTCGGCTGATCACGCACGCTGCACTCTCATCTTTTCATTTCCTTTTGAAAACCCTTTTTATGTTACTTTTGAAAACAATTTTACCATTTCCTTAGTTTGCGTCCTGACACACTCGAGAGTGTGCCCGAATCCCTCAAACCAAGGCTCTGATACCAACTTGTAACGACCTAAAATTTTCAAATAAAATTTTCATTTTTAATTAATAAAACACATTTGCATAAACCATGAAATCCCAACATAACTGTTTTCAAGTCAACATTCATTACAACTTTTTTTAAATCATTAAAGCGTCCCCAAAACATATCAGTGAAAGAGAGATAGAGTGCACACTACGCCATCACGCCTTGCCCTTGCCCTTAGGATCAGATGTACCTGAAACAAATCAACAACCTGTAAATGAAATGCTTAGTGAGTTCCGCAAAGCATACCACACATAATACACATACACATATCCTGTTAGCTAATTAAAGCTACACACATATCACATAAGCCATGCATACATAAAACCTATAAGAATGTCATGGGCTACCCCACATGGTCTTACATCCAATGTTGTGGGATACCCCACATGGTCTTTATCTAGGACTGCCAAGGGCCACCCACATGGTCTTACATCTAATGTCGTAGACTACCCCACATGGTCTTACATCCAATGCCACGGGCTCCTCTCGGGGTCCTCCATGCAAAACATACAATCACATATCATATCAATCACAAAATGACTAACACATATATCATAATCACATAGTGGGACGACCTTGTTGCCTTAGACCCATGGGTATGGTGAGAGGACTCACCTCTGTCTGCTGAATATAAAATCTACTCTCCTAACAGTCTGTAACCTCTCGTGCTGAATAATAATATTAATCAATGTTAGGACTTTAATTAATCAAAGGAAACCGAAACTCCAAACCCTTCCATGAGGCCCAATTATCCTTCCCTTGTTAATGGATCCCAAACTCCAAGTCCAAGATCATTAATGGGCCACTTGGCGCAATAAGGCCCAATCAATATGTCCATGGCCCATAACAGATGAAATGACTCGCAATTCCCAGAATATAACCATATCCTACAACCAAATGAGGCCCAATAGCTCAAAGGCCCAAAACAT
Source organism: Lactuca sativa (assembly GCF_002870075.4). Classification (NCBI taxonomy): domain Eukaryota; kingdom Viridiplantae; phylum Streptophyta; class Magnoliopsida; order Asterales; family Asteraceae; genus Lactuca; species Lactuca sativa. The sequence goes on from NC_056624.2 coordinate 193,902,390, forward strand.
ATTTGGGCCCAACTGTGATGCGTACGCTTGGCGTACCATCCTGGTGCGTGCAGTGTATTAGGGTCTTGGGACTACGTGCAGCGTACTATCAGGTTAAGCACCTTCTCCATTAAGTGCTTAATACTCGATTCCTTTACGTCCAAAAGCCAAATCTAAGTTTGTTAAGACGTCCTAAGGCATAAAGTTGGCAAATTTATTCCTTTACATGCCTCATATACACCTAACACCTCCATTAAGACCTTTCCAAGGCCTTTAACCCATGCATGAGGCCAAAACTCCCATCAAGACTCCATTTTTATGATACTAAAGGACCAAGGGACCTTAGATTTGTCATTCCCATATTCTGGTGCTGCTTAACTCACAAGTGGAGGTCCAAAATCAACCAAAGCGACAAGACTAGAAAACCCTAGCTAGATCTAGAGATTTAAGTGGAAAGGTGCAAGCTTTTTACCTCCAGAAGCTCTGCAAGATGACCAAGATGCGTATTCTTGAAGCACCAAATTGTCCTAAGCTTGCTTGACCACTTCCTTTTCTTGAAAGAACTCTAAAATGGCCACCAAAAACCCACTCCTTAAGCTCAAAACCCTCACACACAATATCTCAGCTGAAGGTAGATGAAAAGAGGCTAAAGAGACTGATAAGGTTTGATCCAAGAGGCTAAAAGATGTTTAAATATGGGACAAGTCGGAGATTTAGGGTTTTGGCCCTCTATTGCGTACGCACGGCGTACCCTTACGTACACCCAATGTACGTAAGGCTCCTCTGCGATCCTTCATGCAGAGTACGCTAAGCGTACTTATAAATACACCCAACATACTCTAGGGACCAATTATGTCAAAATATGAATTCTTCGAGGGTTCAATCCATACCTAATTTAGGGCGTTACATGAACATTTGGCATTCCTTAGATCTTCTTGTGATCTTGATCGCCTCTTTGTAAATGTCTGGCCAATAAATTCCAAGCCGAAAGATCTTCCCTGCTGGTGATCTGGCTCCTTTGTGGGCCCCTGCTTCTCCTACATGTGTTTCTTGTAGTATGGACATGCCTTCTTTTTGCATTACGCATTTCAGCCATAGTGCTAGGTAACTTTTCCTGTATAATATTCCACCTCGGATGGTGTATTGGCCTGATTTATTTTTATCTTCCTTCCCTCTACTTCTTCATCTGGTAGGATGCCATTTAATAAGTAATTTAAGTATGGTGTCATCCAACTTGGTTGGTTTGGTTCCGGCTTGGCCACATCTTGTCTTTCGATGCTCCTTGTTGGAAGGATTTTTACCAATACCTCTTTCGTCAAATGATCGAATGATGTTGATGCCAGATATCCTCCTTGCCTCTACTCCGTCATTTGGGAGGATGCCATTTAATAAGTAATCAAAGAATGGTATCATCCAACTTGGTTGGTTTGGTTCCATTTTGGCCACCTCTTGTCTTTCGATGCTCCTTGTTGAAAGGATTTCTTCCAATACCTCTTTCGTCAAATGATTGAACGATGTTGATGTTAGATTACTTAGTGCGTCTGCTTATTTGTTTTCCAATCTCAATATTTTTTGAGGCTAAAGTTCTTAAAGGTTTACGGTAGATGCTTTACTGCTTCAAAATATTTTTGCATTCTTCCATTGTGTACCTCGTAGAATCTGTTGATTTAATTTGTTTCCAGCGGGGATTGGATTAAGGATTCCACTATCTCTGCTCCTATCTCTCTCACCAGGCGCATTCCTGCCATCAAGGCTTCGCATTCTATTATGTTGTTGGACGTTTAAAAATTGAAACGTAATGCATATGTTACCTCTTATTTGGTTGGGATTTTTAGTATCATCCTTTCTCCCGATCCTTCCTTGCCGGAAGCCCCATCGGTATGTAGGGTCCAACATGCCATTTTTTGTTGGAGTGTGTGTTTCAACTATTTCCTTGTTATCAATTTGTTGTGCGTTGTTTTTTGTGGGGAGTTCTACCAAGACGTCTGTCGAAGCTTGTGCCTTGATACTCAATCTTGGTCTGTATTCGATGTCATGTTCTCCAAGTTTGATTGCCCAGTTGGCTAATCAGTCGGATTTCTTTGGCTTCGATAAGATATGTTGGATGGGCTGAGTGGTGAGCACTTCAATGTGGTGTGCTTGGAAATATCTTTGTAACCTTCTTGCTGCATGGATTAGAGATAGAACTAGTGTAAGTCCCTAATTTGCCTGTGTATCAGTCAGATCCGTTTGATGGTGCGGAATCCCAATCAAACAGATGATGTCAGATCAAATACAAGAGAAGAAGAAGAAGAATATGATGAATCTCAATGTATTAATGAATAGAATGATGATCCGGATACAAGAGATTCACACACACACTAACGCACAATAGTTCTTCTGTCTCTCTGGCCGTAAACTCTCTAGGGTTCATCATTCTACTCCTCACCCTAACACCTCTATTTATACTTGGAATATGGGCCGGATAACACATGGGCCGTAAATGAGTTTACGGCCGTAAGGTGTTTACGACCGTAAACTCAGCCGTAAACTAGACCATAAATTCATAAAATATTACACAAAAATATAATTGCCCAGAAAAGCAAATTATAAACCATATTTTGATCTAACAATCTCCCCTTTGGTTTATAGCTTTCTTTTCTTAATTGACCCAACAAGCTCCCCCTAAAAAGTAGCTGGCTTTTCTTGTTAATCTTCAATGGGAGCTTGGCGTCAGCTTTAACCTTCGATTTCTTCACAGCATCAAGATGAACATATGAATCTTCAATGAATGACTTCATCTTGAGCACTTGGGCATTTCTTCAGAATTTGGCATTGAACGCACGTTGGGTGAGGAGGCTTGACGAACTGATTCTTGAAAGATAGTGCTTTCAGCTTGAGAATCTTCAGAGAGAACATCAGAGAGAACAAATCTTCTGGATCACTTCAGCAGGTACAAAGATAGCAGCAGGCTGATTGAGGAGGCTTCAATGCAATCCGTCACATAATCTTCAATTGCAGCTTCACCTTGCTTCTGGGGTTGAAGGATTGAATGTTGAAAGAATAATCTTCATTTTTTGCTCCTTCGAATGCGAATTCTTCGATGCTCACGGACGAGGCTTTGGCTCAGAAATCTTCAACACAAACTCCATGAGTCTTATCTATACCTGAAATCACTATTCAAGACAAAAAGAAAACTTAGCACACAAATTAAAATAGAAACAAAAATATTTTTGGATTTTTGATTTTTCTGAACAAGAAATAAAACAGAAATAACACTATTTATTTTAATTTTTAATTTTCTGATTTTTTTTATTTTTTTTTATAAATTTTCTTTATTATTATTAATTTTTAATTCTCCCCTAATATTTAAATTAGAAGAACACTATGAACAAACTTAACAAAAATAAAAATGATATCTAACTTTAAGAGTGATTTGGGATCAAAGTTTTTAGACAGCCTTTATCCACTTGTCGGTACCTTCCATATTCACATCTTTGTCTGGTCGATCGTCGGTATTGTGGTCCACTTAAACACGGAAAATTTGTGACAGATTTTGGACATACTATTTGTTACAAGACATGATGAACTTAAAAACCTAAAATTTATATCTGATCCTAATTTCTTAGATACTATATCTTAAGGTCCATTAGTCTGACGACGACCAGGGATATTGTTGTCCACCTAAATTGAGTAGCGAGATCTATAGACAATCTTTGAGTGTTCAGTTTTAATTGTACCGGAACATGTTTCCCGCTTCCTGATATGCCCCAGCCATCAAGAACTTCCAGAGTACTCCTTACACCGGGTGAGCAGACAACCATTCAAAGAGAGGATAGATTCAGAATTCTATTACTAATTACTTCAGAGGGGTTGAGAAGAAGAAGATTGCATATGCTGTGTACCAGGTCGGATTAGAAGTTGCGCAAAGGAGACATCATATGGCTAATAGATAAGAAGTATTTCACATATATAACTTGCAGAGAAATAGAGTTGCATATGTTGTGTACCAGGTCGGATTAGAAGTCACGCAAAGGAGACAACATATGACTAACAGACGGAAAGAAAGAAAATGATATTCTACAGACCTAATTTATCGGAATTTACCAGTCGCCCCATCCAACCGGAATTAAGGACAGAATCCACACATCGAGGAAAAGTTAAACCACGGTTCCAAGTACGGGTTCAATTATTGTGACGAGTAGATTCCCATATATATCTCCCTGCTCAACCTATCCGAGCGTCATATTGTCAGGCTGAACGTATCTAACTAGGTCAAGATTTGTCAAGTCTATAAATTTCCTAAATTCAACTCTGCCTAGTCATGTCCATTTTAAAAAATTTTGTGCCTACCGACGCATCAAACCAAAGCATAGACCCTTCAACTTTGGGTACGTTACGCAGACTCAGGTTGCCTGTTATCACTTGATAATATCACTTCCCAAAACATCTCCCTCAAGCACATTTCATAACCAGCATATTTTTTTGATTTTTTGATTTTCTAATGTTTTTGGATTTTTGAAACTTTTCTAATTTTTGTTTTGTTTTTTATTTCTCCCCCTAAATTTGTGCATAGGAGAGAAACGAAAGTAAATGTGCAAATTTAAACTATCCTAAAACAAAAATTAGTCTTTAAAGCGAACCAGCTTAAGAAAAAAAATTCAGGAGTATAGAGAAGAAAACGCAAACCGTAATTCACCGATTGAATCTGCATTCAGAAGGTCTGAGAACAGCAAGCATAATCTCAGAACAGATCCGAAAATTCTTCATATCATTAAGCACTAACCCCATGTGATCCCTTCTTTTCTTGCTTTCCCGCAAAAGGACACATACTCTCAAACAAAGATCTAAATGTTGTACATTTGAGAGATGTCCCCTATCATGTGCCTAGAACAGCCACTACCAACAAACCGTAGTTTGATGATATGCCTCCATAGCTGCTCCGACATAGAGCGGGATTAGTTGGTCTTTGGAACCCAGTCCATTTTGAAACTGGGTCGACCTTTGTCATCAACGCACGATACTCTCTCCCATGACATATCTTGTTTATCACAAATAGAAGATGAAGAAATATTAGAGTCATTAGTTGATTTGGGAGATTGAGCCTTTGGTACCCATTGGTAGTTGGGTTTAACCCATTTCTTTTTCGATCCGATGGGTGCCTCGGCACTTGATTTGGCACTTGAAGCCGATCTTCGAGATGACTTTGACTTAGCCGGTCTTTGTTTCACTAGAGCATCTCTTGGATTTGGCTTCTTAGCAGGCATTCCGATCTTGCCATTGGGATTCAGATTCTTTGCCTTGTGGGTTTGACTCTTGGCCTTCTGCGCGTTCCAGTCACCATTGTCTGAACGTGACCTGGAAGGGTTTCTTTTGAAGTATCTCCCACTTGGCGCGTTTTGCCATCCTTGAGCATAGTAGGGAACGTATGCGCGATTTGGACAGTTTTAGGCAATACGTCCAAGTGTTCCACAGTGAAAACATGTCTTTTTCTTCACTGGGAAGTTGTTTCTTCCTGCCCCTGGTGGCGTATCCTTGCCTTGTCTCTTGTTGTTCCCACATGCACACTTGCCACAAGAACTCTGTTGCGTTGGAATTGGTGGCCTATATTTCTCAACGGCATGTTGATCAGAAGCAGTTGAGTTCGAAGCAACAGATTCAGAGTTCAAGGAGATGTTGGTTTGTTCAATGTTTTTCTCCTTGTTCTCATCTTCTGCTACTTTACCTGCACATGAAGTAGCAACATTAGTATCTTTAATATTAATTACTCCTCCTGACACAAATCCAGCTCGTTTGCCATATCGAAGATGTGCCTCCCTGTCAATTTCTTCCTGTGTCATTGGGATGGATGTGTAGTTATGATTGAAAGGTAGAGGAACACTATCATACCCTCGACCCTTGTTTTGATTATCTTTGAATTTTAATTGGGTTTCAAATAAGGACTCGACTGTCTGACTTGACGCAGTATAATTTTTGAAACTGACATCAGTTTTTCCACACTTAATTTTTAAAGCGTCAAGTTCTTCAGTTACAGCAACAAGTTGTCTCTTAACATAATCATAATTTTTACACTTGTTGCTATACTCTTTCTGAAGTTTCCTAAAGTCCTTGGTTTTTGCTTCTAATTCAGCCTTCAGGGGTTTATGTCCTTTCCTGAGTTGATATCCTTTATATCTCAGGTCCTCAACTTCCCCTTTTAATAAATCAATTTGTTCCCGAAGAAATTTAATCGTATATTCACATGATTGAGAACATGAAACTTCACATGAATGAGAACACGACACTTCATTGACAGGAAGGTTTGCTGAACTCATTGTTTTTCGACAATTCAAAGCGTTAAGTTCTTCAATTATATCAGCCAGACTAAGACGATTAAGATCTTTTGTCTTCTTGATGTCAACCACATCCATATCCCATGATTTTGGAAGTGAATTCAATAGCTTTTTGTTTATCTCAGATTTAGACAAGAAGATCCTAGCTATATTCATCTCGGTAATAAGTGTAGTAAATCGCTGCAACTGAGTTTCGAGGGTTTCTCCAGGGATATAATAAAAAATGTTGAAATTTTGTCTTAACATATCCTGACGACTCTCTTTCATGTTTTCAAGTCCCTCGTAGACCTTAAAATCAATTAAAAAACACAACTAGAAGCTAAAATAAAACTTAAAAGTCAAATTGAAAAAGTCAACCTTGAAAAAGTCAAAAAAAATCAAACTTGAAAGTCAAACCGAAAAGTTAAATTTGAAAATTTAAAAAATTAAACGAAAAAGTCAAAGTTTAAAGTCAAAGGTCAAACTTGGAAGTCAAAGACAAAATTTAAGGTCAAAAGATAAAAATAAAAAATAAAAAATAAAAAAAATTAAAATATAATTTTATTTATTAATTTTAATTTAATTTATAATTTTTATTTATTTATTTATTTATTTATTCTTATTTTTTAATTATTATTATTATTATTATTATTTTAATTTTGGATGAAAAATGAATTTAAAGTTAAAAGAAATTGAGTTTTTTGGTTAAAAGTGTCAAAATTCGAAATTAGGAAGCGACAGGTAGTGTTTAAGTTTAATATTTCGGAGTGAATGCACAAAGTATTGGCTAGCCGAGATGGTTAGTTGCTTGGGTTGTTGATCCGGCGGTCGCAGGTTCGATCCTTGCCTCCCCCGAGATTTGCGGCCTATTTTATTAAAGCGCTGAGCCGAGCCGCACACGTTCGATCCGCAAGCCGCCGAGCCGAGCTGCAAGCTCGGGAACCCTAGCCGCAAACGCGAACCACGCCGCCGGCGGTGAACTGTTTCCGGCAGTAAGCTCCGGCCGAAAACCCTTCAACGATTACGTGAAAAACAGCGATTTTTCAACTTTGAAGCTCCAAAACTCAATCAAAAACCCTTTTTTATGAAAAACACGAAGAACAAACCCCCTTTATTTTTGCGAGATCTATCCAAAAACGCAAAAATATTTCGAAAATAAGATCAAATAATGCTCCAAAATAGGGTTTACGGCCCACGAATCTAGACTTCACGGTTGATGAATTTGACTGGTTTTCGGCCGTGAATTCAGTGTTTACGGCAGTAAGCTTGGACCGAGAACACAAAATCTTTGATTTTTGGATGAAACAATAAATCCTTTTGACTGATACAACCAGGCTCTGATACCAATTGTAAGTCCCTAATTTGCCTGTGTATCAGTCAGATCCGTTTGATGGTGCGGAATCTCAATCAAACGGATGATGTCAGATCAAATAGAAGAGAAGAAGAAGAAGAATATGATGAATCTAAATGTATTAATGAATAGAATGATGATCCAGATACAAGAGATTCACACACTAACACACAATAGTTCTTCTGTCTCTCTGGTCGTAAACTCTCTAGGGTTCATCATTCTACTCCTCACCCTAACACCTCTATTTATACTTGGAATATGGGTCGGATAACACATGGGTCGTAAATGAGTTTACAGCCGTAAACTCAGCCGTAAACTAGACCATAAATTCATAAAATATTACATAAAAATATAATTGCCCAGAAAAGCAAAGTATAAACCATATTTTGACCTAACAACTAGTTTTTCCAACACTGGGTAGTTTAGTTCTGGTCCTTATAAGGCTCTACTAAAAAAGTGGATTGGAAGTTGTTTCCTTTCTCTCTTCACGACGAGGACCGCACTGATGGCTTCGTGGGAAGCAATTAGGTAGACAGATAGTGTTTCACCTGGTATTGCCTATTGGATTGGCTAATGTTAGGAGCTTTTGTAAGGTTGTTTTTAGCTGTTCTAGTTCATGTTCTACTTCTTTTGTCCAACGTACATACCAGACTCTAAGATTATATTCAAGGTCCTATGTCAGGCATACCTGGCTCATACACCCAACGTAAGGATCAAATTTGTCAATTTTTTAAGAAATAAGGCTAGGAAGTAAAACTCACCTAGAACACTAAAGTTACATTCCAAACCTTTTTTTCCATTGGCTGGGTAGTGATCTGAAGCAATGTTCGAACATGATATCCATCGTGCATCTAATGTCGAAGTAAACTCTATGGATTGTAGTATTCTTCATCCGGACTCATATTATCAACAAGTCATCTCCACCCCAATTTGAGGGGGCGCAGTTACGTGGTGAGAACCGCAGCTCTATTCCCTTTTGGGTTGTTGTAATTGTTTTTCGTGTTATCGTCTAATGTTGGGACCGAATGGCAAGTGTCTCCGCCCTTTTGTATGAAATTTTGGGTTTCTCTTTTATTGGTTTGACTGCTGACTCTTTTCTGTTGTGTCGCTCCCTTAAACTTCTGGCTATTTCCTTGAGTTTCCCTTTACGGATGTAATCATTGAGCTCTTTCTTTAGGACACTGCAGTTAGTTGTATCGTGTCCCTGCCACTTATGGAACACGCAATACTTTGACTTTTCAAGTGGTTTGTCTGGGAATTTTTGGGCACCTCTGGGTTTGTTGAAGATATCTAGTACGTCTGGACGTTTGTCGCGTCTATCGTCTACCTGGTATGGTCTGTAGGGTTAATGAAAACGTCCTTTCCTATTTCCATATCCTCGATCTGGTTGGTTGTTAGTGTGGTTATCTCTCATGCTTCCCTTCTGGGTGGTTTCCACCTTTAAGTATGCTTTCTTTGCTTTTATGCCTTCTTGTTGTCGTAGGTATTGTTGGACTCTTTCATTCATTTCCTGTCTGGTGGTGGTTATCTTGCCAAGAAGCTTCTTTAATAGTGTTCCTGACAAGATCCTGTGTGCGAAGGTTCCGGTTGCTAGGTGGTCGCTTTGTCCTAGGACATCCAACATGGCTTCGTTAAAGCGTTTGAAGTAATCCCTTATTGATCCCCCTTCGTGTTGCTTACAGTCAATGATTTCACGTACATCTGCTTTGTATTTTCCCAGTTTCATGAAGTTGGTGAGAAATAACTCTTTTAGTTCTAAGAAGTTTCAAATGATTTTTGGTGCTAAGCTTTTGAACCATCCCCTTGCATTTTCATCTAAGGTGGTTGGAAAGAGTGTACACTAGTACCACTTGTCTAATTTTAATGACAACATATGCCATTTGTAGGCGTCTAGATGGGTGCCTGGGCAGGTTTTTCCATCGTATATTTTTAGGTGTGGAAGTTTGGCTATGGTGGGCATGTCGTAGTCATGTAGTTTTAGTACAAATGGTGATGTGTGTCAGTCGGATGACATGATGTGGTTGTTTCCATGGTGTTGTTGGAAGGATAGTTGTTGGAGCGGTGGAAAATTTGGGTAGTGTGTGTTGTATAGTGGGAAAACAATGAACATGGGGAATGGTTGTGCATGAACGTTGTTAAATGGAATGTTAGGGTATGAGGGGGACATACCAAACAAAAATAATGGAGTAAGCATTGGTTTTGATTTTCTTACTATGCTATTGAATGATATGGATAAGGATGGTCGTGTCAGGGACGTTGAGTAGATTGGTTGGAAGTTGGGTATAATTTGCATTTGTTTATGGGGTTGCATTCCCGTCTGTGATGGTGTGAATCTACAATAAACACTACAACATATACATGCATACCAAACATATCAGTAGTGAATCTACAATAAACACTACAACTAACTGAATGGGCCGGCCTTGGTGCCTTAGACCCATTGGTATGGTGAGGAGACTCACCTGACACTACTGAAGTCCCGCGGATAAAACTCTTGTTGCTGGTTGACAGGTTCCCGAACTGTCAATCATCAAAACGACACGTAATTAATAATTGGGTTCCAATACATAACCATATGTCTACACTTGGGGTAAATGGACCACTTTACCGCTAACATATCTTGGTCCAAAACCAAGGCCCAAACTCACACTCTGAAGGTCCAAAAGCCCAATAATCAACCAAGGCCCATTTTTCCAAATTGGGCCCAAACCTCTACATGGACTTATGTTAAGGCCTAACCAATTATTCTAGTCCAAACAATTGGCATTCTGATGGCCCAATAGCTAATAATCCTCAAGGCCCACTTATGGCCCAATTTTCCAAATTGGGCCCAAGCCCCTCTAATAGGTCTTATCCTAAAAGCCAATAATCTACTTAGTTCATAATTATGTTCCCCTTTAGCCCACCAAGGCCCACATCAGCTTAGTCCAATAAATGGCCAACCAAGAACCCAATCCCATTTAGGATTTTTCACATAAAATGACGATTAGGATTAAGTGTTCCTACTTAACCCATTAAGGACTTAATCCATTAAGTCCAATATTTCCTTAGGTTAATTTGCCAATGATTGATAATTAATATTTTAAGTTTATTAATTAATTCCAGCGTGGGTTTCGATAAGTCCAAACCAATAATTCCAACATTAGGGTTTTCAACCCAATCATAGCCAAATAGGCCCAAAACTAAGTCCTTAGATCAATTAGGGCTTAATTAGGCCCATTAGGGTCTCATAAGGCCCATTAGGATTTCATAAGGTGGGCACCACCCACTACCACCTCGGGTAGTGGTGGTCAACGGCGGCTCACGGCGGCGGCCACCACCTCACAGTGGTGGTTACGAGTTTTTTTTATTATTTTCGCATCGGATACAATATTATAAAGCAAAACCCGAAATAGCACCAAAACACACACACTAATACAAGTACACACACAACCACCCTAGTGGTGGCCGGCGGTGGCTTCCTTGGTTTTCCAACCAATGCAATACATACAACATAATACATCAACACACCTAAACACATGGCAAAACACGCACACAGCAGCCTCCCTCGGGGTGGCGGAGGTTGACCGGAACAGCCAATGTAGGATAGTCGCGTGGGGCGGGCAGCATAGCAATAGATAACCGCTTGGGGCTATGGCAGCGATGGAACACGGTAGAAAACCACCGTAGAGGACGATGGCGGCGTGTCCTCGGCCAAGAACAACGGTGGTGCAACGCTGGAAAGAAATGGAGACGGAGGTGGTTGGCGACCCAACTTGCGAACGACAGCAGCACGATCCTTGTTCTCCCATTTTTTTCCCAACTAACACTCATCGGATCGTGGCTCTTCGTCTTCATCGGCAGCTGTGGTGATCAAACCAACTAGGTGGCGGCTGTCGGGGGTGTTGCGCCGGTCAGGGAGGCATAAGGGTGTGTGGAACTTGAAGAGGTTCCATAGCCCTCCTCTTGGCGTTCCTCGCCTCGAATGTGGTCACCAATGGATCTCACGGGTAGTAGGAGGGGGCACAGTGGTCGGATTCGATGACGCAATCGGTGGCTGAGGAGGGTTTTAATGGTGGTGCGACTACCGGAAGTGAAGAAGGAGGTATAAGGCGGGTGACGGCTGTAGAGGGTTAGCTAGGGTTAAGGTTTTGTTGGCTTTATATACCAGAAAATGAAACATATTGCAATAATGTCACAAATTGTCCCTCCCTTCACCTTATCTCTCAAAGTCAGCCCATATTTTACTCTTTTAACCCTGCCTCCTGAAACCCTTCACAAATCAAGTCCGAATTTTACGATTTAGCCCCTCCCTTCTGAAATCTCTTTCAAATCCAGTCCAATACTTACCAAACACACCCTAACTTCTAAAAATCCTTACAAAATACATCCTGAAATTATACTTTGACCCCTGAAAGTCAAAAACGTATCATTTGGCTCCCTGAAACCACTCTCCGCTAAATATTCTTGGTTTTATGGCGACTATTCATTCATTAATTTTTATCTATTTATTTATTAATTAAACAAAATGTTACAATTCTCCCCCACTTAAATTAGATTTCGTCCTCGAAATCATTCCTTACCATCCCTTACACACCCGACAACTTGGACGTCATGGTCCAAAACCACAAGCATACCCCAGCCTCCCGGGGAAACCAAAACCAACCCCGTGGGGTTCTAAAACTCGGATATGAAATAAATTCTTTGCAACATGATCACATCAACTCAGTTGAAAGTCTGTAATCTCGAGATGGTCGGGCTCCCTAACAGACCACCCATGTAGAGCTTTACCAAGCTTAATCTTCCTCAAGTGACCGAACAAATACACACTTTCTGCCTTGATTATCCCGATTCTACCATTGGAAGCAAAACCACTGACCATAGTCAATAATAGAGCACTTATTTTTGACAGAAGGCTCAAATAATCCTGCTGTGAGTGACTTAGCATAACCTAGAAATATGTTATTTCGTCAGTATTTTCAACCTAAAGCACCAATACTAGTACTGCCCAAACGTTGTGATTGCCCAAAACAGCATGCTGCCACATGGCTGCTTTCCAAAATCTACCGTGACCTTCCGGGTCTCCAGCCGATCGGGTCCATGCGTCGAATCCTGACGTCACAAAATCCCAGGCTAAAAGTGATTGCTACCCGACCATTGGTAGCCTTATCTTACAAACGACCTTAAGCAGTCCCTTGCTTCCTTGATCTCATAACTGCAGTGGCGTTCCTATTGTCTTATCACTGGATCAACCAGGTCTAATCCCTCTGGGGAAATCCATAAACCAATTCGTGGATTTGCCCCGCCCTCACTGCTGCACCCGAACCGGTGGATACTACTGTTCCTTCTGCGTTCCACGAACATGCTCATGCCATCTACCAACTAAGTGAATGCTACGACTACACCCGCAGTCTCGCAACACTCTATCACTATCTGCCAACCTCATGAATGCTATGGCTACCCCCAGACTTACATCATTCTAGAACTATCCGACCGTTACTGAATGCTACGGCTCCCCCGCAGTCTTACAACACCATCTACACTATCTGACTACTAGTGAATGCTACGGCTCCCCTGTAGTCTTACAACACTTTCACCCTACTGACCATGATTGAATGTTATGGCTCCCCCGTAGTCTTACAACACTTTCATCCAAACTGACAATTAGTGAATGCTATGGCTCCCCCATAGTCTTACAACACTTTCATCCTAACTGACCATTAGTGAATGCTACAACTTCCCCATAGTCTTACAACAATTTCACCCCAACTAACGATTAGTGAATGCTATAGCTCCCCTGTAGTCTTACAACACTTTCATACTAACACAATCGTAGCCCAATACCTTACCCCTAATCTATCAATTCAAAACGCATGCAGAGTCAATCACACACTTGACCGAACACCCGAACTGAACTCACTTCATAACTGGAGTCTCGACCTACCTTCCCAAATTCTGTTATCAAGCCCCCAGAAGACGCGATTCACATGCTAGGGAGTTTTACCGAACTCCAAAGTCTCACAGCTCTCAAACCAAATAGCCCTTGGGCCTCCATTTTCCTCGATGAGGTTGAGAAACTCATCCCGGTCTCATAGCTGCCCTTGTCCTGAATACCTGCGCGATTCCCCCCCACCCTCCACTTAGATTCGACTAAGTCTTTTCCATACATGAGATTTGAAGGATTCCCAATCCTTTTTACTCTTTAATATCCAAACCGTTGACAACCCGTTGCTTCCCATGCTAGTGTTCTATTACTGGCCTAAAACCCAAGGACCACACAACTCCTAAAGATCAGAAAAACACTTCCTAAATCCTAGCAAGACTAATAATGTCAGACGCCTTTAAATGATACCCCACTTGTATATTAAAGTCCAAATAACCGATGCCCAGACCAAAGCCTCTACAGTAGACCACTTCCCCTGGCGCCTCCAAAAGTCGACTCAAGCACACTGGTTGAGTTACCAATCCTGACCGTAGACCTTCCGTATCACGACTCTGAACCGATCTCGACCATAGACCTAGATAAGATTGAACGCTCCAAACCAGCAAATAGGGAAACAACCTTTCACTAACCACCCAGTAACTTAAGGTATGCAAATGGCATATAACCATGTTTGAAGGTATAATCCAATCACAAGCAGGGAAACAAAACCAGAGATACACTTACTAAAACCCTTGAAACAAAAAACTCTCTCGTACAGTTTCCCGCAAGTATTGTACTAAATCTGGCCCTGCTGGCCTCTCAAAAGCTGACCCAAATTCTTGGGTTTCGTTCTGGGACCCTCCAATGTATGCACTTGATCTGGTCCCCTCTTCCCAATATGCTCCAAGTCGATCCCTTGTTCTTGAGCTCTAGAAATCATATCATTTAGAGTCTCGCACCCTGGCACACTCACCAGCTCAATCGTTCACGGCTGAACTGCAGTAGTTGGAGCAACCTCTACTCTAAACCGGGCTACTAACTATCCCCAGGACATAGTCTCCAATCCCGATAGTGCAATAGAATGCAAAATCAATCCGTGCCGTCTGACACGAGAGATCCACGACGATCTCAAAACCCTAGCAATCCTTCCACTAATTGGCTCACCACAGGATCTGGGACCAAACCCTGGTCCTCCCTCATGCGTTCTCATCCTCTTCTGGCATAGCAGCTATCCCCATTATCAGAGTATAACCAAGAATTCTCCTTCCTATAAGCTTCTTATATTCTTCAAGACTCTCACCGATTCGAGTATGGATCCTGTGCTTTCAGTAGTATAGGCCCATATTACCTTCCACACCTATCCATACTTTCCTCAGCAATCCTCCTAAATCCTCTAAGTCTCCTACCCCACTGATGCACCAAATATCCGCTAAACAGCAACACGATACTCACTGAAGCAACTCCTAGGCTTCCCCTAGGTTCCCAACCTCGCCCTGCCATCAATTGCAGAAGAACTCCCCATGATGTAAGTCATCCACCTCCTGGATATCGTCATATCCACTTAGTAGCTGACTCCCATCATTCAAGAGTTCCACAAAGCACAAAGCAAGCAACATTCGTGCAGTATCACTCTAATCCAAAGAACTATCATGGGACATTTAGCCCACATACCACTACTCATGTTATCCACATCCATCCATCCTCACTGTCGGCTGCCTTATGCATACAAATTATACACAGAACAGGATCTAATACACTGTCGAGTAATAGACTCTACCCTAGGAACACAACTAGACAAGGAACAGGAAATAAGGCCAAATAAATTATTCTAAGGCTATAAGATCCTAACCATATACAATTTTAAAAGCATACGCATAGCAGTTACTAATACCAATAATCATTCCCATTCTAGCATGGCATACAGTATCTCCAAGGATACAAGCACCACATATCAGGTCAATCTATTGATGACTACTCAACACTAGCATGCAAGTCTACCAACTCATACAACATATATAGGCATCTCCCCTAGCCCTAACTAGCATGCGATTCATAGATTCATAAACCAAGTCATAACAAATAAAATATATGGGTATTCTGGGGAAACTTACTTGAGCTCGACTGATTGCATGCACCACACCCTTTTCTTATTTTAGAAAGTTCTTTCCTTGAAAACATTTTTCTTTTTGAAAACTTTACAGATCCTTATTTTGAGTTCAGACTCACCCTAAAGTATGTCTGAATCCCTCAAACCAAGGCTCTGATACCAACTTGTAACGACCCAAAAATCAAGGGTAAAAATTACATTTTTAATATAGTCAAAATATAGATATCATTTATTACAACCATCCGAAACATTATTAATTAAAACATTTATTAGAGTCCATCCCAATATCATTCAATGTGGAAAACATGGGTGTGTGCACTGCGATCAATCTGGGTCCTTCTATTCCATACCGATGATACCTGAAACAATAAACAAAACTATAAGCACGAAGCTTAGTGAGTTCCCTAGAGCATACCTCACACAATCCACATAACCACATATTCCATATAAGCTATAATAGCTATATAAACCATATCAATAACATATCTATATCAATCACATAGCCATACATATAAACATATATGGATGCCGTGGGCTCCCCCCAAGGTCTTACTCCAGGATGCCATGGGCTCCCTCATGGTCTTACACCTAAGTGCCATGGGCTCCCCCATGGTGTTCAATAGGAAAGCCATGGGCTCTCCACATGTTTTACATCCAAGTGCCATGGGCTCCATCCATGGTCTTTAATAGGAAAGCCATGGGCTCTCTACATGTTCTTACATCCGGTGTCATGGCCTCCCCCATGGTCTTCCATGCAAATATCATAAAGATAGCTAACATATCCCATACCGCATAATCAATAGCATACCACATAATTACTAGCATACCACATTTACATGCATACCAAACATATAAGTAGTGAATCTACAATAAACACTACAACTAACTGAATGGGCCGGCCTTGGTGCCTTAGACCCATTGGTATGGTGAGGAGACTCACCTGACACTGCTGAAGTCCTGCGGATAAAACTCTACCTGCTGGTTGATAGGTTCTCGAACTGTCAATCATCAAAATGACACCCAATACATAACCATAAGTCTACACTTGGGGGGTAAATGGACCACTTTATACCTAACCAAACTTGGTCCAAAACCAAGGCCCAGACTCACACTCTGAAGGCCCAAAAGCGCAATAATTAACCAAGGCCCACTTATGGCCTGTTTATGGCCCAATTTTCCAAATTGTGCCCAAACCTCTACATGGACTTATTTTAAGGCCCAACCAATTATTCTAGTCCAAACAATTGGCATTCTGATGGCCCAATAGCTAATAATCCTCAAGGCCTAACTATGGCCCACTTATGGCCCAGTTTTCCAAATTGGGCCCAAGCCCCTCTAATCCGGTCTTATCGTAAAGCCCAATAATCTCCTCAGTCCATAATTATGTTCCCCATTATCCCACCAAGGCCCACTTCAGCTTAGTCCAATAAATGGCCCAACAAGAACCCAACCCCAATTAGGGTTTTTCACATAAAATGACGATTAGGGTTAAGTGTTCCTAATTAATCCCTTAAGGACTTAATCCATTAAGGGGGTGTTTGGATAGGGAAAAAATAGGCTGCTTATTGCTTATTGCTTAATCCCACCGCAATAAGCACATTTAAGTGTTTGGATAGGAGTCTTTAAAAATCAGCTTATTGCGGTAGGAATAAGCAAAATAAGCTGATTTTAATAAGCAGAGGGGGAATGCTTATTGCTTATTGCTTATTGGTCATTTTACTCATATAAGCTGTTTTATTTTGCCAAACACTTAAATGCTTATTGCTTATTGCTTATTCCCACCGCAATAATCTAATCCAAACACATTTAAAAAAAAATGTTTATTCTCACCACAATAAGCAAATAAACAATAACTTAATAAGCTAAAAACTATTTATCCAAACACCCCCTAAGTCCAATATTTCCTTAGGTTAATTTGCCAATGATTGATAATTAATATTTTAATTTTATTAATTAATTGCAGTGCGGGTCTCGATAAGTCCAAACCAATAATTCCAACATTAGGGTTTTCTAAACCCTAATTATGGTTTTAAACACAATCATAGCCCAATAAGCCCAAAACTAAGTCCTTAGATCAATTAGGGCTTCATTAGGCCCACTAGGGTCTCATAAGGCCCATTAGGGCTTCATAAGGCAGACACCACTTACTACCACCTCGGGTAGTGGTGGTCAATGGCGGCTCACAACGGCGGCCGCCACCACACGGTGGTGGTTACAAGTTTCTTTTATTATTTTCGCATCGGATACAATATTACAAATAAAAACCCGAAATAACACACACACACACACACTAATACAAGTACACACACAACACCCTAATGGTGGCCGGCGATGTCACGTGGTGGCGGTGGCTTCCTTGGTTTTTCGGCCAACGCAATACATACAACATAATACATCAACACACCTAAGCACATGGAAAAATACGCACATAGCAGCCTCCTTCGAGGCGGCGGAGGTTGACCGGAACAGCCAATGAAGTAGGAGAGTCGCGTGGGGCCGGAAACGGAGCAATAGATAACCGTTTGGGGCTATGGCGGCGACGGAACACGGTAGTAAACCATCATAGCGGACGATGGCGACGTGTCATTGGCCAAGAACAGTGGTGGCACAACGGTGGAAAGAAATGGAGATGGAGGAGGTTGGCGACCCAACTTGCGAACGGCAATAACACGATCCTTGATGCAATCTGTGGTCAGATTCGGTGATGCAATCGGTGGCTGAGGAGGGTTCCAATGGTGGTGGCGGCTACCCGAAGTGAAGAAGGAGGTATAAGGAGGGTGAAGGCTGTAGAGGGTTAGCTAGGGTTAGGGTTTCGTTGGCTTTATATACCCGGAAATGAAACATATTGCCATAATGTCACAAATGGTCCCTCCCTTCACCTTTTCTCTCAAAGTCAGCCCATATTTTACCCTTTTAACCCTGCCTCCTGAAACCCTTCACAAATCAAGTCTGAATTTTACGATTTAGCCTCTGCCTTTGGAAATCTCTTTCAAATCCAGTCCAATACTTACCAAACACACCTTAACTTCTAAAAATCTTTACAAAACACATCATGAAATTACACTTTGACCCCCAAAAGTCTAAAATGTATCATTTGGCTCCCCGAAACCACTCTCCGCTAAATATTATTGGTTTTAGGGTGACTATTCGTTCATCAATTTTTATCTATTTATTTATTAAATAAACATAATTTTACATTATGCATGCCGGTTGGAAACAAATAATCCCAGAAATCACCTACCAAAAATCACCAAGATTTTTGTGGTGATTAGCAACACCGGGATCAATTATCTCATGAAATCAAGCATGTATATCACTTTCAAACTGTAATTCTATCGATTTTCTTCTGGGGTTATGTATCACGACCCAATATTGTATATGGTTTCCTTCCAAATTTCTTCTGGATTTCGGTCTATATAGATCATAATCGTCGAGGTCATCTGATTGTTTTGTCAAATTACACCAGTTGATTGTTGTTTTGATAATTTTTGAAGCTAGTACTTATTTAATTTTTCATTTTGTTGTTTTTTATTTAGGGCACGAATCTTATCTATCTTCTTCCTGATGAAAACATGTTAATATCTCTTATTCGTGATGAAAATGTCTTAACTTAATTTTTTTATCTTGTTGTTTTTTTATAAGTCAATGTCTTCAGTCAAATTACAATCTTTATAGCAGAGTCTTGGCTAAAATTTTGTTTCAAAATGAATATTTCAGATTATTTGTCCAATACTTTGTCTGCTTCAGTCGATTCTTGAGCTCAAACCTATTACATGTCGGCCTCTTGACTGAAGTTTTGTTTGAAATCAAATATTTCTCATTATTTAGTCGATATGATGTCTACTCCTTTTTATGAGTTTTAAAGAAGAAACATGTAAGCTTTAATGTTTCAAAATTTTGATTCTATGAATGAATTTGTTGATGAATTGGGGTTCCTTTTAATTATTAATTTTTTAGTTGCACTTGTGTGTATATAAAGCAAAAGGTTTGTTAAAAAAGATGAGAGTCAATAGGGTCAAGCAAGATGTTTGAACTTTAAATACTTTCATTTAGACCGGTGTAGGTAATATAAATGGATTATATGGTTTTAAATTTCTCAATTGAGGAACTGTATTGTTCGTCATAGGTAAGCCCAGTAGGTGGTATTTTGATATGGTTTTCTTAAGATATTTTAACGTCTGTAGGTATTCATAAAGATGACGTTTATTGATATGTTGCTGGTAATAAAAATGAATTATATGTCGTGCCCTATTTAAGATATATTTCAAGATGATTTAGTGATTGATAGGTCGCTTCAAATTTATTAGGTTTTATGTTTGTTAATTATATACTAATGTAGTGTTTTGACTTTTTAGGAGTAAAAGCAAATTTTTTGATGATTTGGATTTGGATGTTTAATTCATATTTTTTAACCAACACCATTTGTTTTTGGGTTTCCAAGCCCAAGAATTAGATTTAGGCTTATTTTGATTTGGATTTGGGTGTTTAGTTGACAATTACATCAAGCACAAAGCGTTTTACATATCTCAAACATCGTTTTTCATTAAACCACTTTTATAAAAGCTTTGTTTCATCGATAGAGTTGTATTTAATTTTTCACCGTCATGCTCATATGTATATAAAAAGTAACTATACTTCTTCATTTCCTTATTTAATTTTCTGAATTTCTTTATATTCACACCTCTGACATATTTTATTTCAAATTTCAGGACAAAATACTGAAGGTGAAGTTGTTACTATTTGTTCTATTCTCAACGAGGATAATGATAACCTAAAGGCATTACTCATTTGCGGTCGTGCCACTTAGTTTTCTTAGCTTATCACGAACTATCTATAAGGTTTTTTATTATTTAAAATTAAAAACATATAAACCAATATTCTGAAAATAGATAATTACTTAATTTTTTTTACAGTTTTTTACTAGAATGGACTTCACCTAGATCCCGAGCATAATGAATTAAAGAAAACATATTTTTGGGTTAATTAATTTAAATAAAAAGACAAAAAGTGTAAGCCTTTGAATTTTTCCAATCCTCGATTGACTTTATCATAATATTTTTTAACCTTTTTTACAGGCAGAAAAGAATGAAAAGAAGCTAAGTTGCATGTAGTTGTGGAAGATTACAAGCCAACCCTTGATTTAGACCCTAACCATGTGGCACACGGATGGGATTTGGTATAAATAAGAGAGTTTTTCATAAAAACCAGACAGCAAAAGCTTTTAAATTTTCTAGAAAAATTTGAGTTTATTTCAAAATATAGTCATCAATGGTCCTTTTAAAAAGGTTAGAATGATATTACAACCAACAATAAGATGTTTTAGAATAACTACCTTTGGAGCCTTTGAACCCACTTTGTTTTGGGGTGTTGATGAAGAATGAAAGATCAAAGAGGATGATCTTCTCTACAAGTATCCACCATCAAGATTAAGGTACCAAGAATTGCTAGAGAGAAATTCAAGACCAAAAGAGAGAAAGCTACGACTTCAAGAGAGAAATTCAATACCAAAAGACTAGCAACTTTCAAGTATAGGAACTTATTATATATCCCACGCATGCAAAAAGGCTACACATTATTTTAATCTAAATTAATACCCTAGTAAAGAGGAATGGAAGACAAAGTTTGGAGGTTAACAAGCAACCTCCATGTCTTCTTGAAAGTTAAGGCCAAATGGATAAAAGAATATAACAAAAGTTTGGCTAGTTTGTCTAACTAAGTAAGCCAACCACTTAGTTAAGTCATGGTTTGCCAAAGTATCCAAAAAATTTGTACATGACTTGTTGATCATACCTTATGATGTAATAACTAGGTTGTCTTCTTTTTTATTATTATTTTCATAAAACAATAATTTTTCTCTAATCAAAGACAAGTGATGAATTTATTTATTAATAATCAAATACTTAAATAATATTCAGTAAATACCAACTTGATTAAGGCGTGACCTTATAGTATCATATTTTATTATTAACACCACTCAATAATGATCATTAAGCATATAGATCCAACAATCTCCCACTTGCATAAGATTCATTACAGACTGACATAGACAATAGCTGGCGTCTAGCAACGAGCTACTGCCCCTAAGAAGTCACGAAGGGGTGCCATCAATCAACATCCAATTCCAGGAGGTCAAAAGTTGCGATTGAAGTATGAGCTAAGTGTATTAAAATTCTCTTTATTTCAAACATCATGTTGGATATGAGACATGGAATGTAATCATTCACATTTGACATCCAACTTTAAGTAAGGCGCCTTAGATGTCTAACTCACAACACATAAGAGGAAAAAATATCATCTTGACTACATATACACTCTCATATAGTTCATGTTATACCCAAAAAAGGATTTCATGACTGCACGATTACGAGCAACATTTAACCATGACAAAGTATAACAATTTCCATACTTTAGTTCTCCAATATGTATTTGAGATCGAAATACATAAAGATATTTACCAATGTTCAAGATTCACTTATGAGAATGATCCATGAAGTGAATCTTGACGCGGGTCATATCCAATAATTGTTCTTTAACAAGTACATATGAATTTGGATGCAAAACTTTGTTATTTCACCACTTGAAATTAACCACTCCAATTTATATTAGTCTTAATTCACAGTTGCTCCCACAATAGTGACTGGCTATGGACAATTTTGAATAATGACATTATTCAAGGATTAAATAATATGCTAACATAGAACACAATAATATTTAACACAAAAGAGATATATCATATATCAAAAGAGATTACATATCATTGCTACATAGTTCAGAATATCCAGATATTAGTAAAGTACAAATTTAAATCCAATTGCTAGTTAATCGAAGAATGATTCCTTTTTCATGGATCTCAAACTTGTTTTGAGAAAGAGGCTTCGTGAATGGATCAGCTAGATTATCATCCGTAATGAACCTTCTCAGTGCATATATTTCTCAATTCGAATCCTTGATGAATGAAATGGAATTTCCGTTGAATATGTCTAGTCTTGTTTGTAACCATTGGGTCTCTTACGATAGTAATAGCACCAGTGTTGTCACAAAGCATCTCAGTGGCATTTTTGATGCTTGGAACAACATATAGATCACCAATGAATTTCGTCATCCAATCAACTTCTTGAGCAACCTCAGATGCAACTATATACTCAAATTCTGTTGTAGAAAGTGCAACCACTTCTTGCTTTGAAATTTTCCAAGAAATGGCTCCTCCATTAAGTGTGAACACGAATCCCAATTGTGATCGTGATTTATCTCAATTAGTGTTGAAGCTAGCATCAATATAACATCTTATAGTAAGCTCTTCCTCAACTCCTCCAAAAATGAGAAACATGTCTTTAGTCCTTCTTAAGTACTTAAGTATGTTCTTTACAACCATCCAATGTTTTTCTCCAAGATTAGCTTGATATCTACTAGTTAAACTAATAACATAAGCTATATTCGGCCTTGTAGATGTCATAACATACATAATTTAACCTAGTGCTAAAGCATATAGTATGCGACTCATTCTTTTGTTCTCATCGTCAGTACTAGGGTAGTCTACCTTAGAAAGAAAGGTGTCAAGCACTAGTGGTACAATTCTTTGTTTTGAGTTATCCATTGAAAAGTGTTTTAAGACTTTGTCAATGTATGTGCTCTGACTCAAACCAATGAGCCTTTGAGATATATCTTTATAGATCCTGATATCGAGTATGTATGCAACATCTCCTAGATCTTTCATTTGAAAGGACTTGCAAGTAAGTCGATATCTTTCCCGAGTAGTAATATGTCATCGACATATAGAATAAGAAAAACCATTTGGCTCCCACTTTCTTTGATGTATACACATGGTTCATCGACACTTTATGAGAAGCCAAACCTTTTGATATTCTCATCAAAACGATGATACCAGGTCCTAGATGCTTGTTTCAATTTATGAATGGACCTCTTTAGTTTGCCCAATTTATCTAGGTTGACAAAACCTTCAGGTTGTTCCATATAGACATCTTCCTCAAGATATCCATTAAGGAAAGCGATTTTGACATCCATTTGCTATATCTTATAGTCGTTATATGCAGATATGGACATGATAATGCTAATAGATTTAATCTTGGAAACGGGCGATAATGAAATATTCAAAGTCAACGCCTTGAATTTGAGTATACCCTTTTGTGACAAGGCATGACTTGAATGTTTGTACATTCTGTCCATGTCGATCTTCTCCTTGAAGATCGATTTGCTTCCAAAAACCCTGCTGTTAGGAGGTAGGTCAACTAAGTCTCATACTTGATTCTCATTCATGGACTGAATTTCAGCTCTCATGGCTTCAAGCCATTTTTCAGATTCTGGATTTGTAGTAGTTGCCTTGAAATTGATGGAATCACATTGATCCATCAAGAAGACTTCCTCTTCAGGAATGAGAAGTCCAAATTATCCAAATTCCTGACGAGGTCTACTTAAGTGTTGTACAGTTGGTGTGTTTTCAGCATCTGAACGATAATTTCATGTTCAACAATGCTTTGTTGATTATCATTCTCAACTAAAGGTTGTGTTTCTTGAATTTATTCAAGATCAATGGGGCTCCCACTTTCTTTATACAAGATAAAGTCATCTTCAAGAAACACTATTTTTCAGGCTATGAAAACTCGATTATGTTCTTTATGAAAGAATAATAACCCATGGTTTATTTTGGGTACCCCACATAGACACACTTTTGAGATTTGGGTTCAATCTTTTTAGAAGTCTCTCTTTTAATATATGCTTCACAACCCTAAATCTTTAAGTAAAATATTGATGGAACTTTTACATTCCATAACTCGTGAGGACTCTTACTAACCTTTTTAGTTGGGACCATGTTTACAATTCAAGCCGATGTATCGACGGCATAACCCCAAAACGAATGAAGAAGGGAAGTCTGACTCATCATCGATCATACCATATCAAGTAGAATACGACTTCTCCTTTCCGAGACATCTATTGTGGTGTTCTCGATGGAGTGAGTTGTGACACTATGACATAATTCTTAAGATGTTCATCAAACTCATAACTTAGATATTCACCACCACGATCTAATCGTATGGTTTTAATCTTTTTCCCTAGCTGGTTTTGTACTTCATTTTGGAATACCTTGAAAACATCAAATGCATGATGTGTTTCATGAGATACACATTTAAATCAATTTCATATATTCCATTACTAGGATAAGTCTCAAAATAGAACACATTATATTTAAAAATAGATATGGTTCCAGAATAAAAGTCAAACTTATAATGAAAACCTTGTTCATACAAATGGAAAGTAGAGATACTATTCCTAGTTATATTAGGTGCATAACAACAATTTTCAAAATAAGATTAAGACCATTTGGAAGCAAAATATGATATTGCCCTATGAATTTGATAGATACTTGAGTGTCATTGCCTACATGGAGTTCCAAATTGCCATCTATGAGTTCTCTAACATTCTTTAATCCTTGCAATCATTGCAGATGTTAGTACCACTTCCAATATCGAATAACTAAGAATTAGTATGGAATGCATATAATTCAATCACATATATACCTAAGGTGCCAACCTGTTTGGCCTTGTTTTTCTTAACTTCCTATAGCTACTTGGGACAGTTGTTTTTTTAGTGTCCATTTTCATTGCAGTGAAAGCAATTAGAGTCAACAGACGGGTTGGGCTTAGGAGTTGGGTTGGTAGCAGGAGGCATCCCTTGACCCTTTCCATTTCCCTTGCCTTTCGTGGCAGATTTGCCTTTCCCCTTACTGGTAGCATTACTGGTTATCTTCTTGGTGATTTAACCCTCGCAAATGATCAACACTTGATTCCCAAATTTCTTGATGTTTGCCTCAGAATTCTTGAGCATTGAATGAAGCTAACTAATTCTCCTCTCCCATTCATTCAGAGTGAAGTTCAACACAAATTGATTGAATGACTTAGGCAATAAGGCTAGGAAGCGATTGCTAGCTCATCATCAAAAGGGAATCTGAGGCAGGCAAGCTGCTAAATTTAAGCTTTCATTTTGAGTACATGTACACTCACAAAAGAACCTATGAGTTCCCATTTTATCGATTAGACTGGTGTTGATAGATATTATCAAGAAGATAATGGCATATCAACATGATGAACAAAACATGTGAGTAAACTGTGATTTATAGATAGATAGATTTAACATCTTACAAGAGCAACTTTCATGGCTAGGGAGAATTTCCCAGGTAACTCTCTATCACTACAAAAGTCTACATGGTGCACTCATAAAATAAATGACCACTCATCTCCACTTTATATACTAGTAGAGGGAATATGCTCTCATACAAAGGAATATTCTAACCTAATAAATCAATCATCATTTTAGAGAACTTCTAGCTCCAATAACCCCCCCCCCCCCTAAATGCTTGGAAATAATGAGGGTAAAAAGCAGTGATAAAAGGTAGAACATTTGACGTGTAGGTTTTGGTG
This sequence comes from Lactuca sativa, assembly GCF_002870075.4. Classification (NCBI taxonomy): domain Eukaryota; kingdom Viridiplantae; phylum Streptophyta; class Magnoliopsida; order Asterales; family Asteraceae; genus Lactuca; species Lactuca sativa. The sequence continues at coordinate 193,928,452 of NC_056624.2, forward strand.
TTGAAGTATCTCAGAAAATCCAAATCTTTCGTGGTCTCGGAATCTGGAAATGGAATCTCTAGCATCAAAGAACATACAGAGGAACTAAATCTACATAAGAATATGAAATTTCAGTCTTCGAAACTGAACAGTCCCCAAAAACCGATCATGTTCATAGTTTACCCCTCAACTGTTGAACCGAAGAGCTCAATCTCATATCACGTCTTCAACATTTCGAACTCGAGTGGTAATGAACCAAATAATCTTGGAAGAGTAACATGCTAAAAATATGAAGAATCTCAAAGTAAAGTTTGAATAATAAATAATGTGAATCCAAAGAAGGGTCTAGCAATGCAAAAAATTTGATTGGAATATAAAAAATCAGTGTCACGTCTCAACGCCAAAAGAATCTTTGTCTTCAAAGTATCACAATTCCAAAATCAAATAATAGAATCTGATATGGATGTTAACACAAATGATACATCCCAAAATGTAGAGTCTGAAGATAAAAAATCATAATACAAAGTACATCTAGTAATGCCAAAAATTTGATATGTAAAGATCAAAAATCAGTGCCACATCACATTACTAAATCAATCTCCGTCTTCGAATGTCTCTAAAATCCAAAATCTAACAGTAAAGATCAATGGATGCTCATGATTCTCCAAAAGTTTTGATCGACCACGTAATAAAGATAAAAAATAATCATGAAACCGGGCAAGAGAATATGTCCGATATGATGGAGCATCGCACTCTCCCCTTTTATGTGAGCATCTAACCGTAAAACCGAGGATATTATTTTTCTTGTCATGGGTAGAATTGGTGTTTTATTGCCAAAATGAACAAACATTGTAGAGTATATATGATAAACCGTTGTTGAAGAATCATAATGTTGAACCGAAGTGATGTTGATACCCGAAATGCAAACTCAAACTCCAAAAGCATAACCATGACTCGTCAATCAGGGTCGAAATGAATTGGTCTAGACCTATAATCCAAAGATCTTAGGTCCGAATGATGGTCCGAGACCTTATGTAAGAAGTTTGAAGGAAGTTAAAATGTGAACCTCGAAAAGATCCAAACATCGGAAAATATTGTTGATCAGACAAGTTTCCGAATAAATACGTGGATCCAAATCTCTGAAGCATATAAATTTGAGGCTGCAAATGCGAGTTGCTCGGTAGAATGAAGAACACACAAATAATAATCTCCAAAATAATTATGTATTCACTTGAAATTAGCAAGAAAAATGAAGCCTTGAAACATGAGGCTATTATTCGTGTTAAAAAATAATTGATTTTTTAAAATAAAATAATGGGTATTAAATAAAATTAATTGGGTAAAAAGGAAATTAATTGGTTTCAATAAAATAAAAATTCCGATCAATTTTTTGAAAAAAAATATATTGGATCCAAAATTGAAATGGGTTGAGTAATCTCAGAATGAGTGAGGGTCCGAACAAAAACGAATATGAAATAAAAAAGGAATAGGTTAAAAAATTGGAATAGGTAAATCTCAGAAAGTAGTTAAAAATGGATCTGAGGTGAGTCTGGTTGCTCAGAAATGTTGGATCCACAAAATAAATCAGAATCCGAGATTCAAAATGGAAACGGGTTAAGTTGATCCAAAAGAGAATCCATGGAAACCCACATATGTTGATGTGTAGCGAGTCTATTGGAGACGTGTTTCACACTTGCTGGAAATGAGAGTGACAGACGACAACTATCACCCACTCAAGGAACTTTAATCTCCTCCATATCAAGTACCTTTGCTACCGATAATATGTGCAATAGTAAAAGACAAAACTTGTCCTCCACTCTTGGTTAGCATTAAATGTTCAACATGACTTTTAATTTGAACAAGAGCATGCACGTACCCATACTCTTCAAGTACAACAACTCTCATTCTCGTTTTTAGAGCATATATAGCTAGTACAAAATTTTGCACTCACATATAGAAACAAATAAATAAGTACAAAAGCATGTGTACATGTATTTCCATGTGTGTACGATGCCCAAAAAAATCAGCATTATAAGCTTATAAACCCAAAAAAATTAATTTGCACTCTCAGAAAATGCATACCCAAACACATTAAAATCCATATCATTTGAACCCCATACCCTCTGTTCAATATTTTATCCCACAACCATATTTTTATGATTTTCGAAACACCTTTTAGCATGCGATAAAGATATCAAAACACTAACTTTTTACTAAGAAACTTCATCTTCTTTAGCAAAAAAATAATACTCTTTATAAACTCAGATTTAACAGCAGCAAAATGTATATGAACAGAACAACATAATCTTTATTTTCAAGCAACATTACCAAAAAAAACAGTAAATAACTCACATATGATTTTTCAGTTGCGAAGGTTGAGAAAATCATTAATAATGATGAAAATCTTCAAGATAGTAGACCAATCGAGATCGTTCTCTTGAAATAACCAGTTGGATCTTCAAGGTCTCGCTCTGATACTAATTGTGAGTTCCCATTTTATCAATTGGATTGGCACGGAAAGATAATATCAAGAAGATAATTGTGTATGAACATGATGAACAAAACATGTGAGTAAACTGTGATGTATAGACAGAGAGATTCAACATGTTACAAGAACAAATCTCATGGCTAGGGGAATTCCCCAGCCAACTCTCTCTCACTAAAAAAAGTCTACATCATACACTAATAAAATAAATGACCACTCACCTCCACTTTATATACTAGTGGACGTAATATGCTCTCATACAAAGGAATATTCTAACCTAATAAATCACTCATCATTGTAGAGTATTTCTTGCTCCAACAGAACCCTCACTCATTTTGCAACCAATCAAAGTATTCAGGGTCTCAAAACTCACTTGCTTAGCCTTTTTGCATGCATGGATATATAATAAGGTCTTATACTTGAAATTTTCTAGTCTTTTGGTCTTGAAGTTCTCTATTGAATTCATAGCTTCTCTCCATATCTCAATCTTTACCTTTTGAAGTTAGTTACTTGATTTGGAGCTTCCCTTTGTGTCTTCCTTTAGTGCTTATTTTATTAAGCACTTAAAGTCTTAAAGAACAAAGAATACAAGAAGTAAACTAGAAATTCTTGGTACCTTAATCTTGGTGGTGGATACTTGTAGAGAAGAACATCCTCTTTGATCTTTGCATCTTCATCAACACCCCAAACCCAAGTGGGTTCAAAGGCTCTAAAAGTAACAAAATAAGCACTAAAGGAATACATAAAGGGAAACTCCAAATCAAGTATCTAACTTCAAAAGGTAGAGAGTGAGATATGGAGAGGAATCTATGGCTTCAAGAAAGAAATTCAAGACTAAAAGGCTAGCAACTTTCAAATATAAGACCTTCTTATATATCTCATGCATGCAAAAAGGTTACACCTTATTTTAATCTAAATTAATAGGCTAGTAAAGAAGCATGAGGGACAAAGTTTGGAGGTTGATAAGCAACCTCCATGTATTCTTGAAAGTTACGACCAAAGGGTCAAAAGAAGAGGACAAAAGTTTGGCTAGTTTGTCTACCTAAGTAAGCCAACCAATTAGTTAAGTCATGGTTTGCTTGAGTGTCCAAAACATTTGTACATAACTTATTAATCATACCTTATGATCTAATAACTAGTTTGTCCTTTTTAGTATTATTTTCATAAAACAACATTCTCTTCTCTAATCAAATACAAGAATTGAATTTATCTATTCATAATCAAATACTTAATAAATATTAAATAAGTACTAACTTGATTAAGGTGTGACTCTATAAGATCATATATTATTAGCAACATCACTTAACAATGATTCTTGAGCATATAGATCCAACACACACAACTTTCATTTTCAGTGAGCTTTTAATAAGACTAGATCCACAATCTTTTTTTTAAATTTTCATTAGGATTGATTTATCCTTGGTTTGACAATAATGTAGCTTCTTCATGTTTGAAATTTAACATATGCAATTGTGGTCTCCTATTATTATGATTTGCCACCTATTTGTGAAATTCATGTCGTAGCAATCAAATTTACCAAGTGATGATATGGGTTATTTAGCTCAAATTTGAAGCTGATTGTGGTTCAATAGATGGTGAAAGCACATAATCTTTTAATAAGAGGTTCACTATGTATATATGTATATTTATGTTATTGAAAATGTGTTTTAGGGTTTGATATATATGGATATACATGGATAAGGCATTGATAGCTAATATGCAAACCTTTCATTATCATGGATGATTTTTGCTAATCCATAGAAAAGTCCTAAAAAACTTACGCAAAATTTATATCTAAACGAAGGGATTATTTCTTTTAATGCATGTTAATTCTTATTAAATTATTTGACTTTATACCACGATTCCACCATCACCATACCTATAAACCGACCCCTTTACAATGTCTTAAAAAAATGGAAGTGAATTTTGTGTATTTTTGAGGCTTGTGAACCTAACGTTGTTTAGTTTTCTAAAACGGTATTGGTGTTTTCTTTCCTATGTTGTAGGGACTCACATATCTTTTTTGAATGGTTCAATGCTACTTTAGTAGTATCAACTTTATAGGGAAATGCTATCTTTTAGTTATAAGAGCAAATTACTGGATATAGCATAGTACTTTGCATTTTTTACCAATATAGATAATGTACTTACATTGTTTTTACCTATGATGACAACAAACTTACATATTATTTGCACGTAATAGGAACATAGAAAGAAATATTTACACTAATAATAATAACATTTATGAAATAATTTGTTTTCCTCTATTACACTTAAGAGCGTTTGGTTGGGTTAAAAATCAAAACCTATAGATTTCTTTCTTTGTAGACTTTGGTAAATATATATTTGTAAATACATACTAAAAACTTATGGATTCCTTTCTTTGTTGGATTTGTTATTAATATTATGGTTTTTTGTGTTACTTTATGGACTAAAATAAAAACTAAAGTCTTAGGTATTATTGTATAATGAGTGAGATGACAAACGGGAAACAAGTTGTATCACTAATCATTTTTGTATGGTAAAGTCAATTTTTCTGAAAGCTACATCCATAGATCTAGGAGATAGTATGATTCATGTTTAAGATTTTATAAATTTTTTAACCATGGTTTTCATGGGTTATAAGAGCATTGCGAGTGGGCAACGGGATGTAATACCAAATTGGTGGCACCTCATCCATAACACCAAGGGGAAATGGTGTTCCAGATGTTATATCATGTTAAGAGGTAGAGAGAGAAAATAGAGAAAATTATTTGATTGGTTGATGAAGGAGATAGCCAATCATCTTTCTTGTTTTATCTCGTCCTCGTTACCACAAGATCCACCATAACGAGCTTCAACGAGTTGGGGTGGGGGGGGGGGGGGTTCCTCCGTCATGACGTCGTTGAGGCATGCCACATCAGCCTGTTGCTTCTCGTTTTTGGCCCATACCGCGTGCTCTAACCTAATATTATGATATTTGAAACGTATAAAAGATAAGTAACGCATATTTAGAAAAGATCCATAAATTTGAAAGTAATGCCTTTTTGTTTCTTGAACAGTTATTTTAAGGGCCAAAAGAGAACGATAATTGGGCTTTTATACGCCATATGGACTAAAACTAAATTATGGTTTTTCTTATTTCATGTCGTATTTATTTTTTTATTATCCTTCTACTAAATATTTCTATCTATTTTTTATTTATTGGACCATTACAAAATAAAAGATAAGAAGAGGAAAAAATTAATACATTATACATAACAAACATTTAATAAGTAGATTATATAAGTAGTGGATAAAATAAGAATAAAATTTATTTTCCATATTTTTATGGGTTAGTAGAAAGTTTGGGATATGGGTGATCATTAATGATATACCCACCTTAGGAACGACTCGGGTAAGTGCCTTTATCGACTGCATGTTACCTTCAGGTTATTTTAATTGTGAAATATTCTATGATAATATAAGTGTTGTAAATATCGGTTTAGGCGGTCTGCAACTGATTAAGATTATGGGTATTTGGCTGAAATTGATCAATATCGGTCAAACTCGGGCTAGACGGTCCTCGGTGTTCCTAGGTAGGAATATTTTGAAAAATTCAAAATTTTAAATTTTCAATATCAGTCAAACCGTTGACTTTTTGACCAGTTTGAATTTGAGTCAAACTTGAAGGAATTGGAGTATTGATTAAGTTTCCACCTTGGTTTGGTCCTAGTCAGTTCGCGAGACCGATCGATATAGGGAGGGAGCGTGTTGTTGTTTTTCTGTGGGACATTTATTTTGGTGAGTTTTCTCACTATATTACCTATGTCATAGTAGGGTGCATGCTAGACTACACGAGTATTCGTATTTGATGGTTATTATTAGTAATTACTGAGTTAATGATAACTCCAATATAACTGATAGTCCTAGGGTTGCAGATAACCCATTGGTGTTTATATTGAGATAAGGGTAGTGGTATGTTGGTTAGAGTACCAAGAGATTAGTGATTGTCTAGTTGAATTCCTTAGGGGTTGTACGAAGTCATGTAGGATAGCTCGAGAACTCTTAATCTAGGCTTTCCTGCCAATTCCTTGTTTGGTTATGACTCGAGAGTGAGATCATTTTTTTGACTGTCTATCTCACCTTTAGTTACATATGTCCATGCATTCAATAGTGGTTGCTAATGGTGACTTAGAGTCCGGTGTAAGGCGTGGTATGTGGTAGTTAGCTATTAGTCCAACCGAATAGTATATATGTTGCCTGTATGTTGTTCTTATTTTTTGATTGATGTTGTGTGTTACTAAGCTGCTGATAGCTCTAACACATGTTGTTAGCATTGGGATTGCTGATAGTCCCCGTAGTTACTGATAACCCATAGAGCATGTTGTTAACCCATTAGGATTGTTGATAGTCCCCAGCGTTGCTGATAACTCACAAGACGTGATGTTAGCCCACTGGGACTGCTGATAGTCCCAGGGTTGTTGATGTAACATCCTGTTCCGAATTGTTCCCGTTTTGAATTGATAATCAACGGATGAAATGCTATCAAGCTACGGATACATAAGGGGTTGGGTTTTGGACCAAGTTGGATTTGGATAATGTACCTTGGATTGCTTGGGTATTCAGTTTGAGTTTCTGGATCAAAGGGTATTTCGGTAATTTATCAGCTCAAACTTTTATGGAAAATGGATTTTAGTTCGGGATATGTTATGGCAGGCAGGAATTGATAATAGTGTTGAGAGTCTTGATACCTTTCTATGGATATATGAATGGTGGGAATAAGAGTTGTATCGAGTGAGTCATGGCCTTCGGGAGAATTAGGGTTTTGGGAAAAGCCATAGTACGTGGGGTGTACCAAGGTGGTACGCAGGGTGTACCGAAGAGAAGAAACTACGCAATGTGTAGCTGGGAAGAACGCGTGAGGTATATGTGAGGTTGGGTCAGGGTGTGTGGCCTCGTATGCAGGGCGTACGAGAAGGTACGCTAGGCGTACGAGGGTAAGATTGAAAACCTTAATCTGAGAGTTGTACTCTATATAAGCATAATGTTAAGCCTCCTTTTTCATTCTAAGTCAAACCCTACCCTCTAAAACCCAAAATAATCGTCCTTAATCATTCATGGTGGCATTTTGAGCTTATGGAGTCCATTTTTGGAGTGTTTGGTCCATTTCCAAGAAGGTGGATTTTGATGCAAAGATGAGGATCAAGGAGAAGCTTATGGACCTGGCTTTGGTGACTCATTTTCTGCTTGATGAAGGTATAAAGCTTTGAACTTGATCATTGGTGTCTTAGATATACCATTTATGGATTTTTGTTCACTTTGGTCCCAAGTATGAGATCTAATGGTCTTAATTTCATTCTAGGAGCTTTGGGTTGCCCCACTTAGTGTTTCTAAGGTCCAGGGTCCATAAAGTTGGCACCTTTAGAGTTTAAGACCATCTATGTTGGAGTTTGAGCCATTTCTGTGAAAGTAGAAATTTATTGGTTTTTTTGGGCAATGTAAAGTCACAAAGTTAGTAACTTTATGGGTTTAGATGTTATTTGGGACTCAGATATGTGGTTTGGACATAAGGTTTAAGCATTAAGTGCTTAATGGAAAAAGTGGGACTGAGAGGGAAGTACGTTGGGCGTACAAGCCAATACACGCAACGTACAAGCCATTAAGGAAGTACGTTCAACGTACAGCTGAGTACGCCTTGCGTACTCAATCAGATTGGACTTCACGTTTATGGGCCTCAGGTTGGGCCATTTCTTGGACTAAGTTGCTGTGAGCCTTCGTGAGCCAATTGGGAACATATTTATGGACTAACGAAATTGTTGGGCTTTAGGATAAGGCCCATTGGAAAGGCTTAGGCCCAATTTGGAAAATTGGGCCATAAGTGGGTCGTAGTTGGGCCTTGATGATTATGAGATATTGGACCATCGGAATGCCAAGTGTTTGGACAAGAATAAATGGTTGGGCCTTAAGGTAAGACCATGTAGAGGTTTAGGCCCAATTTGGAAAATTGGGCCATATGTTGGGCCTTGGTTGATTATTTGGCTTTTGGGCCTTCAGAGTGTGACTTAGGCCTTGCTTTTGAACCAAGTTAGGTTAGGGGTAAAATGGTCCATTTACCCCAAGTGTGGATTTAAGGTTATGCATTGAAACCCAAATGGTTAATTGGGTTTTGTCTTGATGATTGATAGTCCGAGGATCGTTCAGCCAGCAGCCAGAGATTTATTCGCGGGATTTTAGCAGTGTGAGGTGAGTCTCCTCACCATACCAATGGGTCGAAGGCACCAAGGCCGGATCATTTATCTAGTTATGATGATTATTGCGGATGTGTTATCTATACATTATGTATTTATGTGAAGTCCATGCAGGGGTTCCCATGGTAATTAGTTATATGTGGTATGCTAGTTGATTGTGTGGTATTTGGTATGCTAGTTGTCTTTTTGATACTTGCATGGAAGACCCCCCCCCCTCGGGGGGGGGGGGGGGGTTCCCGAGGCAGTTGGATATAAGACCATGTGGGGGTTCCCTTGGCATTCCAGGCTAAGACCATATGGGGGTTCCAATGGTATTCTAGGCTAAGACCATGTGGGGGTTCCCATGGCACCCAGTGTAAGACCTTGGAGGGTTTCCAGGGCATCCTTATATGTTTGTATGTACGGTTTGTATGGAAGTTAGTTAAGGCCATGTGGGGGTTCCCATGGGAGTGGGCCAAAACCAAAACCTCATCGAGTAAAAAATACCAAACTAAAAGGCAACAATACAAAAGATCAAAACATGCCCGAAGAATCTCTCATACTACAAGCTTCTTAGAATCTTCGTTACTTTCCTTGATCCAAGTACGGATCTTTTGCTTTTAATAGTACGAACCCAATACCATCTTCCATACCTATCCGTACTTTCCATAAGAATCGTCTTGAATCTCCAAAGTCATTCTCCTATGACTATCTTTACATAGTTCCCATCACTACACAGCTCACATCAAATACAAAGATACTTCCTAGGATTTCCTAAGATTCTAGTCTCCACATGTGCCGATAGAGACGTTTCCGATGTTGACAATCACCCGATGAATGTAGGTCGTACATAATTGCAATAAAATAGGCATTCAAATATATGTCTCTACCATAAGTTATTCATCATACAAGAACAAGCAATAAGGTTGAATCAAACATTATAAGGCTATTTAGTCTTGACTATGTACCATCCTAGTGCATGCATTAAATAATTTATAGTATCAACATAAACCGTAAAGCACCTAATAAAAAAATAGACATATAAAAGGCATCTCTCCTAACAAGCATCCTATCATGTAACACCCAAAATTCAGAAGGCTAATTAAGGAAAGAAAATTTTCAATTAAGAGGCCAACTCGTCGAGTTCAAGGGTGAGAACTCGACGTGTTGGAATAATCAGGCACGTAGGAATTTAAAGACCAACTCGACAAGTTGGGGAGGACCAACTCCATTGTCCTAACCCTAGATCTTGGAACCCTAATGTTATTGTGAGTGATTGTGAGACATTTTGAGTGTTCTTGTGGGTGTTTGAAGCTATTGGAAGGAAGGAAAGTTTGAAGGAACAAGGAAGAGTTGCTAGATCATGAAACCTCACTCCATTTTCGTCACTTTCTGGTAATCAAGTCTCAAACTTGCCGAATAGTTGATTAGATCTCCTTCTTAGCACCTTTTGCTTATTTTTGGTCCAAATGATATGGTCCCTGAGAGTTGGACGTTCCAAATGAAAAGCACTTAAGATCTAGAGTCTTGAAGGACTTTCATGGCATAAAGGTGACAACTTTATGGCCTTGGAAGTCCCATGCAACCTTTAAGCCATCATTTTGGCCTTTTGAGCTACTAATGGCCATGCATGTAGAGAAAGCTGGGAACTTTATGTGATATTTTGGTTCTTATGGTCCAGATCTATAACCTCATGGTCTACCTTGTAGTTTTGTTGGTTTTGGATTAAGACCTTGGCCCTTTTTGGGTTCGGATTTGAGCTTATTCTCTTTAGGAAGGGATTAATGGGTAAAGTTGGAAACTTTACCCTTCTAAAAGGTATTTCCAGTCTAGATCTAGAGTATTGGGTTCAGATCTGAAGACTAAAGGCTTAATGTATTAAGAAGGAGTAAACAGACTGAAGAACTCGACGAGTTCATGAAGGGACTCAACGAGTTGATGTGAGTATGACCCAATCCTGTTAAAAAGGAAATAACTCGACGATTTGATTCAAAGTATCACGATTATGTGGTTTATGGGAACTCACCGAGTTGAAGGAATAACTCGACAAGTTGAGTCAACTCGAAGCGTTGACTTTGACTTTGACTTGGATGTTGACTTTTACCTTGACTTGACTTTGACCAAGGTTGACCCCTATAGGGTTATGAAGTGTGGAATGGGTTCTAAAGGGGTAGTTCCATGTAAGGGCTTGGGCCCAATTTGGAAAATTAGGTCATTAATGGGCTTTCATGGGTTTTATAGTTTGGGCCTCGATAGGTCGAGGGTGAAACAATCATTTTGCCCCATGTAAGCATTATGGATCATGGTTTGGAACCTAATTGCTAATTAGGATATGTTTTGGTATGGATAGCTCATGGAATTGTCAGGGCAGCAGCTAAGGATTTCATGCAGTAAGCTTCAACATTCGAGGTGAGTCTCATCACTATTTGTATGGGTCGAAGGCACCAATGTCGACCCATTTGGTTTATGTATGGTAGGAAGACCCGGGGATTAGCCCTAGGCATTATGTATGAAAGACTAGGAGGTGGCTCCTGGCACACTATATCCTAATTAGCTAAGTAGAGTAGTATGTATGCTAGTTATCTTTGTGATGCTTGCATGGAAGACCAGGAGGTGGCTCTCTGCACTTGTCTGTAAGATCCAGGGGGCGGCCCCCGGCTTGGCAAGAAAGGACATGTAGCGGCCCGTGACATAATATCAAGACTATGTATCGGCACATAGCATCTTGATTAATTATGATATATGAATGATATGTATGGCTTATGGTTATGTATGATAGTATGTGATTTATGTGCTTATATGCTAGACAGTATCCGGCTGAAAGATACCGAAGGGGTAGGCCAACACCCAGATATGCTAGGCAATATGATGATATGTCTGGTATGTGGTATTTGGGAACTCACTAAGCTTCGTGCTTACGGTTTTTAGTTTTGGTTTTAGGTACCTCCAGTTTTCAAATAAAGGAGCTCGGGACGATCGCAGTGCATACACCTATGTTTTTCACAATATGTGGTTTCTGGGAATCAACTCTGATAAATGTTTTATTCAAAATGCTTTTCAATGTGTGGACCAAGTTACAAATGTGTTTTAGTTATATCAAAAATGAAATTTTTGGTCATGAATTTTGGGATGTTACATATCAATTATCATGCATCCCTAAGCAGATCTTTAACCATATACTATCATGAAATTCACATATTAGCATAATAATCATAACATTCATGTATGGGTATTTGGGGAATCAGTTATTGGGATCGGCTGATTACATGCATCACACCTGTTTCTACATAAAATCTTTTCTATATAGAAAAATATTTATTAATCCTCAATTTGAGTTCAGAAACACCCAAAAGTGTGTCTAAATCCCTCAAACCAAGGCTTTGGTACCAATTTTTAATGTCTTAAAAATATCAAGTAAAATTTTTATTTTAATCACCAAAACCATTCAAGTAATTGTTCAAAAGAAAATCATAATATAATATGTTTTAAATATTCAGAATAATAATCATAAATCAATAATGCAGAAATAAACTCCAGGGATGCAATGCGATCAAGTTAGGCCCTTCGCTTTGGAACCAGAAGTACCTAAAACATTTAAAACATGAAACCAAAAGAACAAAGCATAGTGAGTTTCCTAAAATACCGCATATCATACATATTAGTGGGCCTATCCCTAGGGATATATTCCAACGCATATGAATGCTATGATCCAACCATAGTCTTACAATCACTTTTATTTCTACAACTCAGTTGCAGTCTTTCTTGTAATGATCCAACCATGGTCTTGCATACAAGTGATGTGATCCAACGACAATCTTTCATATACGTGATGTGATCCAACCATAATCTTTCATGCAAGAGTCATAATGACAGTCTAGCATCATACATAGTATAGTGAAAAGACTCACCTCACAAGCGCGGTTGACAACTTACAAACTCAAACAAACGAAAAGCGGGTGATATATACCTCTTAATGAATCATACAAGGTAAACCCTTTGTCTACCTTTTGTAACTAACAATTTGACTAAAATTCGATTGGGTCAAAAAAGTCAACGGTCAATGGTTAATGTCAACTTCAAATGGTCACCACATCATGGCCTACCCATGGCCACATTGTGTCCTTCCATCATAATCGCAACCAACTTAGCTACCACGACGTGGCGAACATGTAACTACGTCATGGCAGCATCCTAACAAAATAGTCGCAAAACCCATATTCACCGCATCGTGGTGAGCAGCATGCCGCGTCGTGGTTTCTTGTTGAAAACAACTTACTTGATTAAGCTCTTAATCTGATAAGCCCTTTGCTCTAACTTTCCAGAAAGCTTCTAGGGACCCTAAAGTTCTATAAATATCCGAACTTTATAGACATGCATGACCCATGCATGTCCATCCCTCTTCTAGGTCAAAAAGGTGAGAAAATGACCAAAATCACATGTAATGTTCTCAAATTTCATCCAACTTCTAAATCCAAAAATCATTATGCTTAAGGGACCTTGGTAAATCATAAAGTTGCAAAAGTTATCTCATTCATCCACACAAATCACAAATATTAACTATAACATGCAATATAGCCTACATTTAAGAAGGAGGGACCAAAAAGGTGAAGAGTTGAGGACTTACAAGGAGTCCACAAGATGCACACATGGAGTAGAGATGAGTAGCTTGTTGGATCAAAGCACTAGATTTCCTTCTTCTTCCTTCCAAGATCACCAATACACTAAAAATGTGCTCAAAGCATAAAAAGGGGTAGGGTTTATCAAAGACTCTTTGGAGGTGATAAAGGCTAGAAGTGGAGGAAACCCTAGCCATCACTTCCCTTAAACAGGGCCTTAAGCCCGAAGATTAGAGCTTTTCATTTATGTCGTCACCACGTCGTGGCAAGCATCATGCCATGTTGTGGTGTTGTTAATGAAACACGTGTTCCATGAAAAAAATTCCACGTCGTGGTAATCCTTTCACCATGTCGTGGCCAACCAACAATCTCAAAATTACAAAGTGGAATTCATACCTGAAATCAGGCAATACAACGCGAAATCCAGAAATTAAACCAACAATGTGTAAGTCGTTGATGTTAGTGACTAGGGTTTAGACCAAGGCCCTTAGGGTTTAAATTAGGTCATTTATGTATCCTGATTTATATGAGGTTTAACCTCCACTATTAATCAAACAATCTATTATCTTACATGGTATTGGAACTCTAAGTTAAAACTTTATTGCTAACCACAACTCATAGTTGTCGCCTTCCATCTCCAGCGACCTTCTATAATAGTTGTCGGAGGTGCCTTTTCTGTCTGGTTTTTTTCCTTTTCCCTAATCTATTCTCCTCTTTTCCCTCCTAAAGAAAACCTCTCTCGTATAAACAGTTGGTGTATCCTCTACTATCTTCTCCGATGTCTTTTAGCATTGACTTCGTCGATCTGTCAGTTCTTCCTTGTTGTCATTACATCTAGTTCTAACTGCTAAAGTTATCGCCAACGTCGCTGCCTCAAAATCTGATCGTCGTCGCCACCACCTGTAGAACTACCACTCATGCGTCCAGTTCTGGATCTCCACCGGCCTTCCTCTTCTACTATTTATCTTCATTTATGTTTTATGTTTTATGTTTTTGTTTTTCCAATTTAACCGTCTCCTCCCAATCAAATTGTATGTGGATGTTAATTATTAGGGTTTAGGCCCAATGCCCTTAGGGTTTAAGTTAGGGCATTCATGTATACCTATTTATATGATGTTTAACCCTCATTATTAATCAACAACTTATTATCTTACAAAGATGAAGGACTAGAAGGTGTTCGGTTTATTATATGAGCAGCAATAAGAACACATTCCCCCCGAAAAAAAATATTGGCAAAATACCTTGAAATCCTAACGCAAAATCAACATTTAAAATATGTTTATGTTTTCTCTCCAATCTTCCATTTTGATGAGGCATACCAACACAAGATGTTCGAAAAATAATTCACCATTAGTTACAAAGTAAGCTTTCGTACAATTAATTTTTTTTACCGTTATCGGGTCGAACAATTTATACTTTTTGAGAGAATTGTCGCGCAATCATATCAATGAAAGACATAAACATCTTAAAAACTTCTTATTTATAACCTAACAAATAAACCCACACAACTACCGAATAAGCTTCTATGATAGTTAAAAAAAAATAACGAGCACTAGAAGAGGAAGTTTCATCATACGCATCCCATAGGTCACAATGTATTAAATCAAAAAGAGAAGTATATTTTTTTTCACTCGAAGGAAAGCTATGTTTATTGCCATAACAAATATCACATTTTTATAAGAGAAATTAAATGTCATCCCACTAATTCTTCCTATTTATCATCCTACTAGAAAAGGAAGAAGTTTGTCCACTTTTTCGGATCATTGGATGACCCAATCACTGTGTCATAGTCCTAAGGACTTTGACTTATCAACTAAAAATGTTTGGACTTTCAAAGCTTGTGGAAGGTAATAATTACATCCAGCTCCAAAGTTCAACTTAACGAGAGAAAGGAAATGAAATGAGTGGAAATAAGAAGAAAATAAAAGAAATTGATATTCCCGAGTTTCATTAAAGGAATGAAGTGGAGGGAAATTGAATGATCACTTTTGTTCCTAACTTTTCTTCTGATTTTGGAGAATTTGAAAATAAATAACAAAATGATTATTTTTTTTTGAAACGGCAAACCATCCTACTACTAATCTAATCTTAAACATCACTTATGTCTCATAGTGAAACTTAAACAAAATGATTAATTTTCGTTCCAATTCTCTCCAACTCGTAAACACAAAAAAGAAAAAAAAATGTTTTCATTTCCTTTCTCTTTTTTTCTCTCCTAACTTTATTTCCTCTTCTTTTCTTTTCTTTTGTTAAACTCGGGAACTAGACGTTAAAGTTCATCCCGTCTCTCACTCGGGCCGATCACCTCCCTCGAATGTCCAACCTGTATAGCACATATGTCAGATTGTCAGAGTCAAATATGATAAGAGAGTTTTGGATCTTCATTAAGTGTGAAACTAAGATCAGGTTGCAATTTAATTTGGGAGCGAATAAAACATGTTGAAGAATGACATTGTGTGTTAGGGGGTGTTTGGCAAAGCATAAAAAATGAGTTTTTTGACTTATTACCTGTTTGATATCGGAATAAGTTAAAAAAAATGTTTTGGTAAAAAATAGTTTATAATTGTTGGTAACCTCTAATAAGTCAAAAAGTGATAAATAACATACCCTTTACTTATTAAAAACCTATTATTTCATCAAATAAGTTATAAGTCAAAAATCATAAGTTTTTCTAAATAAACTTTGTCAAACGCCCTCTTATTCTCGCAATTTAATTGATTCATCTCCGGTAACATGATTAGTGCACCCGCTATGAATTATCCAAGCACCCAACTTTAGCTTACCATGCAGACCATTAGAATGAGGCTGAGGAGTACTTTGAGCAGTACCAAATGTAGCTGCTATTGCTGCCCATTGTTCAGCTGAGAAGATTGGCACGGACTTCATTCAAATTGAAGTAAGACCACTCATCGAAAATTTCTGCTTTGAACTATTACTCAACCAATAAATCAAATAAATATATACACAGGGAAGCCATGAATCATGCCTGCAATCTCGCCTATCAGACTAATTAGACTAAAACTTCGAAACAAAGTCCTATATCCTAGGAAATGCAAAAGGAAATAATATAATCAATGGAAAATACCCAAACACAAATATATCCTTTCCTAACAAAGAAAATGGTAGAGAGGGTGCTGCGATGGTTTAAGGTGGCTCTAGGCCGGGTTTTGAACGCCAGCAGGGAAATCGTGGGGAGGGAAAAAGAAAGACATTTGTTCTTGCTATTTAAACGTATGTTACATACGTTTAGCATGAGATTTTATCAAACATAATGATACAACAAAAAAAAATTTCTTATTGAAAATGGAATTAAATAAATCATTTTAACAATCCACTCCAATCTCAATCGCAGTTAAGACAAAACAATTAAAGTGATGGTTAAACAACTACCTTAATTAACTAGTTACATCATCCACTCCCTACTATGACTATGTGCAAAACCAAAACTAGACGACGCCGTACCATTAGTCGGATTCTCCATATTCGCAATGTCATTTGCCTGAGCAATACTCAACATGTTCGGACCAAGCAACGCCGGAGCTTTCTTGATCATCATCAGTTCATCCGCACGTACTAAAACCTTTCTCTTCAACTCTACCAAGGATGATATGTACTGCTGCAACTCCTCCACCTCCAGCCCATCAACGCCTTCGCTGTACCACGGTAATTCACTGGCGTTTATGATTTTCGACTCCTGAATCACCTCTCTCAGCTTCTTCTCCGCTTCCAACTCCTTTGAAATCTCCACGTAGTGTTGGTTGAACTCTTTCTCAAGTTGTCCCTTTTGGGTGGTAGATTCATCTGATGTTGATGCGTTATTGGTGGTGATGTTAAGGAAGCGGTCGGCAACGTCATCCACGGTGGGGTGGCCGAATGCGAAAACCCGGCCACCAGGTGAGTGGACAAGCATGGTGATATGGGCTCCAGTTAAGATGCAAAGCTCGGCGGCTTTCTTGAAGAGACCATTACGGCGTTTGGAGAAGGTGACTTGACGGTTGTTTTCTTCTTCTATTTTCTTTATTTCAATCTTTTTCCGGCCTTGTGACGACCTTTTCTTCATGCTATTGACGCCGGCGATGCTCGTTATGTTCATGGCGCAGTGGTGATTATAGCGATTATGTAATAGTCGTAAATGGGTTCAGGATTTATTTATAAGTGAATAAAGACGAAGATTTATCTGTCTTAGGGAGAATCTCGATAATTAGGGTCTGTCAGAGATTTTGTTTTTTTAATTGGAAATAATATTGTAAGGTCAAACGTTGTAGAAGGAAAGTTGTTTCTGGTATATACATTATGGAATAAGGTTGAATGGTGTATCAAAAATATAGTATCACATAAATATTTGCATTTTTTTTTATCAATCTTTGGTTATGATAGGAGTACATTAAAATTGTTTCCAAACCATAACTATTTACTACCATTATGATTATTTTTTTAATGCATCATAGTACAAATAATAATGCAGCCCAAGCCTAATTGAGGAATGTTTCATCGGACTTCTGCATTTTATCGGTAATAGTATATGGTATACAAATGAAAACTACTGCCGGTATATCAAATGGTTGAGATGCGGCGTTCGCCGACAGTAATATACTCCACGTATGTATACCACCAGTAATATTATTATCGCACCTTAGAGCTTAGTAAAATGTGAAGTTCACCGAACTATTTAATAGTTAAATCTTCTTGTATCTTAATTTAAAAACATTAAAAGGACACCAATTATCAAGACCTATCAATACTCAAAATTGTTTTTTGTGATTTTACGTAAAACGTATATCAAAGGACCGCATCAATAGGTCGATACTTGAATAAATTGATTAGGAAAATGACTTATTAAGTTAATTAATTTTTTGGTATGTTTACATCTGGGTAACTATCTTTTTTTTGTATATATCTAGGTAACAAACTTATTGGAAGTGTTCATATATGACCATTATGACCTGCTATAGCAGATTAAATCGTAGGATGTGAACGTTTTCAACAAGTTCGTTACCTAGATGTGTACAAGAAAATTGTTATCCAAGTATGAACAAAACCAAAAATAAAAATAAATTACATGCATGGTCCCTGTGGTTTGGGGGAATTTGTGTTTTTGGTCCCTAACTTATTTTTTAACTTGGATGGTCTCTATTGTTTATTTTTGTTGCACGTTTGGTCCATGTCTTACCTAAAAAGACTATTGTGCCCTTATTAATTTATTTTAATTAATTTTCTTATTTATGTATTTATTTTTTACATATTTAAAAAAAATTAATAGACCCCACATATTTGTATCTCATCGGATGATACCTACTGTTTATTTTTTAATTAATTTATTTTTGTAACTCAGATGATCCCTACTGTTTAATTTTGTTACGAGTTTGGTCTCAGTCTTACCTAAAAAGACTATTGTGCACTTCTTAATTTTGTTACGTCTTCATCATCCCTTCTTTTTTCGGTCCTTCAACTCCGTCGAATCAACACCACAACCCACTAAAAATGAAGAGACAGTAGGTTATGGTGTTGGTTCGCCAGATTTGAAGTACCAAAAAAAGAAGGATAGTGAAGACATCGATGTTACTAAAGATGGAAAAGAAATAGAAGTTGGGGAGGATGGGAGATGGGATGGTAACCGGTTTGACCCAAATTAAATTTCTCAAATGTGGTTTCAGGTTTACGGTGAGAAGATACAGATATGCGGGGTCTATTAATTTTTTTAAATATATAAAAAATAAATACATAAATAAGAAAATTATTTAAAAATAAATTAATAAGGGCACAATAGTCTTTTTAAATAAGACAGAGACCAAACGCGCAACAAAAATAAACAATAGGGACCATTTGAATTAAATTTCTCAAATGTGGTTTGAGGTTTATGATGAGGAGATACAGATGTGAACACTTCCAATAAGTTTGTTACCTAAATGTGTAAAAAAAAAAAAAAAAAAAAAAAAAAAAAAAAAAAAAAAAAAAGATGTTACATTATTATTAAAAGAAGATGAAAAATAATAGCAAATAGGCTTTTAAGTTTTAACTAGAGTTATTGTTGTCATAAAATATCCGGTAAATGGCACAAAAAACACTCTTTTTATACAGAAATTCGATTTTGACACCGTGTTTTTTTGTGTCAATTTTGACATTGTGTTTATCAATTTGTTACAATTCTGACAACTTCATCGGTTAACCAGGTTACATGCTGATGTGGCATGATGACGTGTCAGTTTTGATGACGTGGCATGCTGACGTGTCAAAATTGATTTTTTTTTCCACAAAAAACACTAAGTTTTCACTTTTTTCGATTTTGACACTAAGTTTAATTTTTTATTTCAATTTTGACACTATGTTTTTTTTTTGTTCCAATCGAACATCATTTATCAAATTTTGTTCAATTTTGTCTATTTTCCATTTGAAACCGTATAAATATATTTTTTTATTACATTTTAAACCGTATAAACATATTTTTTTGTTTAAAAACCACATTTTTATTTAAATACAAGGTGTTTTTTTTCTTACATTCAAAGCATTAGTTATATCATGAGAATCAAACTAACCATAAGCTTCTAATAAGATGTAAAAATTTGATGGGTTGCAAACTTGATATCTGAGTTTTGATCGACTACATACCTCCAAACCTCCAAACACATTTTAAAGTTGCATATTTAATATAAAATACAATTTTTATATAACTAATACATATTTATACATAAAAATATGGTTTGAATGTAAAAAAATATATTTATACAAAACTATGGTTTTTAAATGAAAAAAAACATATTTATACGGTTTAAATGTATTAAAAAAATATTTATACGGTTTCAAATAGAAATTTGTCAACATTGAACGAAATTGGAAAAAATGATGCTCGATTTGGAACAAAAAAACTTAGTGTCAAAGTTGAAAGAAAAAATTAAACTTAGTGTCAGAATCGAAAAAAATGAAAACTTAGTGTTTTTTGTGAGAAAAAAATTCAATTTTGACACGTCATCATATCATGTTAGCATGCCACCTCATCAAAACTGACACATCATCATGCCACGTCAACATGCAACCTGGTTAACCGGTCAAGTGGTCAGAATTGTAACAAATTGGAAAACACAATGTCAAAATTGACACAAAAAAAACACGATGTCAAAATCGAATTTTTGTGTAAAAAGAGTGTTTTTTGTGTCATTTACCCTATATTTTATGACAACAATAACTCTAGTTAAAGCTTAAAAGCCTATTTGCTATTATTTTTCATCTTCTTTTAATAATAATGTAACATCTTGTTACATTTTACATGTAATCTATAAAATTTTGATTAAAATTTAACATCTAAACTTGACATGTTTGTATTAAAACTCATAATGTTTTTTTTTTGACAATTCATGAAGATAAAATATATTTTCTAATAAATAAAGTTTTTTTTGTCACATGTGACATTTTTATTTATTTTGTCATATGTAATTTTGTGGTTATTTTAAATTAATTTTTATTCCACATGTCATTTTATGGTTTTTTCATTTTATTAAATTTTAGATAGTATTTAAATGCAATAACAAAAGCATATCAATTTCATTAATGAAGTTTCCTTCTAATTTCAAAATTACTAAATTAAAGATTCATTAATTTTCTTTATTTATTTATCTAATTTATTTGTTTAAATTTTTAAAAAAATCATTTTAATTTTTATAATTCAATATTTTATTACTTTTCTTATAAATTCAAACTTCTCAAATGTTTAGAATTTTGTATTTAGTTTTTCTTTTATATAAACTCATGTAATACATGAGTTTCAGACCTAATAGATTAATAAACATAAAGTCCTATCATGTTGGTAGAATATTCTGACATACTATTGAAAATTTTATTTATTTTGTTTCGTTGAAAACTCGTCCTTTGATATTCATGAAAAATGTTTAGTAATTGTAATTTGTAAATGAATAGTAATTAAGATTTATATAGTGATGTGTAATTGTCATTGTAGATTTGGCATTTAAAAGAAACAAATTAATCTTTGAAATTCACAGGTTACAAAATTATGATGAATTAGTTTTTTTTTTATTTGTAAAATTTATAGAGAAAATAATGTCTTATTCTTTTAAATTTACAAGTTGTAAAAATATATACAAATTATTTTGAAATTTGTAAAATCTATAAAGAAAGTGGTGAGTTATTATTTCACATTTGCAACTTATAAAAAAATGATCGAATTATTTTTGGAAAATTATAAAATTATAGATTAACTGATATGTTATTTTTTTTTTTAATTTTCATGTTATAAAAAAATGATTGGATTATTTATCTTTGAAATTCCTAAATGTTGTAAAGGAAGTGATGAATTATTATTTCCTTATATATATATATATATATATATATATATATATATATATATATATATATATATATATATATATATATATATTCTCCGCACCAATGTTTGAGAGTATTTTTCAGTCAACTTATTGACTTTCTGGAAAAATCAGAAATTCCTAGCATTTAAAAAAAATCATTTTTATACATAAAAGTTGGTGTTTATCAAACACTCTTTTTAACTTATTGACTTTGTGAAAAGTCAATAAATTAATAAATCATTTATAATAAAAGAGTTGTAATGACTTCTTTAACGTCTTAAAAATAAGATCCAAAAGTTTCATTTTAAAATTATAAAATAGTAATCCAAAACATTGTCATACAACCAAGACGGATCAAAATGTATCACGACATCATAAAATATTAGAGTAATCATCTAATTGCGGAACAAAATAGTGTGTGCACTGCAATCAACCTGAGCTTAACCACTTTGCACCATAAGTAACTGAAACATAAACTAAAAAATGTAACCATGAAGCTTAGTAAGTTTCCCCCAAATACCACATACCACACATATAAAACATATAATGGGCCCCGCCCGATAAGTGTAACGGGCCCCATCCTAACTCGCATAACAGGTCCCACTCACTGAGTATAACATGCCTTGTCCTAACTCACATAACTGGCCCCACCCACTCAGTATAACAGGCCTCACCCTAACTCGCATAACGAGCCTCGCCCACTGAGTATAACGAGCCTCTCCCTAACTCGCACAACGGTCCCCGCCCAACATACAAACATACAAGTATAACAAGTAACAGTATAAAAATGATCATTGCGCCCCGCCCCATAAGCATACAAACACATACACATGCAAACATACAAGTATAACGGGTCTTTCCGTAACTCACACAACGGGCCCCGCCCAGTATACAAACATACAAGTATAACAAGTAACAATATACAAAATAGCCATTGGGCCCCGCCCACTAAGCATACAAACACATACATATGCAAGAGTCACACATACATCTAGCACCCTAACATAATAAACCATGGGTTGGCATTGGTGCCTTCGACCCGCTAAACATGGTGAGGAAGACTCACCTCAAACTGTTGAATCACACAGATAAATCTCTGGTTGTTGGTTCGAAAATCCCCTTCCTATCAATACCAATAACATCCAATTAATAATTGGATTCCAATCCATAACCATAAATCTAAACTAGGGTAAAGGACCATTTTACCCTTTACCTAACTTGGCCCAAAGCCAAGGCCCAAACCAACTACACAAAAGGCCCAATTCCAAAATGGTCACCGTAAAACCTAATTATGGCCCAATCTTCCAAATTGGGCCCAAACCTTTTCGTGGGCCTTCATCCAAAAGAATTCAAAATAATAACATCAGCCCAAAAAAAATAGAAATTTGATGCCCCATCAAGACCCTAATCTCCTAAGGTCCAAACATGGGCCCAACACCGAGAAGCCCAAATCTGAAGCCCACATGCTGAGTACGCGGGCAATACACAACTTTCATGCTTAGCATACACCCTTTGGGGCTAGTACGCGCAACGTACCAGCTTAGTACGCCCAACGTACTCCTTAGTTGGCCACCCTACCACATTAAGCACTTAATCCATTGAGACTTGAAGCTAAACTCTCAGATCTGATTCTATAAGACCGCTTATCACGTAAAGTTGGCAACTTTACATACATGCATGGGTTAATGGGGCTCAAGAGCTCAAAAAGAGCCTAACAAAGGTCTCAATACATGCATGGTTCAAGATACACCATAAAGCTTGCATTTTTATGAACAAGGGGACCAAAAGAAGCCTAGATCTAACACCAATACTTCTGGAGTGAGTCAAGAATCTCATCAATAACTCCAAGGACTCAAAAAACATAAAATAACAACATAACTAGATCTAGCATCATGGATCATCAAGATGTGAGCTTTTTACCTCAAAAAGCTTGCAAATGATAAGCTAACCCCGGATCTTCAAGCTCAAGACACTTCTCCAAATGGTCCCCTTCTTCTTCTCCTTCACAAATCACCAACAAACATTCTTTAAGGTTAAAAACTCAAAAAAACACAAGGGTTTCAATTTGTTGACAAATGAAGGTGGAGGTTGGCTAAACATGACCAAGTGAGGATATCATAAGGTTTAAATAGGGTGCAAACCCTAAACATTAGGGTTTCATTAAAGCTCACGTACTACATGCGTACTCCATGTTCGCCCAACGTATGTGGATGGGATCCACAATCATGAAGCAGGCTAATACGTTAAGTGTACCACCTAGTACGCCCTGCATACTAGATTAAGGACCAAAAATGCAAAGTTTTGAGATAGAAAGGGTTCAATACAAAACTTACCAAGCTCGAGGGTTACAATTCTCCCCCCACTTGAATCAGACTTCATCCTCGAAGTTCGCTGCTCCAAATAACTTCGGGTAGTGCTCCCTCATCTCATCATCTGGCTCCCACGACCATTCATAACCCTTGTGATGCTACCAATGAAACTTCACCAACTCAACAACCTTGTTCCTCAAGGTTTTCGTCTTTTAGTCAAGGATTGTCATCGGTCTCTCAATATAATTCAGGCGGTCATACACTTGAATATCCTCAAATCGAACTACTGTGGATTCATCCACTAAACACTTTCGTAGCTGCGAGACATGGAACATTCTATGGATATGACTGAGCTCATCTGGAAGATCCAAGCGATATGCGACCCGGCCTACCCAAGCCAAAACCCTGAAAGGACCGATGTACCTGGGGCCCAGCTTGCCCCTATTCATGAATCGGATGACACCTTTCTAGAGTGACACCTTCAGGAGAACCATATTCCCCACCTGGAACTCTAGATCTGATCGATGTCTGTCGGCATAACTTTACTACCAACTCTAGGTTGTCTAGAGTCTACTATGTGTTGGATTGGTATGTAGTTGATTTGATTGTAACAAGACCCTTTTGGGTTGCCTTCACGCATGCAACTTGACAGGGTGACTAGTGGAGAGAGAGTAGCATTTATTATTTAAAATAGTAAATTGGTACTCAAAATGATTTTATCAGTATATTATAAGATTAATATATTATTTGGAAATCATATTATTAATTAGTATTTAATTAGAAATTAATTTGGTATTAATTTTGAGATTAAAGGAACTGATTAATAATAGAGGGGCTGTTTTGCAAATCATTGATAGTTGTTAAACTGGGCTACTGGACTCCTTAATTAGGAGTGGACGAAATCCTATAGGGAGACTCTATAGATTTCGTCCAAGTCCTACTGATAAGAGGTCCATGGGTTGCTTAATCCTTAAGCGGGAAATTAGGGTTTCCTCCAGAAACCCTAGCAGCCCACAACTATATACCCCCCCAAACATTAGAATTTCGACCAATGCTTCCTTGAAGAGCCCTAGCCTTCTTTTCTAGTGTCTCTCCTCTCATCTTGTTGCATTGGGTGTTTGTGACTCCATCAGAGGTTCAACATTTGGGGCACTAAGCTTTCAAGAGTCAAGGATCATCAACATTGACTTGTTATTACTATATAACAAGTGAGGTAGTCTTCTAACCCTAATTTTCTATATGAATTTCGAAATTGTATGCTAGATATAGGGTTATTGCTTTGATATTCAATTTGCATGTTCAAGTAGTGAAAAACTTAAATCCAGAGCAATTAGGGTTGCATGATCACATATGAATGTAGATATGCTCATAACCCATTAGTGGTATTAGAGCCTAGGATGTTTTTCAATTGAATTGATGCAATAGTGAACTGTCCAAAGTAGCATAAAATCATTTTTTGTTGTCTGCCTCTGGAACTCGACGATTTCATTATCCAACTCGACGAGTTGACTCTTCGGTTTCCTAATTTTTTGATTTTCAGATCTTGTTTTGATTAGGATAATTGCCTTATTTCATTTTTAAAGCCTAAAATCGAATTCTCTGAAAGATAACATGATATCCTTATCAAAAAAAAGATTTGGTTAAATTTGGATAATGATAAGATTATTTTGATTTGAAATTTAACCTAGTATTTTGAAAAGTTTTAAAATACACCCCTTTGGTTTTATAGTTTAAATTTGAAATTAAAAGTTTTAATTTTGGAAATTTAAATGGACTCAAACCTAGTAATTTATTGAATAGTTTGAGAATACACCCTCATGGATTTTGTTAATAAATTAATTAAGTGTTTAATTAAAAAACAATTGATAAATCCATAGACATGTTTAAATTTAATGAAATTAAATGTTTAATTTATTAAAAGATTAAACCACCTAGTATTTTAAAAGTTTAAAATACACCCTTATACTATATGTGACAACCCAAGTTGTTCCGTTACATTTCCCCGTTACTGTTAACGGAATATTCCAGTTTATAAAAGTTTCGTTAATTAGAGGTCGTCAATTTAATAAACATTTCATTTGTTTACATTTAATATGCCGTTAAGTTGTGATAAATGGGAATAAAAACACATAACACACATTTCCATTTATTTGGAAAATGTTAAGTTTTATTATTACAACCACTAAATCGGATGCGACCAAAAGCCCCGTTTAACGGCAGTATCGGGTAAAATTCCACTGAGCCCCGACTCGGAACCCTATATAAGGGTGAGTGGAGTCCATTGGAGACTTTTTACACTCTCTCTCTATACTCTCCCTCTAGACTCGTTTTCGCCTCGAATCCGCAACCAAACGCTTCCAAATTGTAAGTCCGCTTACCCTAGCTTAATCTAAACATATTGATTTGTGTTTATAGCTAAAAATCCGGACTTAGAAGCTGTTAGAATGGAGTTTACGGCCTAAGCCCCTCCTTAGGCCGTAAACCCCTTAAACAAGGCCAAAATGACCCAAACTTGTCTCTAATAGCTTGGAAACTAATTGGGGATCTAGCCTAGGAGTGTTAAAACATCAAAACACAATGATTTAGGGCATAAAAGAGAGTTTACAGCCCAAGCACATGCTTAGGTCGTAAACCCCTCTAAACCATGTCAAAATGCCCCAAAAACACTCCCAAACCACCCTAGGGCTTCATACATAATTTAGGGACTTAGTATTTGGGGTTTGGACCAATTAAACACAAAAAAATGAAGGGTCAAAAGGAGTTTACAGCCCAGGCATGTACCAGGGCCGTAAACACCCTTAAACATCCCCAAAACATTAATTTTGTCCCCCAAATGGCCTTAGACTATTACCAAAATGCTTAGGAAATTACCCACTACCATTTAAGCCCTTAATACACCAAAAGAAAGAGGGTATAGGAGCTTATGGCCGTAAGCTCCCTTGCTTATGGCCGTAAACTCCTCAAAGGGGCCATTTCATGCCTTAAACCCATTTACACAATTGATATTTGAGCCTAGCATAAATCTACCATGGAAATGAGACACTTTAGCACACTAGATACCCTCACCATGAGTTTACGGCCGTAAAATCATGGTGAGTAGTCCCTGGGCCGTAAACTAAGTGTTAAGGGTTTACTCTCGGAGAGTAAACTCCATTCCTAAGCCATACACACCTTTAGACGCTACCCGGGACACCCAAACACTTACCCAAAGTGTTTTCCGCTCCTTTGAGCGTGTATACGTGTTTAATTAGTATTAAATATACTAATTGTATGTGAACATATGTTATCATATGTTAAATAGGTCATTGAGAGTGTTTGAGTCCTTGCGTGACACCGAACGCCCAAACGACACCTTCGTCGGACCTACTTACACTAGGTGAGTTCATACCCCTGAATGAACCTTTTAAATGTTTTTACATGTTTTATAGGGGGGAATACAAGTTAAACATGCCAGTTATCATATCATTCACATGTGATTGATAACCCGCATGCACAAGATTTTACCACTGTACACTGTTTTACCGAGTAGGACACTATAATGGTTTTCAATTGTTTCAAAACTCTTACTTATACTGTTTTATCTAAATTCATTCTAAACTGGTTTATGAAAGATTTTCTAAGGTTTTCAAACATATTTTACAAAAGAATACAAATTGTGATTTTCTCCGGATATAAAGGTTTTTCATCAAAGTTTCCCTTTTTCGACGTATACTTTTACTTGTTAAATACTGCTGCTTCGCTTATACTTATTTTATACTCCTACTCTGTAACGCTTTCACTTATACTTGAAGTCACTTATACCTGATGGACGCTTATACTTATTCACACTCTTACTTAGTGATATGATTCTATTTCGCTTATACTTGATATCGACTCTACTTCACTTATACTTGATAGACGCTCTTACTTCACTTATAGTCGTCTCTACTTCGTGATACGCTTATACTTGATCGACACTCCTACTTCACTTGTGACCGTTTCTACTTCACTTGTTCGACACTCTTACTTCACTTGCAATCGCTCCTACTTCACTTATTAGACACTCATATTTCACAAGAATCACTTCTACTTGATACACACTCAGTCGTAGTTAGATATATGTCTGTGCTTATATAGGTACATATAAGTAATGATTGAAAGACTTAGGAAGGCTCGTCCGCCCTATTTCCTTTTCTTCGTTGAGATGTGGTCTGGTGGGATCGGATGGCCGTCCGAAGGTCGTTTGAATCATTAGTTATATATTATGTATATGAGTAGGGACATATAGGAATTCTCTAGTCAGTTCAGTTAAGAGTCTCTACCTCTAGTCTACACTTACATTAGAAACCCACTAGTTGGAAGTCTCTACCCACTATTTGGGATGCATCTTCAGGACACGGCCTTCTCTGTCGTCTAGTTGGTAACCAGAGTCTCCTGTAGGGAGAGCGGACATTGTGTGTATAGATCTATACGGGATTGACAACCCCGCACCCAGACTGCTAGCTACAGTCCCGACCTACCAAGCCAACGGGTGACAGATGTCACATTATAGACGCTTGTAGGGCGTCTGGTACTCTATTCAGTATGGTTACGAGTATCCCGGGTTACCTTATAATTCATTGGCTTTAAGGTAATGGTATTTCGCCAGCAATTTACACTGTATGCTGGTAATTCATTTTCAGAGTAACACTGTTTTGACCTTACAAGACGTATCTTTCATTTGATATTGTCTGGGGTCTGTCTCTTCTGTTTTGACCTTACAAGACGTATCTCTCATTTGATGTTGTCTGGGGTGTGTATCCACTGTATTCACTGTATTCATTAAATTCACTGTATTCGCGGTATTCACTATTTTAGACCTTGCTAGACGTATCTTTCTTTTGATATTGTCTGCGGTCTGTATTCACTGTTTTGGACCTTACCAGCTGTACCTTTCATTTGGTACCTTCTGGGGTCTGTGTCTCTATTTGTTAGACTGAACCAGGCGTGTCGTTCGTTCGATACTCTCCTGGAGTCTATGATTCCTTGCCTTAGTCAGCAGTCCTCACTGTTGAGGCATATGTTATTCCCTGATGTCATTTGCTTTCCTCGATAATCAATTTCAGTATTTTGATAATGATAGCAATTTAGGGAAAATAACTTTTTACCACATAACACTGACCAGTCTTGGTAGAAGGCTGCTTTTATTAAAGAAAATATAGGATTTTCTGGAAAGGACTCTAATACACTGAAATCTCTTAAACTACTACTTTTATTAAAGTTATTTGAATGAAAACATCACTAAATGCTTATGAACTCACCAGCATTTGTAAAAATGTTGATACTCGCTTTTCAAATAACTTGTATTCTCAGGTTAGCATTAGACAGGTACATCCCCGGAGCTGTTGATGAAGATAGCTTAGTACCGCGCTGTATTTATTCTATTACTTGTATTACTTTGATGTATTAATGTAACCATGTAAAATTATTACTATTAATGCAATGTTTTGTTGTACTTTGATTACTATAATGCATGTGTTGTGATACTTGACATGACGTCATCCACCCCAGAACGTTTCCGCCGTTCCGGTTTTGGGGTGTGACACTATATAATGTTAAAAGTTTAATTACATATATATGTATAAGAAAAGTCAGTCTTACCGTTAGTGGGTGTTTAAGGAAGCGGCCTGTAAAATGACCGTCATTGTGTATCCATTCTTACCCACCGCACTCTTGAATAGTGGAGGTTGTTAGCTGAACGAGTAGGATAGGACATTAAACTCTCATTAAAAGTATAATGAATTATAAAGTAACTAAACGCTTTTATAAAATTCCCAATCTTAGTTACTTTAAGAAAAATGTGAATTTGATGCTAACCATGAAATTGCACATTGCACCTTATTGGTCGTTAGTGGAGCATGTGTGGTCAGCCGACACACTAATATGGGACTAATATTGTTGGCAATGGGTTTCTCGTAAATTATCATTGATCAATGGAGTGTGTGTGGTTAACCGGCACATTGATTAGGTGATAAATGACATCGAGAGTACCAAGCTAATTTGCATGGTTATTCACATCTCATTTGTGATAATCGGCATCTAATCATAAAGTGAGAGCATAATCGAGATTAAACATACCATTGAAAAGTTCAATGAATCTCAAAAGATCTAGGAATTTCGTTTAAAACCTAATTCATTTAAAATTTTGTTTTCGTGGTGGAATTGGTAAATCATCATTTACCTACATTCAAATAATTTACAATTGGATTATGACATCCCTCTTCCGAATGGTGAATTATTGTGTTGGGTCCTAGCCTTGATATTTCATTTGGGTGTTATATTAAGGATCTAAATCAACTCACTTGAATTTTCTCCATTTTGTAGATGTCTAGTTTTGACAACTATGGTCTTCCTCATCCTATTGGAAAAAGCTTTCCGTCTGAAGATGATCTTCCACATGTCGATCAAGGTGAAAGATCATTCGCTTTATCATGAATTAGTGGAACTGGAAATCATACTTCTCTTCCTCCATCTCCTCCAGTGATTCTCCTTGACCCACGTTTTTGTCAGATTGAAAAGTTCAAGATTACTCAAGCCCTGTTGGCATGTAAACACCTAGATGGAAATTATGTTTGTGCACATGTTCTAAACATGAAGTCGCACATTGACAGATTGCGAATTTTGGGTGTCATTTCCCTAAGGAGTTAGTTGTTGACTTGGTAGCCTGATCTTATCCTTGGAGTTGAGGTGACTCCAACCCCTTTTAGGCACTAAGGATTATCTCCTGGAACATTTCTTCATGGAAAGTTGGTATCTTGATCTTATCCTTGGAGCCATCCATGTTTTGTGTAGGATTTATGCCATTTTGTAGTTAGGGTTGTAGATCTTGCTTTAGGGTGAGGTCCTAAAGGATAAATTTGGAAACTTTATCCATTAAGTCATTGAAAAGGGTTATGTCGACTTGATTTGTAAGGATTAAGATCTTAATGAAGGAATGCAAAATCTGCCAGCAACGACGATGTGGCAAAGGACTTGTCACAACGTGGTGGAGTCCAACTTCACGATTCTTGTCCTGAAATGACCACGACATGGCCAAGGAGGGCACACCACATGGTGATGTCCTGTATATCAACTGTTTTGTCTAAACATGCCCACGACATGGCCAAGAGGTCTCTACGACGTGGTGTAACATCCGATTTTGAGGTATGTTTTGTTTTTAATTTAAAGTTTGACATTAGGAGTTTCCATGACGTCAGGAACGACAGGCACGATGTAGCAAGGAATTTTATGGTCACAAGCCTCTTTTGACTCGCCACGACGTGGCCACCGCTGACGTCTTAAACCCTAATTTTCCGTGTTTTGCACCCTATTTAAAGGAATAAGGAGGTTAGGGTTTGCTCAAACTTAATCTCCATCACCCTTTTTAACTTATAAGAAACCCTAATTCTTTGTCCTCCATTATTGAAGCTTTCTTGAGCACTTTTGAGATTTTTGGAGGAAGAATCAAGAAGGAGTAAGCCATGGATTAGCAAAAAAGTCCCCATCTCTATACCTAGCTCGATTTTGGACCCTTTGTAAGTGTTCAAGGCTCCACCTTTTCGATTATAGGGTGCTCGATCTTGTAGTTTGTCCCATTTTATTTATAATCTTGTTAGTTGGGATGGTGATATTTCATAAAGGTTGGAACTTTATGAATCTATGGACCATTTAGTGTAGTTCATGGATTGGATATGAAGTTTGGTTGGTTATTTGATCCATGCATTAGTTTTTGGTCATAAACCCTATTTTGACCTAAGTTGAGTCCAAGACATGAATTGGACATGCATGTGAAAAAAGCACCAATTTTTATGTTGGTTTTAATGTTATAAGCTCCTCTGGAGCAAATGGGTTTGAGACTTAAGGGATTAAGTGCTTCTTGGTTATGCCCATGCCATGGTTGTGCTTTATGGACTTAAGACTTGAGATCTAGACCTCTTGGTGAGTCTTAAGGGATAAAGTTGGAAACTTTATCCGTTTAGACAATAAAAATGATCAGATCTTGAATTTGGAACCTTTGGGATCGAAGGATTCGACTTAAACTATTAAAACACTTTGAACCCAGTGCCCACATCATGGCCTAAGTTCCCACAACGTGGGGATTGGGGAATACACATTTGTTTTGTCATTTGAGGGCATCAACGAAGCCAAGGATGACCACGACGTGGCGAGTTAACTTTGACTGTTGATTTTGACTTTTGAAATGTGTTGACTTTTGGTCAAATCCCTAGTTTTAGAAGGAAAGCTAAGGGTGTACTTCGTACGATTGTATAGGTGGTTTATAGCATCTGTATTCATGGTAGTAGGAGCAATAACGGTTGATCATCATTTGTTAGGTGAGTCTTTTCACTATATTCATGGGTCGAATTCACCAATGTCGGCCTACTAGATTATGTTTGTAGGAGATAGTTGTCTTTGTGACACTTGCTGATATGCCTGCATGTGCTTGTTGTCTTTTTGACTCTTGCTGATATGATTGTATGCCTAGTTGTACAGAGTGAAATAGAGCCAGTACCGATTGAAAGATACCGAAGGGGGGGGGGGTGAAATAGACCCAATATCGGTTGAAAGATACTGAAGGGGTGAAATAAACCCAATATCGGTTGAAAGATATCAAAAGGGGGTGAAATAGACCCAATACCAGTTGAAAGATACGAATGTCACACCCCAAAACCGAGAACGGCGGAATACGTTCTGGGGTGGAGAACGTCATATATAGTATCATAACAGTTGCATAATAGTAAAAACAAGCGACAACAACCATTGCATTAATATAGTGATTTAAATACAAACGTATTCTGTATAGTTAATAGACACCAAAAGTATAACAAAAATAAAAGATAGGTCTTGTATATGCTCCATCTTCTCAAAACCTGAGAGTAGTAGAAATCCCTAGAAAATCCTAAATTTTCCAGATTTAGATATGTGTAAGTTAAATCCTTTGAGTGTGTAAGAGTATCTTCATTGAAACTATCAGTACTAAAAATAAGGTAGTAAGTTTCATACAAGTAGCGTAGATGAGTAAAAGTATTGCTGGTTGACTGTAGTAGTGTTGCAAACTTCAATATATATTCATCTGCTTTGGGAAATTAGATTAGACTTCAGTTCTTAGTGTGTTAATTTGAATATAGATGAGATTTCTTATGTAACTGAACTGAATGATTATAGAGGTTCCGATAATCTTCCCGGTCATCCGCAGTGTAGTTTTGTAGTGCCATCCCTGGGCCTAGTCGGCTTGGACTGTAATTTAACAGTCGGGATGTAATAGCGTCTGTCCTGTATAGATCTATGCATGTAGTGTTGCTTTCCTTTCGGGAAGCCCTGGTTACATGGTATTTACGTAGTAGAGTGTCGTATAGAGGAATAGTATGTTATATTCTGGATTAGTGTATTCTCTTGAATTATAGTATAGTAAATTTTAGTTATAGTATAGAGAGTGTTCTCTTAAACGTGTCTAAACTCATGATAGTAGTAGTTATAACGGGTATCCTAGTGATAGAGGTGTCAAGCAGTAGTGTTAACTATACCTATTATAGTTATATAGGGTGTAGAGTCGCATGCCTTTGATTTACAAAGGTATTATATAAGATGAAGACTTTCATATCTAACACAATATATATGATATAAGTAATAAATCAACGACAGTCGGACGGATAACAATATACCCTAAGACCACAATCAAATAAGAACAGGAAATAAGGTGAGCTATAGGTCCTAAGTCCTTCAAGTCTTATTTATATAAATATATGGATGTCGATATAGTTTAAAAGAAAAGTAATTTAAATACAATTTGAAAATAGTTTAACAAAATTTTAATTTAGAAAATGCGTTTGATGAATATTTAAAACAGTTTTATTGACAAATAGATAAAAGTATAGAGAAACCCTTTTTGGTTGTAAGCTATAAATCACATATGATTAGGAACTAGAACTTGTTGCATTTACTTGTATCCCACCCTAAATCATGTAAAAACATTTAAAGAGGTTAATTAAGGGGTATGAACTCACCTGCAACGAGTAGATCGGGTGGAAGTATCGGATGAGCGTTTGGTGTCAAGTAAAGACTTGTACACACTTTATGACCCTAGTAACATATGAAGACATATGTTTACAAGTAATTAGTGATTTAAACACTAATTAAACACATATAGACATCCTAATGTGAATAAAAGCTCTATGGTTGAGTGCTAGAAGGCTATTGGGTTGCAAGGAAGGAGTTTTAGGCCTCACTATGGAGTTTACTCCTCACAAACTCACCTTAGGTGAGTTTACGGCTGGGGAACCACCTCCCCCATGAGTTTACGGCCGTAAACTCATGGGAGGACTGTAATTGCGTGTTTTCAAGACTCTTGTGGCTCTAGAAGGGATTCCAAGGCAATATACAAGGCTTGAGGGGTGTTTAAGGTTCCAAAGGAGCACTCCCTTGGAGTTTGCGGTCCTAGGACCACTCCTTGGGAGTTTACGGTCGTAAACCCCATGGTTTACGGCCGTGAACTTTTGGACACCCCCATACTTCGATTTTTGAGGTCATTTGTT
The DNA here is from genome assembly GCF_002870075.4 of Lactuca sativa. Taxonomy (NCBI): domain Eukaryota; kingdom Viridiplantae; phylum Streptophyta; class Magnoliopsida; order Asterales; family Asteraceae; genus Lactuca; species Lactuca sativa. The sequence continues at coordinate 193,962,873 of NC_056624.2, forward strand.
CACTCATATGTGTTCCTAGGTGAAGATATAAGGCTATTTAGGGGTTTAAAGGCTCATTTTGCATGGTTTAAGGGAGTTTACGGTCTAAGGATATTCTTGGGCCGTAAACTCTCTTTTTAGCCTCTAAACACAAGATTAAATGGTTAAAACACTTCTAGGGTATGTTCTAACTTAGCCTCTAAGCCTAAGGAAGGGATTTGGGACCATTTTGGCACATTTTTAGGGGTTTACGGCCCTAGAGTGTTCTTGGGATGTAAACTCCTTACTCTTTGCCTTCTTGGACAATTTTTGATCTATAATGACATGCAATGGGTTGTAGAACAAGCTAGGGTAAGTGTACTTACAGGTTGGAGCGGAAACTAGCAGATTTCGGGAGAATCGGGCCTTGAGGAGAGAGAGACTAGTGTGGTAAAAGTTCTAACTTGGTGACCACTCAACCCTTATATAGGGTTTGAGTTTGTGGCCAGGTGAAATTTTACCCGATACCGAAGTTAAACAGGGCTTATGGTCGTACCTGATTAAATTGTCGCAATTTAATGTTTTTGTAACTAAAACTTCTTAAAAGGATATTTAGGGTGTTTCCCGCATTCTTAATTTATTTCAATCCTTATGAAGTCATAGCAAAAGTACAAATTTTTATTTTTTTTATCCCAATGTTAACGGAAAAGTTAAATAAGTACGAGTTTTATTAACGGAAAACGGTTTACGGTGACAGAATACTTTCGGGTTGTCACACCGAAGGGGGTGAAATAGACCTGGTTTAGCTTCGAGCTGTCATGTATGTTTGGTGTGTGGTATTTTGGGGAAAATCACTAAGATTTGTGCTTACAGTTTTATGTTTATGGTTTCGGGTACTTCTGATTCGAAAGGGAAGTGTCCGACTTGATCGCACCGCATCCACCAACATTCCACATTTTATGACATGATTTGTATTATAATAACTTGTAACATTCCATTTAAAAATAAATAAATAAAATAAAATAAGTATATAAATAAATAAAGATAATAATAATGATAAATAAATAAATAATAAGCCTTAAAATCCCGAGATGTATTTTATATTTTATTTTAGCCCTAATTCCTTAGTAATTTATCAGTGTAAGTTATAAGGAATTAAATGTGATAAATTCCAAAATTGAGGTCCATATTGTAACATCAGAACTTGAAATGTAAATGATTTTGTGAAGCAGGGGCTGCTTGGTAATTAATGGGCTTAGTTTGAAAAGGATTGGAGGGGGAGGGACTGAAAGTGTAAAAAAAAGATGCAATGTTTGGAAATGATATGGGACTTGAACTCGTATCTTCCTTCCCATTTTTAAGCTTCATTTAACCTAAAACCCTAACCTTAAACATCCTCCCAACTGCCACCTTATCACCCCTTATTCTCCAGCCACCGCCCCTCCACCAATTGAGGCCGGAAGCCTCCAGCCTTTTCGTTACCAGCGAAGACGAAGAGCCACGAATCGATGTTGTGTTAGTCGGGAAGAGCGGCAGAGCGAGGATCGTGGGAGCTGCAACCATTGCATCTGTTGTCGACGCCATGTCAGTCGGAGACCAGAGGGGCGAGTTGTATCCGTCGCTGTTGTTGTTCCATTGTCGTCGCTTCTCCTCTGCAATCATCGTCATTCTTCTCCTCCATTATATGTTGTTGCTACGCCGTTGTTGCCGCTCCAGCGACTGTTCCATGGCTGCCATATCTCCCGACTATCGTGCGCCTCCACGTGGGTAGCTGAGTTTAGGTGTGTGTCTCCGTGTCGGGTGCTCATGTGTCGATGTGTGTGGGTGTGTTTCCATCAATGTCGATTGGGTATGTGTTTATTTGGCCGGAATCCAAAAGAGAACCCACCACCACCACCGTGAGGTGATGGCTTTCATCTCCGATCACCGCCTGTCGCCGCAAAGGTGGTCACTGTTTTGGGCATTGTGTGGATGTTTTTTGGCAATATGAACCGACGATAAGAACTACCATGGCAGCCAACCATGGTGGCTGCCACCTCCTGCCGTCGTCGACCACTGTTGTGGTGGTTGTATTGGGCTTTTTCCTTGTTCTTTTGGTGCTAGTGTGTGTATGTGTGTGTTGTAAGAAATTGTATGTAGATTGGATTGTTGGAATATTAGTCAAACCGCCGCCGTGTGCGGGTGGCTGTCGCCTCCTACTGCCATGGACCGCCGCCGACCACCATTGCCCGAAGTGGCAGTGCATGATGCCCAATTTATTAATTATATGTTTATTTTATTAGATAATAATATAACTTTAGGTGTTAGAAACCCTAATTAGTGTTTAGAAAACCCTAATATCAAGAAACCCTAATTTTGGAGTTGGTCGGGACCCGCATTAAAACTATTAATTAAACTTAAAATAATACTTAATAATTCTCCACAACTAACTTGATGCAATATTAGACTTAATTGATTAAGTACTTAATGGGTTAAGTGAGGAACACTAAACCTAATTATCATTTTATGTAAAAAAAAACCTAGAATCGAGGAGCTTTATTTTGGGCAATCGGGCACGTATTTAGGCTGTTGACTGGATTATTATGTCATCCAAAAACGACTAAGTCAAACCTTAATCAATCATACCCTTAAGTGATTAAGTCCTTAATGTTTTAAGTGTTCTTACTTAGCCCTAATCGTCATTTCATGTCAAACCCTAATCGCATTTCATGTGAAACCCTAATCGTCATTTCATGTGAGGTGGTCACTGTTGCAAGTGACTATGACCTGTGATCGAATATTGAATCAAGTATCTTCCTGTTGGTGATTGGAAGTGAGTTGAATTTGGTAGAGTGCTTTCATTGCTACAGTGTTTTTGTGGGCACATCGAGGTGAGTTTCACCTCACTATACCCAAGGGTCGAAGGCACCAATGCCGCCCCACTAGTATTGATTATCTGCTAGTAGAGGGATGCCCTAAGGACTGTATATAGTCATGTAGGATAGATTGAGGACTCTTGATCTAAGTTCTCTTATATGTTCCTTGTTTGGTTGTGGTTTTATAGTAGGATCACCTGTCTGGGTGACTATCTCACCTCTGAGTATATACAGTTATGAATTCCTTGGATTGTGATATTGAGTATGTTGTTATGTTGTAGTGATCTATTAGATCTGTGTTATGGTATTAAGTATGTTGTTATGCTGTAGTGATCTGCTAGATCTGTGTTATGGTATTGAGTATGTTGATATGTTGTAGTGATCAGTTGGATCTGTCTCCTGGTATTGAGTATGTTGCTTTGTGGTAATAACTTGTAGAACTGTATGTTATCAGTGCTTGCTAGTTATAATCTACAGAGTGCCTTTAAGGACTGTCGGTGGTTATGTAGGATAGCCTGAGAACTCTTGGTCTAGGCTTTCTTGCATGTTCCTTGTTTGGTTGTGGCTCTAGAGTAGAACTATCTGTTCGGGAGGCTATCTCACCTCATGTTACTTATGGTTACACATTCTCTGGGGGTTAGCTGGTAGTGGGATTGTATGTTGTGAGAGGATTAATAAGCAGTAGTGAGTTGTATGATTGTTGTTTTCATGTATTATGTGCCTACTTGATCATGATTGTTTATATGTCGACATATTGTGTTTGGTTGGGTTGAGGCGGTCCTGCTTTGTGTGGTAGGCCAAGATACCCAGTGCGGGCCGACTGTAAGCCGTAGTCATGGAGGCTCGGGAGGAACGATAGGGTTGAGGCGGTAGGACAACAAACCCTAGGTATTCTAACCCGATGGTTGATTGGACCCGACATATTGGTATTCCAGCCCGAGACTGATTGCGCCAATATGCTTATGATACGAGGGTATTCCATCCTGAGGATGACTAGACCCATCATGGACATGCCTGATATTCCAACTCAAGGTTGATTGGGTCGGGCATGAGTATTTGTGTTTATGCTTGTTTTGCATGGGGGTATTTGGGGGGAAACTCACTAAGCTTTGTGCTTATAGTTTTGTTATGGTTTCAGGTTCCTCAGATGATCAGAGTGGCAAGGCGAAGGCGTGACCATACACATCCTTGGTTTTACAACAAATTGGATTTTAGGAAACTCTGATTTTCAATTAATGTTTGAGAACATTATTTTTGTAAACATTTTATTAGTAAAAGGATCGTTTTGAAAAGTTTAAAATTTGTTGAAATTTTTGGGACGTTACATTACTATTTTATACATTATCACATTTTGATGGATTTTGGAATGAATGAATGATGCTTCTGTTAGTTTTAAAATAATATTTTTACATAGTAATTTTTGGGACGTTACATGTAGTGAGCGTTGAATCACTTGACCGTTGACTTTTGTTAACCGTTGATTTTTATCAGTTGCATCTGGGGGTCACGCTTGGAGGATACAGATTGTTGGTTGAGTATTTATCTCTTTTTATGTTAGTCGATTCATAAGATTAAGCAGTGCAAGGTGTAAGAGTTTTGCTGTGCTTCTCCGATTCTTCAATTCATGTGAGTTTCTCACTATGTTATGTATCCAATTGTATTTCCTTTACATGGTATGATAGAGGTATTATTAGGGTACAAGTTTGCTAGTTAACTACGATAACTCCTTGTTATGCATGTATAGTTGGAACACTTGGTGTCATGGTATGTTAGACTGATAAGTTCTTTCCTTTTGATTATATGAGACTGTTAGGAGTTATGTTTTGTTAGGGTAACTAAGGAAGGCCAGTTATCAAAATTATTTATGATTGACCAGCGAAGGACTTAATTAAGAAGTGGTTGATGACAGGGTAGCTAGGGAAGGCTATTTGCCAAGGGATTGTAAGATGCTAGTTTATATTACATGTTTATGTTATATGATTATGTAGTAATTACAACTTTGGTTCTATGCATTTTAAGTTGGATAGCCTGAGAACTCTTGCTCTAATGTCTGATTGCGATGTTCTTGTCTGAATGTTTGCTCTCATGTGGATCATCTATTTGACTACTTATCTGATCCCTGACTACATAAGAATCTATGTATGGTATATAAGACTAGGATCTCGCCCCAAGATATTATGTGGAAGAATAGGATTTGGCCCTTGATATTTGTATGAAAGACCAGGGTTTGGCCCCTAACATTTGAATGAAAGTCCAAGATTTAGCCCCTGATAATGGTATGGAAGACCATGATCAAGCCCTTGACACTTGTGCAAGTAAACACCATGATTTTTCCCATGGCAAGATGTTACTGTAAGACTATGATTTAGCCCACAACATTTGCTTGGGGTTAGAGTGGACCTATTATTTCATATATGATTGTTATGTATGTTTTATGCAATGATATGGGAGCTGACCGGTTGGCGTTAGAGTCGAAAGCTTGTGTGTATGCATTGTATATTTGGTGGAATATATGATTTGTTGTGGAACTCACTAAGCTTTATGATTATAGTTGTGGATAAAATATTTTGCAGGTTGTTTGTGAGAAGAGCTCGGCGGGACTGTACACACGCATTGAAGATATTCGTTTCCGCAGTTTTGTAATTTAACTTTAAAAATTTTATGGTTTTTAATAAATGGATTTCACTTATTGTTTTAAGTAAAAAGGTTTTAACCAGTTATTCTATTTTGAAAATGAAAAATCTATTTGTAATTTTTGGGATGTTACACCCCCGTTTTTGCTTTTCTCCACCCATGCTTCATCTTTTCTTTATCTACACCAACTGTCAATCAAGACTTTGAAGGAAGCAGGTATGTTTGATTCACAATAGGTTAGGGTTTAAGGATTAACAAACGAAACTTGAATATTAATCGAGAATTTGATGATTTCATCTGCTCATTCTTTTGAAAATGACAACCGGTTGTAATCAACATCAACAATCACAATTTTCAGAGCTCCAAAATCTCGAGAAACAACCATATTAATGAGTCAACAACTCACACATTGCACCTTCTTCCATAATCACATTTCCAGGCAGTTGAAACATAAAACTGCTAAATGTACCACATGTTGATTAACCATAATCAAAATTAGGGTCTCATCTTATTGGGGATGAAGGATGTACCACATACTTTTCTTCATCTACCCTAGTTTCTAACCCAAATGCTTCTAGTTTTTGAAAGCTCGTGGGAGAACACGATTAACTGTTCCAAAATCGTTAACATTGGAGGAAAAAATGAAGAGTAGTTTAACGAATTTCAAACAAAATTTTAATATTTCGAATTAAATTTAGCCAATGATTCATCATCCCCAAATGTTGCTTCAAAAACCCTCATTATGTCCTAAACCTTCATCTTCCCCGAAACCTTCTTCCTCGAAACCCTTATTATTTTAGTTGCAGATCCTTTCTCTTTCCTTTATCTGCTTCCTTCATCGATATCATGAGCTCCAACATGAGGTTTGTAAGGGGAAGAAAGATGAAAAGGCTAAGAGGTCAATAAAGGAAAATAAAGAGACTGAGAATATGTTTGACTATGGAGGAATTTATGACAAGTCAAATACATGGCATTTTTTTGTAACAAGGCAAGGCTAATTGGGTTGCCCCTTTAAATTTCAAAAATGACCATTTAAATACGACAAAACACACTTTATGCTCCCATAAAGCACCAAAAACTTTTAGGGACTGATTAGACAGAATCCATAAATATTGTAGGGCTAAAGTGTAATTTCCCCTTTAAAGAAAGAAAGAAATGCGAGACAAGCAGTCAACCGAAGTTCAACGGGTGGTAAGTCACGTTACTCAGTTACGTGTTCTATGTATTAGAAAGTTAAGAGTATGTATATCTTGATGTTAAGCATGTTAGAATTGTCTGATAATGTTAAGGTTAAGTATAAATATGTTGTTTACTACATTATAGTAAAAAGGGAAACTTCATAAGACTTCCATAAACAAATGCCTATAGGTGTGGACGGTAGTATTGGATGTACTACCAAAAGCACATGATATATATATATTGGGCGTACTGCCAATTACCGTTCAAATGATTGAATTTCAACCTACACAAACTCTTGTAATCCTTCTACTAGAACAACATGCATGTTTGAAGACCTCATCACCATTCACCTTCATGAAGGCACGCAGTAAAGTAAGTTTCTTCGACGAAAAACCCTTATTGTAGTTAATCTATTGATTATTTGTTTAGTTTATAATACGTTTCTTGTTTGTTATTGGATTTATATAATTCTCTGTTGGTGATGGTTTCATTCTTATTTTGTAAATGTATCAAATCCCTTTAAAAAAATGTGTTTCTCCAACGTGGTTTGTCTGTATTCACCACTTGTATGATGAAATTCCTAAAAGATGAAATCCCTAATAAAAAAGAACGTATATTTGTTTTGTTAGTTTTCATGTTAAGTGTGATGTTCCCATGATCTTGTTTATATGAAACATGATAGTTTAGGGATCATAATGGTTTATGTTTCCTATAAATTAAATCATTTAATATAAGTTCTATTAAACAATTTTGACCTTAATGTTATACTTGCATAATTAGATTCATAATTTTAAAAAGTCTTGACATAAGTATCACTCCCATTTTATTATGCAATGGCAAGCATGACTTGTTGCTTTGGTTGAAAAAGAGAGAGTTGGCATCCTTAAATTTGTCATTAGTCGAGAAAGCTAACCGTATTCCTAACGTTGTTGGGAGGTTTCTTGTATATAGGCTTCAGTTGTACTAGATGATATGATATAAAAAAGACAAAACTGCAAAATTGGTCCCTGTGGTATTAAAAAATCTTTGGATGGGATCCAAAAACTTTTCCACTTGCATAGAAGGTCCAAAATCAAAGTTTTTATGTGTTTTTAGTCCAAAAAAACTTGAAAAGACGATTTTGCCCTTTAAATTTCTTTTTTCCTTTTTCTATAACTATTTAAATGTTATTTAGATTTTAAAAAAATGAAAAGAAAAAAACGAATAGGACCCACCACCCTACCATTCTCTCTCTCTTGCTCTCTCTTCTCTTCTCTCTCTCTCTCTCTCTCTCTCCAGATGCCTATCGTTACCACATCCACTCAATCTTGTCTTTGTTGCTCGATCTTCTAATCCCCATCCCAGATCTCGCTATATGACATATTCATTGCTTTTTTCAAACAAACAACATCATTTGTGTGTGTTGAAGAGCAAAAACCCAAATGAAACCCATAAGAACCATATCAAAGTGTTAGATGGGTGCTTTGCAGGTTATGGTGCTGGAGTTGGAGGGCCTTTCAAACCATCATCACAATGGGTGGAGTTAGAACACCAAGCTTTGATATAAAAAGACATCACTGCTAATGTTACGATTCCTTCTGATCTACTTATTCCGATAAAAAACCCCAGTTTGTCAACATTCTTGGACATCTTCGTCTCTGTTCTTCAGAAACACCACATCAAAGAAATTACCTTTCATCAACATCGAGTTCTAATTTCCGAACATTTCATTCACCCGCTAACTCCTACAATGTCATCGTCCTGCTGTTTCCTATTCATCGGAAGGACGGGTAAGAGTTTCATCGGCATTGATTTCTCCGGTGACTCCATTAGGTAAGTTCTTCCAGCGATTCATACTCGAGGATGATTCTCAGAATGTGTTTTCATTTGGCAGTGTGTGTCTGTGTTTTGAGTTCGTGGTATATGCTAGTGGGTATATGTGTGACCGAGTTGACAGTGTATGTGTGTGTGTGTTTTGAGTTGTAGTTGTGTGTGTGTGTTTTTTATGAGTTGAGGTATATGTATGTATATGTGAAGTATTTATTTAAGTTTCATTGTGTTTCATAAGGAAGAAGACGAAGTGTGTATATATGAGTGTGTGTGTGAGAGAGAGAATAAAGAGAGAGAGAGTATGATGGGGTGGGTGGTGGTCCTATTCTTTTTTTTTTCTTAAATCAAAATAACATTAAAATAGTTATAAAAAAAGGAAAAATTAAATTTAAAGGGAAAAATCGTCTTTTCAAGTTTTTTTGGACTAAAAACACAGAAAAATCTTGATTTTGGACCTTCTATGCAAATGGAAAAGTTTTTGGACCCCATCCAAAGATTTTTGAATACCACGGGGACCAATTTTGCAATTTTGTCTATAAAAAACTAAAAACAAGTTCTACAAAAAATTCACATTGATTTTATGAGGCCTAAATGTGTCAACAAATTTGCAGGTAATTTCGAGATATATCCAAATATATCATATCCAAATTAAAACTTCATCTACCCGAAACGGAATACCCAAAATGCAATACAAGTTGGGTATAAGTTTTATCTAAAAAAGAAATTTTTAACTACCCAACCCATACTATCCGAATACAGATCAACACCTCTAGATCCAAGCATAAGTACAAGCAAATGTTAACCTTTTTAATGGTTAACTAAAATATGAAAAGCAAAAGAAATAAGTATAAAAGAAGAAGAAGAATAATTAAAAGTTATGGGGCTAATTTGAACCTAAAGAACTTACGGGGCCCACATGGAGCGTATTTGATCAACTGACAACCATCCGTCCACTCCTCCGGTTTCACTCGCCTGTTGCCGCCCTTTTCCATTTTCAAAAACTTCATCTTTCTTTTCATTATTTGAACTCCAAAAATTCAAAATTAGACACCCACCCTCAAAACTCAAAAGGAATTACATCATTATCATCTCTGTTGAATTCAGATTTCAAGCATTTATTTTCGAAAAAAATGGATCCCCATCCTACACCTTTTCCTGGTACCATGATCTTGTTCTTATCTTGATGAATTTTAGATTTTTTTTTTACAGTTCCATTGGTGATTAACCCTTGATTTCTCCATTTCTTCGATTGTTCAACACAGGAAACAAAACCCAATCAGTGAAATCAAAGTACAAAAAGATCTCTGAAGCACCAAAACAGAAAACCAAAGAAGCACCTCCTCCAAGGTGATAAGATAGAACTCGTGTAGTCGTGTATCTAATTTTCGCTCTTAGGTGTTCTATCCCGAATCAACAAATCTGTTTGTGTAATTTCAGGCACCGGAGAACATTTGGTACGATAAGGAATCCCAATGTCCCAGAAAAGCCAGTTTCCGAAAAACCGAAAGCAAAACCTTCGAATCAGATCTCTTTAAAACCACCGGAGATTGCACCAGTACCAAAAGCAGAACCGGCATTGAAACCCCCTCAAAACGGGAGCAACGACAGAGCAGCGGTGGCGAAGAAGAAGAAGAGCGTCGTTTTCTCTGAAAAAGTTGAGGGATCTGCGACGAAAAACTCTCCCGCTAGAGAAGTTGACGGGGTGGTCAAAACTCCGGTGAGACCACCGTTTTCAACAAAACCTGTTAGAATTCCGGGGACACCGTATCTCAGTGCTGAAAAATGTAGCAGTTGCCGGTTTGATAGGCTGGAGACGGCGTCGTATTGGCTCGGTCAGATCAAATCGTCGGAGTTCGTCGGCAAGCATTTTGTCTCCGCCGCTTTCTTCCGGCTTGCTAATGATTGCAATGCAGAGGTTTTTATTTTTATTTTATTAAACTCTTCGTTTGTGTTCGACTGTTTTCACTTATACATAATATTTTTAATCTTTAAACGCTTCTCTTATCTACTTTTTTTCTTATAATTTTTTATAGCCTACTCGAAATCTTCAAACAGAGCTAAAGAAATATTTAGGTCGCCATCAGTACTTATCTACCAGGACTGAATGGAAAGATGTGTCTCGTGTATATGGACTAATGGGAGAAGGGTGTGCAACTAAAAGCAAAGAAGACAATGTGAACTTTGATTATGTAGTGACGACTACACAAAGTGGTTCCAAGTGTGTTCAAGAACAAATAGAGAATGAGAATGATGAGGTGAAAGAAATATACGAAGGAGGTTAGTTTTATGTAATTAAATGTGTTTTTCTAGGGTGATTATGAAAGTGTGTGTTATTAGATTTGATGTGTGGTTATTTTAGTTTGTATTGATGTGTGATTATTTTATTTTTCATTGTGAAAATTTGAGTTGTCTTTTGTGACATGTATACTTTTAATTACATAAGGTTTGCTATTGGAGTTTCGGAGTATTGATATTAGAATCCTTCTTAATAAATAAAAGTTTTTTTTGTCACATGTCAATCTCTTGTGAATTGACACTTGTCATTTTGTGGTATTTTTGAAATAAATATTATCTATTTGTCAATTTTTGGTTTGTTTTAATTTTAAAATTTAAGTTATATACTTATATATATAAAATATTAGGTTATAACCTGTGGAAACTATGGTTGATATGTTTAAACTTATTATATTTGATAAAAATAATAAATGTCAAAAAAAAAATAGCATATCTCAAATTGAAAGCATTATAAAAGATAATAAAAATAACATTATTGTCTGATCTTATAGACGATCAAATAAACCTTGAAATATCATGTAAATCATTGAACATAACACGGCTCCATCGATAGCCATTAGTCTTTGCAAGATGGCTAAATCTCTAAATGTCACACAATCATGAAACAAACTATGCCACCATTTCAACATCTATGGACTTTTCAATGTGGTTATAATCGTGAGTCGCTGGAAAGTCCACCAAGACTCATACTAAACCCAATGATGTAGATGTAAAATTGTAAAAGTCGAATATAGTGTTTTGTATAGTTTAGCATTTTATGTTATTTTACTAAGTCATCTTTATGCGAAGTTAAATGTCTAGACTTAGTATATTTTTTGTACACTCATGTTCCCTATAAATAGGGACTGAGGTTAGAAGTAGAAAGAGACTTTTTGATAACAAATATCTCTTTTCTGCTTATGTTGTAATCAGTATTTATTAATATGAGATCTGATTAATATTTACTCTTCGTGTTCTAAATCTTCAATTACTAAAATCAAACTTTGCTTTCTAAAATCTTGATAACAGTTCTCTTCAATTGGTATCAGAGCTGGATTCAAACTGCTTCGATCTGATTTTTCGTGTTAGAATCATTTGCTTTTTGAGTTGCAACTTTACTCAAAATTTTCCGCGCATTTTGGTTTTGAAAATCACATTTGATCTTCAGATTTGAATTGATTTTGTTTTTGAATTGTTAAGTCGAGTAATCGATTAGTGATTTGTGATCAATTCAATTGATCAAATTCTCTATTTCATCAAGTTTTTCAAGCTTTCTGAAAATTTTTGTGTTCATCAATGGCGAACTTCAACATGAATACAATGACTTCCTTCTCTCACTTGCTTGGTTCTTCAACCAAAATTCCGATGTTAATTCCAGAATACTATGATCAGTGGGCTGATAGAATGGAAGATTACTTAAATGAAATTGATGAAGAACTTTGGAATTGTATCAATGGAAGAGTGCAAGCTCCTGTTAATGTTCAACCAATTGGTTCATCTACTACATCTACTGAAGTTGCTGATCAAGAAAAACGGTTGAAGAATAATGAAAAGAGGTGCATGAGGGAACTAAGAGGTGCTCTACTCCTGTGGTTTACAATTACATCCGTAGTTGTAAAACAGCCAAGGAGATCTGGAACACTCTAAAAGAGAAGTATCAAGGTAGTGAAACGACGAAGATCAACTCTGTGAAGCAATGTCTAGTTGAACTGAAAGAATTCAGACAAAAGGATGCAGAAACTCTTGAAAATTACTATGATCGTCTGAATGAGCTTATGTTTCGCTGTAATAGGTATGGAATCACTAGGTCTCTCATGGAGTTCAATTTAACTTTCATTATGGGTCTTCACAAGGAATGGCGAAGTGTGAGCATGATGATTAAGAATCAACAGAGTTTTGATACAACTAAATTGAATGATCTCTACAATCAACTAAAAACACATGAATGTGAGGTTTCAGAAATGTATGAAGAATCAAAACAAAGTATTGGAGGTCCTTTGGCTCTTGTTTCAAAGGTATCAGAAACTGATGTTAATGAAAAAGATGGTTCAAATGATGAAGGATTTTTGATGAACTCTGATTATGAAGCTATGGCATTCTATTCAAACAACAGAGTTAAGAAGTTTTTCAAAAAGCCTTTTAATCCAAAAGGAAAGGCTAGTGATGTGAAGAATGCAGTCACAAGAACTGGAGGGGGAGGAGAGGAAGAAATTGGAGAAAGCTGATGAGAAACAAAAAGATGCGAAAGAAGAGAAGAAGCTAAAAGGTGATTCAGGAATTTACTGTCACTACTGCAATGATGCGAATTATTTTGCAGCTGATTGCATGTTGCGAAAGAAAGAAGAGAAGAAGGAAAAAGTTAAAGATGAAGCATACTACTCTGAAAAGATTGAAGAGATACGTGCTAAGACCAAAGGAGTGTCTTTGGTTGTGAAAGGTGAAACTGACAATGAAGAAAGTGGTACGTATCAGATCTGGTCTTCAGGATCTGATGACGAGGAAATGAGGCATCCCACACATGGAGCAATGTTCGCAAGTTTTGAAGATTGCGAAGAGGAAATTTCAGGAAGGTGCTTCGTATCCAAATCCACAGACAAATCACCAATGACAACCAAGGTACGTGCAATACTTGAATCTTTTAATATTCCTTTATCTGCTTATGATGCTGAAATTGTTTCATTTGATGAAACTGTGGCTTATTTTGATTCTGTTATTGTGTCTGCTAGTACTGAAGCTCAAAAATTAAGTATGCAACTAGGTGAGACAAGGAGAGAATTAGAAATAAAGAGGAGCAGAGTAGAAAAACTTGAAATGCAGATCAAAAATATAGATTGTGATAGGAATAATCTTACAAATGATGTTAGGTTGTTGCTAGCACAAAGGAACATATATTGTAATTCTGCCGAACGGCTATATGCAAAATTAACTGCTTTACATCATTCTTCTGAAATTAGCAAAGAACAACATAGAAAACTGTTACCTTTTCTTGAATATGAACGTGAAAAAGTTGATGTTGTTTCTTATGATTGTGAAAGTACAATTGCTCAATTTGACAAAATACCTGATGATAGATATACATATGGTATTGTCAAAATTGATGAATTTCTGAATGCTGATGAGTTAGTTAACATTGTCAATGAAAGTTTGACAAAGAGTGAACAAGTGAAAATCTTAAAGAAAACAGAAAATTCAACTCTTGCCTCTCAATTCAATTATGCTGATATTGATGAAAATTCAGATAATATGAGTGAAATCAGTGAGATAGAAGAGGAAGAAGAGGTAGATTGTTCTCAATTGTCAATAGTTAATATCACATCTAAGATTAAAGGTAAAGAAATTATTGTTGATTCGATAGTATAGGATGAAATTGATAAACCTTTAACTTCACAACATTGTAAGTTTGATGATGTGGAAGTTGAAAGCTGGAAATCTGATGATAATGAAGAAAACAGAGAAGAAAAGAAAGATTCAAATGAAACACCTCAACGAGTTGTGGTTAATCAAGTGTTTGAAAATACAAAAGAATTTAACAAAATTTTAAATGACAAAGGCGCACATTATTTGGAAACCAATACAGTGGTATATCCAAAATTTGTATGTACTGATAAAACCATTTTTCCAAATTAAGTTTTTGTCACTACTGGAAATGCTGAGAAAGTTCATCCTGAATTCAACAAAATGATTGAAAAAGATAATCTAAAGTCAACCACAGAAGGTTTTTTCGCAAATCAAAACACAGAAGAAAACAATTTAACTCAAAATTCTTATGTGTTTCAAAAGCAAAAATCATTACAAAAATGGGTGGTTAAAGGTGAAAAACCAAACAAAATTTTTGAAAAATTTGAAAAATCAAAGGCTGAAGTGAAATTAAATTATCATGAATTCAAATTGATGGTTGGAAATTATTCAACAGAAAATAATGTTTCAAAAAGAAAAGCAAGAAAAGCAGTTTTCTGGCAAGTTGTGTCAAATGACAAACCAAGAGATGAAAAAGAACAAATTTCAAAAACAAAATCATCTAAATTTCAGAGCAATAATAAACAAACAAATTTTGTTGATAAAAGTCCATATGTTCGCAAATATGACAACAATCGAAAATTTGAGAATTCGCAAAAATTTGCAAATAATCAAAAGTTTCAAAATGTTGGCAAATTCACGAAAACTTCATCAAGTTTGACAGATTCAACTCAAGCAAAAATAAAATTTTCACCAAAACTACCAAATTTTCCAAATCCTTCAGTTTCAAAACAGACCAAAGTTTCATATACAAAAGGAAAATCTGATGTAAGTACAATCAATCGATGGTTTGAAGGGAAAGGAAGAAAATATCAAAGTGGGAAGTTTTCAGAGCAACAAATCAAGAATGCATTTGACAAGTTCGCAAATAACTCTTCCACTACTAGTTCATCATCTTATCATTCGCAAGTTCTAGTTCAAAAATAGAAACCAGTTATCAAAAATGTGAATGTTGTGAAGGATAAGATTACAATCAACGAAAATCCAAAACTATTGAATGACTATATCTCAATATCTAGATCTGATGATGTTGATATAATGGATTCTGTCACAAACAAAGTGAAAACATGGTTTTTAAATTCAAAAAATTTGTTTCATTCTACTAATGATGGACACAACAAGTCTTGGGTTCCTAAATTCTTTCAATAAATGCAGGTGATGTGTGACGAGCAATATGATTCGAAATGGTATATTGATAGTGGTTGCTTTCGTCATATGACTGGAAGAAAGGAAAACTTGCGAGATTATAGAAGCTTGGAAAATACAGGAATAGTCAAATTTGGGAATAATCACAAGTGTCAAGTGAAAGGCTATGGGAAAGTCACAAATGGAAAATTCACTGTGAATAGAGTTGCTTATGTTGAAGGACTTCAACACAATTTGATAAGCGTGTCACAACTTGTTGTTGGTACAGGAAATCAAGTTGTATTTAATGAAGAAGGAAGTATCATTTCAAATGCGAAGTCAAATGAAATACTTCTCAAATCCAAAAGATATGGTGATATGTTTACACTGGACATCAAACCAATTGTGGGAAAACCTGCTGTGTGTTTACTATCAAAAGCATCTAATGATCTCAGCTGGCTTTGGCATAGAAGATTGTCACACTTGAACTTTCGAAATATTAATAAACTTGTCACTGAAGATCTAGTTCGAGGGTTACCAGTACTAAAATTTGACAATGATTCTTTGTGTGCAGCTTGCGAACAAGGAAAACAACATCGAAAAGGTCATCCGATTGTGATAGATTCAAAAATCGTAGAACCATTGGAACTTCTTCACATTGACTTATGTGGACCGTCGACTGTTGCTACAATCAATAAAAAGCGGTATATTTTAGTTGTTGTAGATGATTTCTCTCGATTCACATGGTTGTTTTTTCTCAGGTTGAAATCTGAAGTTGCTCAGACGATGATTGATTTTATTAAAAAGATTGAACTTAGTCTGAAGAAGAATGTACGAAAAATTAAAAGTGATAATGGTTTTGAGTTTAAAAATCAAACTCTTGATATTTTTCTCACAAGCAAAGGCATTTCGCATAATTTCTCATCACCATATACTCCACAACAAAATGGTGTTGTTGAAAGAAGAAATCGATCTCTATGCGAAGCAGCCAGGACCATGTTAACATATGCGAATCTATCTCAATATCTTTGGGCAGAAGCAGTGTTCACTGCATGTTTTACTCAGAATCGATCGTTCATTCATCGAAGATTCAATGTTACTCCATATGAAATAATCAATAATCGGAAACCTAATGTAAAATTCTTTCATGTTTTTGGTTGCAGGTGCTTTATCATGAATCTCAAAGATAATTTGTCCAAGTTCCAAGCTAAAGCTGATGAAGGCATATTCTTAGGATATTCACAGAATTCAATTGCATACAGAGTGCTTAATAAAAGAACAAGAAAAGTTGAAGAAACTTTCAATTTAACGTTTGATGATTACTATCTTAAACAAATAGACAGTAAATTTGAAAATAAATCAATACTTGTGGATTCAAATACTCAAATTGATAATTCTGAAATCAATGATTATGATTATGACTTAATTTTCGGAATTCCTGATAGGGCAATTGAAGCAAAAAATAAAGCTCCTGATAATCAAACATCAGAATCCTCAAAACATACTGATGATTCGACAATAACTACAACATCAATAACTTGTGAAAGTACGCCTGATATTCGTATGGAGGAGGAACATACGAGTATTAATGAAGATAGTCAGCCAACTTTCAAGGGGGAGAATGAAATTATGAATCATCAAGTTGAGGGGGAGCATTCGCAGAATCAACAGGAACATCATTTTGAGGGGGGAGCATCAAGATGAAGATCATGTTGAGGGGGAGCATGATGAAACAGAGACAATTAATCTTGATGAAAATGATGAGTTTCATGAACTAAATGATAACTTTTCTGTTGCAGGATCTGAAAATGAAGATATGTATGAAGATGCACCATTAGAATTTGATCCTAATTTTCCACCACTTGAGAAATGGACAAGAAATCATCCAAAAGAACAGGTAATTGGTAATCCACAAGATGGTGTGTTGACTAGAGCTCAAATTCGTGCAAAAAATGAGGTATTGAATGCGAACCAAGAACTATGTATGTTTGATGTCTTTATTTTGAAAATAGAGCCAAAGACAGTAAAAGATGCTATGGAACACTCAAATTGGGTTGTTGCTATGCAATCTGAACTGGCAGAATTTGAACGAAACAAGGTTTGGAGATTAGTTTCTAAACCTTCTGATGTTTCAATTGTCGGATTAAAATGGATTTTTAAAAACAAAACCGACAAAGATGGCAATATTATTCGAAATAAAGCTAGACTAGTGGTTAAAGTTTATTCACAACAAGAAGGGATAGACTATGAAGAAACATTTGCACCTGTTGCAAGACTTGAAGCAGTTCACATATTTTTAGCCTATGCAGCTCACAAAGACTTTGATGTTTATCAAATGGATGTTAAATGTGCATTCTTAAATGGAGAACTAGAAGAAACAGTGTATGTTGAACAACCACCAGGATTTATAAGCAATGAACATCCTAATCATGTTTACATCCTAGATAAGGCTGTATATGGATTAAAACAAGCACCAAGAGCCTGGTACGCAACACTTACAAATTTCTTGAAACAATCTAAATTTAAACAAGGATCAGTTGACCCCACATTATTTCGCAAGAAAGTTAGGTGTCATCTAATGCTTGTTCAAATTTATGTTGATGATATTATCTTTGGCTCAACTGATCCAGCATTGTCAATTGAATTTGAAAATCTAATGAAAAGTCAGTTTGAAATGAGCATGATAGGAAAAATTAATAATTTTCTTGGCTTAAACATAAGACAGAACAGGGATGGAATCTTAATCAATCAAGAAAAATATACGAAGAATTTGCTTGAAAAGTTTGGAATGTCTAATAGCACGAAACTCAGAGTACCAATGGCAGTAGGAACAAGACTAACTCCTTCGTTAGATGCTCCTGCTGTTGATTTAACACTTTATCGAAGCATGATAGGGTCTTTATTGTACTTAACTGCAAGTAGAACTGATATTATGTTTTCGGTTTGCAATTGTGCTAGATATCAAGCTAATCCCAGAGAACCTCATTTGACTGCAGTGAAAAATATTTTTCGCTATCTTAAGGGAACAGTTTCTTTAGGACTTTGGTATCCTACGAAAACGGGGTTTTTCATTCAAGCTTTTTTCAGATTCTGATCTAGGAGGATGTACTTTGGATTGGAAAAGTACGAGTGGTGGATGTCAACTATTGGATGGGAAGTTGGTGAGTTGGCAATCAAAGAAACAAACTTGTGTGGCTATATCAACCGCTGAGGCAGAATACATTGCTGCTGCTGCTTGCACTTCGCAAATTATTTGGATTCAGAGTCAACTTCGTGACAATGCAATAAACATGAAAAAGATTCCTTTGTATTGTGATTCGCAAAGTGCAATTTGCATTTGTCATAATCCAGTACAACATTCAAAGACAAAACACATTGCTCTTCGATATCATTTTATCAAAGATCATGTGGAAGATGGGAATATTGCAATTCATTTTGTTAAAACAACTGAACAACTTGTTGATATTTTTACAAAACCTCTTGATGAAAAATCATTTGTTAGAATTTTAGCAGGTTTGGGGATGGTTAATGCGAATTCAATTTCAAAAACTCATGCCTAAAAGTCTTGTTCAGCAGTTATGAGTCAAATTTGTTCAGAGGTTACTGTTCATTCAGAGACTTCACATGGCTTCGCATCCACATCTTTTCGCATCTGAGATCCTAACAACTAAGGTAAGGTTTACGACTATATATTTTTTTTTTAACTTTTGAAAAATTAAAAATCCAAAAAGATTTTATTTTTTATGTTTTTTTTAATTTTGAAAAATTCAAAAATCACAAAAATAGTTTTGTTTTCTTTGTTCTTTAAACTTTGTGTGCTGAGAATTTAATACAGGGCTAAAATGCGAAGATGTCATACTTATGTGTTTCTACGGGAAGGTATCAAATTTCTTTTAAAAAACTAGTTAGAATGTCCCTAGAAGCATGCTGCTGTATGTAGACCAAAAGCCTCAACAAGACTCTATGTGTGAAAAGAAAGCCTTAATGAAATTATCACATGAAAATTTCTTCCCAAAAAGGCTTATATTCGCATAAGTCAAAAGAGCTACTTTACTCTTCTCAAATGAGTTAAGAGTTTTCTGTTTTGTCCATTATAACAGAGATATACTTTGATTCTTATCCAATCTTTTTATACCAAACAATTCTTACACTCCAAATTTTTGAAGAGATTTGTCCTTGAGGTCTTTGATCAAACCAATCAAAACCTAGACAAATCACAAGTCTGTGTTTATGATCTACCATCATGAGTCCGTGATGGAAGTGAAACCCAAAAATCCTAAACCTTAAGGAATTGACGGGGAACTTTGTTCCAGATTTTTACGAAACCTTTGTTTCAGTATCAAAAATTTCGAAACTTCAAATCATATTCAATTCGCATGTGTGGTCTTGATCAAATATTCACAACCAACAATGTTTGTTACCCAACAAGATCCAGAACAAATTTTTTTGAAAATGATTTCTGTGTAAGTTTCATTCGCAAATCCTAGTCATGATAAATATTTTCACAAGCCAACTTGTCACTGACTACACTGGTCAAACAAGTAATTTCATTGACAATTTCTCACCTTATGTTAAGGCTGATATGTAATGAAATTTAAAACCAATCCAAAATGTCTTTTAAAAGAAGCCCTTCGATACTTCTCTACAAGTATTCGATTGTAATTCACGGGAAACTACACAAGCTGTTGATTATCTCTGTTGATGATTAACGAAGCAACCTTTGCCTGGGGTTTCACTGCATTCATGTCAAATTAAATTTTTGACATCACAAATTTCCGAATTTTTTGTTTCTCATCTTATTCTGTTGACACAATGCACACACGAAATCCTTGAGGTTCTGAGTAAAACCAACTCAGACTGATGATTTCGCAAATCTGGCATATAACTTCACTTTATATCCCAAAAGTGAAAGAACCTTGACTCCATGCGAAGGGTTTTAACGGTTCAGATTCTATAACGGGAAACTTGACAGGCTGTGTACTCAAGATGGTTGGTATTCTATCCGGTTTTCAAGGAGATGTGACAGTTACTTTTTGAAGCATGGTTATCTTTTCCAGTCATGATCCGATTTTCTAGGTGCCTTTGGAGGGATAATTGAAGACATTCATTTTGATTCAGAGGAGGAGGATATTCCTGATCATATGCTTATGACAGGAAAACAACTTAAAATCCTGAATCAGAAGTTGAATGTTATTATTCAGTCGCAAGCTGATTCCGGAAGGATGTCTTCTATATTAGCAATGGAGATTGATGTAATGATCAAAGGTGCTGAGAAGCGTATTATGGAGAAGGTTGATCAATCTGACAAGAATAATGGGCTTCGCATTCAAGCACAAGGGAGCAATTTTTCTTCAATGGTCAAGGATTTGAAAGCTGTTGCAAAAGAACGTCATGTTCTTTTTGTACAGGATGTGAAGAAAGTTCGGGAGGATGTCAACTATAAGCTTCAAGAGTTGAAATATGAACTTGCGAAGGAGCTTCAGGATATTCATACTCAAAATGCTGAAGTTCAAAAGAAGATTGCGGAGGTTTCTTCAAGAGTACAAAAGTTTGTTGATGTTCCTATTCTTGAAGCCCATAACGAAGAAACAAAGGAGAAGCTTGATCAGCTAACCAAGTTGGTGTCTGAGCTTAAAATGGTGGTTTCGCGATCTTCAACTACACAAATTCTCACTCCTGAGTTCTTGTCTCTAAATATTAATACTTTAGAACAAGCAATTCAGAAAGCTCTTGCTCCACTCGCCAATTTTACTTCTTTACTACCAAAGGGTGCACCACCTGCTTTCACAGGGGTGCAAGGGGGAGAGAAAAGTTTAAGTAAAGAAGAGGATGCGAAGACAGTTGGAAAAGTTATATCTACTTAGCTTATAACTACTCTTCCCATACTTACGAAGCCAATTTCCTCAACCACAGTAACCACAAAAACGATTGCCAAAGAAATTGTTATTGGAGAAAAAGAAGGAGGTTCAAGTTCAAAACCTCAAACAGATATGGTGGGAAAAGGAAAAGGGATTTTATATGAAAAATCAAAGGAGGAGAAGAAAGCTGAGGCTGAAGCAGAGTTGGAAAGGATGAGGCAAGTACAAAGCATCATTAGGCAGAGGGCAAGTGATCCTCCCACGATGAACAAAGGAGATCCTACAAAGCTTTACTCTTACGAAACTATAGAGTCAAAAGTGGTGGGGAGGGAAATGTACGAATTCGAGAAGAAGCCAAAGAGAAGTTATGATATTGCGAATTCAGACAATTGTCAGCTGGATTTTCCAATAAATGAAATGCTATTCATCACTACTCAGTACAAGATTAGTGAGAAGTTTGATAATCCTGATGATTATATACACATGAAAATCAGATTTCATGCTGTTTTGAGGAAGAATCCAGATGAACTTTGGTCTTTAATGAAGATCAAAAAGGTGCTGACAATCAAGAAAGACATATTGTTTGAAGACATGCTTCAAAATTTTCGTTATTTTGTTATCCGAGTAGACAACAAGCAGTATGACATCACTGTAGCAGATTTTCCTCTGATGAACTGCAATGATTTAATTCAAGTGGCTCTGATTTTGAAGCATATGGAAGAAAATAATCTCAAAGGCTCTGAGACTGAAGTGTTCAAGATAGGTTTCGCACATGTTAAGACATACATCGATAATTACTTCGATTGTTTGGCCCTTACAGATGAAGAACTGGCTAATGTGTTGGGAAGAGAAGTAAACGTTCCTTGGGAAGAAACTTTATCTCAATCAGCATTATCGAAATATGTTGTTGGAGAAATATGTCTGAAACCGTTCGACATGGTGTTTTCTGGAAGAGATACAAAAGGGAAACCTAAGAAGTTCTTGTTAAAAGTCTCAGAGGTGGAAAGATATAATTCTTCGCAATATACGCACTTTATTGTTCGTATGAACAATTGCAAGAAGAACAATGAAGGAGACAAGAAATATCTCAAGAAGGTGATCTCCTGGTATGGAGAAGTGCGAAAGACAATCCACTAAGCTGTTCAAAAGCTTATGGGATGAATAGCTTCGACTGTTTACAAAGGGGGAGAATGTAGATGTAAACTTGTAAAAGTCGAATATAGTGTTTTGTATAGTTTCACATTTTATGTTATTTTACTAAGTCATCTTTATGCGAAGTTAAATGTCTAGACATAGTATATTTTTTGTACACTCATGTTCCCTATAAATAGAGACTGAGGTTAGAAGTAGAAAGAGACTTTTTCATAACAAATATCTCTTTTCTGCTTATGTTGTAATCAGTCTTTATTAATATGAGATCTGATTAATATTTACTCTTCGTGTTCTAAATCTTCAATTACTAAAATCAAAATTTGCTTTCTAAAATCTCGATAACAATTCTCTTCAAACGAAGTGGATACAAAACAATAAACCACCCCATAAAGATCAGAATATACATCAAGAAAGAAAATAATAATCATAATCACATTTACACAATGATGATCTCAACTTTAGCATCTAACCATCATGGAGAAGAATGAATAGAAGCATACATCAAATAAGTTTTTGAAAAACGTAAAACTCCTTTATGATAAAATGTCTAAAGTTTCATATGTTTTGTTGACTAAATAAACAAAACAACAGACATAATATTTTAAGTGAAAGTAGTTTGCTTAAGATAAAACAGGGGACAAACATATTGGTATTCCCTTCCACTAAAAGCTTTAAAATTTCCAAACATTGGCCCAAGGAAACCAAATGCTAAGCTACAAAGAATACTACTCACAATAATTGGTATAGCCAGAAAGCTGAAACCGGTGTAAACATCATGCTTGCAACCACTTTCATCATCGGTCCGAACAACTAGCATTCTCTCTTTATGGCTAATTTATATAATTTACAATCTGTTTCAAGAGCATTGAGATATTAGGAAGAGTTGCATTAGTCATTTCCTTAAGGGAAAAAACCACTTGAATTCTTTTGTCTTTGGTAAAAAGATTCTCGGCTTCTAAACATATTTGATATCCATTGAATGCCAAAACCTTAAATCATAAAACCAAAATAAAAGGACCAGATTAGTTCTAAATTTAAAAGAAGATATCAAAAGGTACAAATGCATTACAACTTTCTCATAAATATGACAAAATGTTCACCAATTAGGGTTCCATATGAATTTAAAAAGTGCAAGACAATTTGTTGTCAAATGTAAGAGAAAAGATCATCACATTAAATAACAATTTCATTCACCTGGACGTGTTTATAATGGTTGAGAAGCATCATTTATAGTTCAATTCACTTTGTCACATGCCCTGCAAAAACAAACATCATGGTTAAAATGTACCATATGTATAACAACGTAGTTTGTTACAAACAAACAAATATTAAAACTTTTCTGTTTCTACTTTACTACCTGGTCACAAAAAAGTAAAAAAAATAAACGTGTTCTCTTACAAACACAAAAAATAGCAACTTAAGTTTTATCATAAAAAAATTACTGTTTTTACTTTGCTACCAGATCACACATAAATTTTTCTGCTTTTGCTTTGCTGCCATGTCCCTCACAAACCCCCAAAAAAATTGGTTTTACTTTGTCGTTAGATCACACACAAAAGAAATTTGAATAGGAAGAAGTTGTCAACTTGACTATCATAACTGCAATATCCTAAGACTTTTTATGGTAATTTGATATTTTGAAGAAAACTGTACAAATTGTGGTTGAGGAATATCGCCTGTAATTTTTTTTTTACAAAACTTCAAATACTAATCATAAGAATCAAGATCTCATCCAAACCCACAATTTCCTAAGAAGATCAATTTCTTAATCGCAATCAAGATTAATACATAAATATAGATTGCTTTATGGAGTGGAATACCTCCTTCCCTGAACTTTAAAAAAGAAAAAAAATTGCGTGTGCATTTCATCGAACACTTTATGTGCATACAAAGTTAAATACTTATTAAAAGAATCAATCATCAATCATATACTAATAAACTACGATGGTATTGGGATTTAATAGACAAATAAGATTGAATAATAAAGCAATACATACCTTGAAAACTATATAGCGATGATGTAAAATGTGAGAGGAGTTTTCAATCTGCTACACACGCTTTTTACTTTATATTCACAATAAACAAATTCATTAGATAGATGTATATGGAATGAGGATTGATAAACACTTAACATGGATTTTGAGAAAACGATTTGTAGTGCAAGGTGGATTTTCAGAAATGATTTTGTCATTGTTGTCGTCGACTGCTTCACTTTTGACAGGTGTTGCATCTTTAGAAGAACATTTTTTGATAAAAGGATTTGTCAATTTTAAAAATTGATTCGGTTTCCAAAAGCAAGAAAGCGAAATCGGGGTAGATAGACTGTAACTAATGGGTGCCAATGAACACATAGAAGCTATAGAACTGATAATAATGCATTCCCCATTTAAAACGAGATTGCAGAAAATCAGAACCAAATCAAGGCCGAATTTAATGCGGTTTAATGAGTAAAAGGGCAAGATACGTATATCAGTTTGTAAAATTTTGAGTGGGGAAAATGGATTGGGGAGCCTTAGAGAATGACACGTGTCAATAAAAGTACTTATTTATTTATTTATTAGGAATTAGGATTAGAATAGGATTAAATATCATATATATGATATTAAATTGCAATAAATACGTTTATTATTTTCTTACTTTAAAGTTGTACATCAAGAAATATTTTCTTTTTACACTTTAATGTTATTTTTTTTTTTAAATCAACCCGTGTAATACACGGGTCTCACACCTAGTTTCTATTACAAAAAGTTATAGGTTATAGGTTCTCATAGTCTTAATATCTTGTATGATTGATCCAAAAATTTTCCTTTTTCACATTCGATTGATATTTATATTTTACCCGCAAATTATTTTTTTAATGATTTTTTTATTAAAACTTTATTACTAAACCAAACTCACCCCACCTTACCTCCCCTCATCTTGTCCTTTCACATTCATCTTCTTCATATTCCATATGGGATGGAAACAAGCCAAACTTTTCGTGTGCTCAGGATCAGGTCGTTAAAAATTCGACTTAAAATTGATTTTAAACAAAATCCAGCCAAGCTCGAGCTTAAGATTAAACTTGTTTATTAAACAAGATTGAGCTCGAGTCTGTGTTATTATGCGCGATTAGGTTTGTGAGTCTAACGAGCCTACATATATAATATAAAATTTATAATTTTATTTTTGTACATTAAAATAAATAAATATTTAATAAACACCATTTTCGGGAACTAAGGTATCCAAAAATATTGCCACTTTAACTTTTTTTTTTACCAATATCACTAGATTACAAAATATATATATATATATATATATATATATATATATATATATATATATATATATATATATATATATATATATATATATATATATATATATAATTCAATTGTGATATAGCTATAAAACAAATACTTTTATGTTCACACTATAATCCAACCTAATTTCATTTCACTAATTAACAAATAATTGAAATACAATAATTTACTACTTATTAAGAATATATTGTGTTCATTAATAAAAAAGTCCCTGATATTTTATTATTTAATTATTATTTGATTAGATATCAAGTTCTAGAAATCATGTCATGACTTTAAAGTTTGTACTTGACACCACGTTTTAACAAACTATCACCTTAAGTCCATAGGCAGATCATGATCAAAATAAAGGGGTAGCACAAAAATAATTGAGTAATATAATACAATAAGAAAACAAATAAAAACCACAATTTCATTAGAGATAACAAAGTTATATTTTAAAGTTCACTTCTTCGTTATTTCATTTTTCAAGTTTCAACAATAAATAACCACTAACTGTTAATCCTATGTCCCCAATTTAACTTGATTTCAAGATCCAACAACGAATAATCGCTACTATCAATCCTAAGTCTTGAATTTAACAAATCTTATTGTAATATATTACACAGTTTTTCAACAAACATTATTGTATTAAGTCCTTAATTTAACAAACTTTATTGGTAATTCTAATTTTTCATTAAACTAGTTTGTCTTTTGGGCTTAAAAATTTGGACCACTTAAATGTATTAGACATTTTTGACAATTTTAAATATTTTGGGCTATTTTGTATTTGGATTTATAATTTAGGATTAACCTAAATTTTTTTAAGATAGCCCAAATTGTTTTTTCCGAGGTATCACTGGCACATAAAACGAAAATTTCCAAAAAAAAATTTACATTATTGGACACAATTTGAGGTTCGTAAAAGCTTGAGACTTGATATTGCCATCAAATCACGCTTAATATTATTTAGAACCTTGATAAACATTAGCTAATGACAAAATTACAAGTTTGGTCCCTATGGTATGTTAAAAAAAATGGGATGTTTGGTCCAAAATGCTTTGGAGTTGCACCACTCATCCAAAACATAAACTCTATTGCAGGCTTGGTCGAAATGTTTTTGAAAAAAACTTAAAATGACTAATTTACCCTTCATATTTTGTTTTCTTATATTTCTTTTATTGCATAAATTAAAAGAAAAGACAAAAAGAAAATACCACCCACCCCCCCTCTCTCTCTCTCCAAGAACACTCAAGAACAGTTTTCGCCACCACCACCGTTCGCCATCACCACAGTTCGCCACTACCACCGTCTGCCATCTCAATCTCATCCTAACCTTTTTTGCCACTTCATCTCTGCCTAAATATCATTCTAGAAACAAAAATCATACACACAATCTAGGTTTGTTCTTTAGTTTGCCCCAAAAATCATTGTAAGCTTTAAAGCCTCATCAAGAGATGAAGAACACACACTCACATTCAAGAACACATTTATGAAACCCATTTTTGATGAACACACACACACAAAATCAGAATTGATGAAGGGTTTTCGGATGAACACAAAATCAGAATTGATGAAAGGTTATCGAGTTCTTCATCTAAACACACACATGGGAAATCTGAAGACGAAACAACGAAGCTTACGTGTCCGATCTCCTCCTCAGACGACGAGCTCATCCTCAATCAGCAGAGCCACCTCTTAAAGTAAGCCCTAGCACCGTCGTCTGTTAACGCAAGCCCTAACATCGTCGTTTTTTAAAGCAAACCCTCAACGTCAACATTCCAGATCTAACATCAATGCAAACTCTAGCAACTCAAAACTAGCGCCACTTCGATCTACAACTCGACGAAGACGATGGTGGTTTGGAAGGCTTCAAAATCGCCTTCGCCAACAATGTTATTCCATCGGAGAAGGGGAAATGTAACAACCAAAAAATAGTGATAAAATTTTTCACTTTAAAAACCATAAATCCCATACATCAAACGTCTCAAAATCAACCACAAAAAGTATGTCAAATCATTAGAGTAAAAATAGTTATAAATGTGAAGTCATGAGGTGGATGTTGTGCGATCACGCTGGGCCCTTCCCTCTCAAACTGAAAGTACCTAAAATATAAACCACAAAACCGTAAGCATAAAGTTTAGTGAGTTTTCCCCACAATACCACATACCATACATATAATTACCGTGGGCTACCCCTATGGTCTTTTCCTTGGAATGTCATAGGCTACCCCTAAGGTCTTACAACTAAGTGTCATGGGCTACCCCATGGTCTTTCCTTGAAACACCAAGGGCTATCCCTATGGTCTAACATCCAAGTGCCATGGGCTACCCCCATGATCTTTCATTCAGTTGTCATGGATTATCCTAATGGTCTTTTATACAAATGCCATGGGCTACCCATAGGGTCTTCCATGTAAGAATCACAAAACGACTAGCATACAATATAATCCAGTAGGCTGCTATTGGTGCCTTCGACCCACAAATACAGTGAGAAGACTCTCCTATCAAACAATTATCAACTATTATCGCTCCTATTGTCGAGAGTACAAATGATATACACCACCTATATAGCCATACAAGGTACACTCTTAACATACCTTCCAAAACTAGGGGTTTTACCAAAATTCAACTCAAGTAAAAAAGTAAACAACGAAAGTTGACTCGCCATGTCGTGGCCATCCTTGGCCATGTCATGGCCCTCAAATGACAAAACAGATGCGATTTCCCCCAGTCGCCATACTATGACAACCTAATGCCACGCCGTGGGCACTGGGTTCAAAACATCTTAATGGGTTAACCCGAATCATTCGATTCTATAAGTTCCAAAGCTCAGATTTTGTCATTTTTATAGTCTAGATGGATAAAATTTCCAACTTTATCCTTTAAGACTCTCCAAGATGTCTAGATCTCAAGTTTTAGGTCAATAAAGGCAAAAACATGGCATTGGCTTAATTAAGAAGCACTTAATCCCTTAAGTCCTCAACCCATTCACTCCAAAATAACTTATAACATTAAAACTGGCTTAAAGGTTGGTGCTTTTTAGACATGCATTTCCAATGCATGTCTTGGACTCATATTAGGTCAAAAATGGGGATTATGACCAAAATATCATGCATGGTTCAATCAATCAACCATACTTCAGATCTAAACCATGAATTACTTTAAATGATCCACAGATTGATAAAGTTAAAACCTTTATGAAATCTCACCATCCCAATTAACAAGATCCAGAAGAAAATAGGACAAAAATCAAGATCTAGCAACCTAGTAACAAAAAGGTGGAGCCCCAGACACTTACAATGGTCCGGAATTGAGCTATGAAGGGAGAAAGGGACTTACTTGCTAATCCTTGGCTTACTCCTTCTTGCTTCTTCCTTCAAAATCTACCAAAAGCACTCAAGATAGCTTCAAAAATGGAGGAAAAGGAATTAGGGTTTCTTTAGAGCTTAAGAGGATGGTGGAGGCTGAGGGTGCGCAAACCCTAGCATCCTTATTCTTTTAAATATGGTGCAAAACCCGAAAAATTAGGGTTTAAGGCCTCAGTGGCAGCCACACCGTGGCTTATACCTACCACGTCGTGGTGTGTCAATAGAGACCCTTGGCCAAAAATGCTTTGCCACGCCATGACGAACCTTTCCCACGCCATAGCGATCACCAAAAGTCAAACTTTAATTTAAATAAAATGTACGTCTAAATTTGGATGTTACAGGCGACAATGGTAGTTTTGAAAAGGTGGAAATGTTTTCAGATCCATCATATTTTTGAAAAGAAACATACCATATGGATGCACCGTTTAGTGTGGGTCAGTGTTGGTTTGAACCAGGTTTTATAGAGACTTCGATGGTGTTGTTTGTTTTGCAAAAAGGATGGCCAGAAGTGGATTTAAAGTGGCAGCAATATATGTGTCAGACTTGTGGTTGGAGGAGTTATGGTTGGACCTGGGCTCGATGACAGGGATTAATTATTTAGCGGTCATCAAGAAATCGAGAACAGGTTGAAGAGTTGTGGTAAGTCGCTAGCTCACCAATTTTCCAAATTTGATGCCTAATTTTGATGTTTACTGAAACCCATTTTGTGGTGTATATAATTGTTCAATTAGTAGAAATAAAAAGAGAAGGTTCAATTTGTAGAGAGAGAGAGAGAGATAGAGAGAGATATGAAGGAGGGAGGGTGGGTGATATTTTTATTTTCTTTTCTTTTAATATATGCAATAAAAGAAAAATAAGAAAACAAAATATTAAGTGTACATCGGTCATTTAAGTTTTTTCAAAAAAAATTGGACCAAACCTGCATTAGAATTCACTTTTTGGACCAGTGGTGCAATTCCAAAATATTTTGGACCAAAAGTACAATTTTTGACATACCAAGGGGACCAAACTTGCAATTTTTTCTTAGCTAATGTAGTTAAACATTGAAAAATTGCAAATTTGGCCCTATGGTTTATCAAAAATTGGGACTGTGGTCCAAAATATTTTGGAGTTGCACCACTGATCCAAAAAATGAATTCTATTGCAGGTTTGGTCCACCTTTTTTGAAACAACATAAAACTATTGGACCATCCTTGTGATCCAAACCCATTTTGGACCAAAGTTGCTAGTTTTGACATACCACAGGGACCATTCTTGCAATTTTGTCTTTATTTTATAGAGTCAACTAAAAGAAAAAACAAAAAAATAACACCCCACCTTTGTTTGTTTGTTTCTTTATTTCTCTCTCTATCTCTCTCTTTCTCTCTCTCTCTCTATCTTTCTCTCTCTCTCTCTCTCTCTCTCTCTCTCTCTGATAAAATCAAACACCACCAGATCTAAAGAGCTCCACACCTTCCATACTTTCCCTCTTTCTCACCGGAGTCGCCACCCTCTCATTAGAGCTGCAACCCTCTCGTCGTAGCCAACTCTCTCTCACAAGAGGCTCTACCCCTCTTAGATTTCTTGCTCCTGCACTTTAATTTTCATCAAGAAAAAACCTAACTTTGATTCTTTGTTTGTGGATCTTTGGATCGTTGGATAACCGTTGACACCACCTCTATCCTCGGACAACTGGTATTAGACCTTGATTCGTCTTCTCCAATAAACGTGGCGATGACAAAAACCGTAGTTGCTCAAATTTTTCTGCCAAAAAACCCTAAATCTTCAAATATTGGTTCGTCTTCTCTGGTAACAATGACGATGAATTTCATATCCGAGCTCCAATCGTTTTTAGATCTCGATGATTGTTGAGGGTAACGATCCTTCTTCTCTAGCATCAATGTAAGATCTGAGAAAGGGAGCGATGATATAGATCTGAGAAGAGGATGACGTAGATCTGCTTCCTTTCCATTCAAGCTTCTTTTCGTTGTTAGATCTGCTTCAGATCTATTTATCGAGCGAATCTGATTTGGTTAGGGTTGCGTTCGTCATATTTTATGTATGTGTTTATATGATTTCGTGTGTGTGTGTGTGTGTGTTTGTTATATTTTTATGTGTTTTTGTTCATTTGATTTCGTGTGTTTATGTGTGCGTGCATTCATTGGATTTCATGTGTGTGTGTGTGTGTGTTAATATGATTCAGTGCGTGTAGATCTGATTTGATTGTGTGTGTGTGTGTTCATCTAATTTCGTGTATGTATGCATGTGTACATCTG
This sequence comes from Lactuca sativa, assembly GCF_002870075.4. Lineage (NCBI taxonomy): Eukaryota > Viridiplantae > Streptophyta > Magnoliopsida > Asterales > Asteraceae > Lactuca > Lactuca sativa. The sequence goes on from NC_056624.2 coordinate 193,994,139, forward strand.
ATTTGATTTTATGTGTGTGTGTGTGTGTGTGTTTTGGTAAAGATTGCAAGAGTGGCCGATAGTGGCATTTTAACCCTTGGGTTTGAGAAAGATTGCAAGAGTGGCCGATAGTGGCATTTTGGTAATTTTTGCCAAAGATTTGTACACGGAGCGTACGTTGTGTACGCTAGGTGTACTGGGGCGGACCCTAGTACGCTGTTCGTACACCGCGTATGTAGAGCGTACGTGGTAAGTCCTCAAACTCTATATTTTAGGTTGTTTTCCATATATAAGCATCATTGTAACATCTGGGATTTCGGGTATGTTAGTTTGTGTTTCAATTTGGAAGATTTAGGAGGGACTCGACGAGTCGAGAGTCTGACTCGCCGAGTCACGTCGAGTTGATTGCGGGTATTTAATGAATGGACTCGACGAGTCCAAGTATGGACTCGCCGAGTAGGTGCTGGGCAGAGAAAACCCTAAGTCCCGGGGTTGGAGTTTATTTAAAGGAACTTATGACCTTGGATGCGCCTCATATCTCCTGTGAGAAACCCTAAATCGCTATTGGAGCCTTGGGAGAGTTCTTATGATGAAATCAAGTAATTTGGTGGGTTTTGTGGAAGGAAAAGAGCATGACTCAAGCAAAGGACGAGATGGGGGTAGTGGATCTGGCATCTCTTCGCATGTGACTGTTCTAGGAGGTATGAATCTATACTTATTCTCATGTATTTGGTGGTTTCTTGAATTTAGGGTTTTCTTATTCCTTCTTTAGCTTGGATTCGAAGCTTATGGGTCCCAAGGAGGAATAAGTCTTAGATATGGACCTTAAGAGGTCCAGAGAGCCCCAACCATTCTGCCTTATGTTGTTCCATTGGAGATATGGATCTAGGTTGCCATTTTAGGAGCTATTTCTTCATATAAGGGCATAAGAGTGTTGCATGAGCTTAAAGTTTGAACCTTTATGTGATATTTGGGTGTAAGAAGGTCAGATCTATAAGTTAGAGAAATAGATCTGACCTCAGAAGGTCATTTGAGTGATGCCATGGAAGGAACTCGCCGAGTCCATATGGGGACTCGACGAGTTGAGTGAGACCTTAGGAGGATTTAGAGGACAAGCATGGACTCGCCGAGTCACCTGAGTGCACTCGATGAGTTTGGTCAAAGTTGACTGTTGACTAGAGTTGACTTCAGTTGACCTTAGGGTTTTGGTCAAACTAATTCAAGAAAGGTCAGGGAGGGGTAGAATGGTCTTCTACCTATTCTTTAGAGATGAGGATAAGAGAAAGTATTAATCAGATATATTTTCCTTATGTGTTAGGCGGAGGCTCGATCGAGGTTATCAAGCCAGAAAGTTTACTAGACATCATGAGAGGTGAGTCTTCTCACTATACTGTACCTGGAAGGGTACCTATGTGTGATCGGAAGGTCTTGTATGCTATGAGATGGTTGTGGTATATGATGTTATGTGATATGTATGTGTTATGAATGTTATGAATGATAAGGACCAAAAGGTCAAGATGACATGGACCGGAAGGTCAGGAGGTTACAGACCGAAAGGTCTACCGGGATTTGGGACGGAAGTCCCTTGAGACACTTGGATCGGAAGATCCCACAGAGTTATGGCTTGGAAAGGTGTATGTGTTGTATGTGGTATTTTGGGGAACTCACTAAGCATTTATGCTTACAGTTGTTTTGTTATGTGTTCAGGTACTAGCGAGGATCGCGGGAAGGCGTCGGCATGATCTGTACACACTGATGAAGATTTATGTACTTGAGATTCAAGGGTTGTTCATTGAGATATTATGTGATACAATAGATTTTTTTATGAATGAATTATGTTTTAAAAATGAAAAATTGTTTGAAAATTTACGTTGTTACAATCATTATCTCTCATTTCTCATTCCCTTACCAGACTCCATCTGAGAAAAATGACCCCCAAGCTAACCCTAAGTGAGAAGAGTGCATCTTGATCTTATCTTTGTGTTTTGTGGCATTCTTGAAGAAGAAGATTGTGGTGATAAGAACTTAGAGCTTGGAAAAAACTTGGATATGAGATTATCTCCTTGATAGCAACCTCTAGGAGGTAAAAATTTCATAACTTGATCACCCTATCTTGTAGATCTATCCATTTCTTCATTTATTAGGGGTGAGCAAACCCAAAACAAGAAACCGAGAAACCGACTAAAACCGACGAAACCGAAACCGAAGCAAAACCGACCGTTAGGGTTTGGCTTTTTTAAAAACCGAAAAATCGGGTTCGGTTTCGGTTTTTACCTAGAAACCGACCCATCCAAACCAAGAAACTGACCCATACTAAAAACTAACAAACCGCCCCAAGAAACTGACCCATCCAACCCGAGAAACCGACCCATACTTGATTGTGTTTTGGTTGTAATAGACTATTTCGGGCTATGGTTGTAACTTGTAATAGACTATTTGTTGTAAGACTCATGTTTTTTGAAGTATTTAACTTAAATTTGGTGTTTTTTGAAGTCTTTAACTTGTTGCTTCATTTATGGAAAATGGGTTAAACCCAAAACCCATGGGTTTAAACCCAGAACCCATGAGTGTATGGGTTGAACCCAAGAAACCAAAAAACCGTCCAAACCGACCTCAGAACCCGAGAAACCGTACCAACAAGAAACCGATCCTATTGGGTTCTGAAAACCAGAAACCGACCATTTATGGGTTGGGTTGGGTTTGGGTCCAAAACCGACCCATGCACAACCCTATCATTTAGGGCACTTTTGGTCCCAAATATGGTGATTCTTGAGCATGACATGCTCTTAACAAAATAAGTCATCCTTTTAGACCTTATGAGGGGTCTTGAGTCATAAAAATGTGGTCGTGATGCTTAGGTTTTCTCCATACATGCTCTAGAAGGTCTTAATGTGTTAAGAAGTTGGGAATTTGTGTATTAAACACTTAATGGACAGGCAAAGTCATAAAGTTGGAAACTTGATGACTCTTAGTGGTATTTTAGCCTTGGACCTGAAGTTTAGACGTGAGAGCTTAATGCATTAAGCTCTTATTAATAAAAGAAGGTTCTGAGCATACGTTGTGCGTACCTCAACGTACGTTGTGTGTATGTGGTCCACCTCCCCACTCTGGTCAAAGCTCGAGTATGCCTAACGTAGGAGCTGAGTACACACCATGTACTTGGCTGAGTAGACCAAGATAAATTTTTGACCCGTTGACTTTGACTTTGAATTCGACCAGAGTTGACGAAGTTTGACTTAAGGGTATTTTGGGTATTTTGTGCTATACTTAAGCCTTTGTCTCTAACTGTTGAATAGGTGACCCATAAAGCTGGTATTTGGAGCAGTGTATTCTTCAACTATTCGTCAGATTGTGAGGTGAGTTTCCTCACTATTCTTATGGGTTGAAGACACCAATGCTAGCCCCTTTGGTTATGTATCCTCGTATCTAAGATGTTTCTATACAGTAGAAATCTATAGATTTGCCTGCTAGTTTGCTAATTGGTTATACGATTATCTGTTATTGGATATATGTTTTTTTTTTGTTATGTGCATGTCGACATGGTATGGTGGGATTGGGACTATACTGCTTTGTGTTGTAGGTCAACAGACTGAGGCCTTCCAACCATAAGGTTGTGGGCCAGGGCATTCCAACCGAAAGGTTATGGGCCGGGGGTAATCCAACCAGGGGTTTGTGGATCCGTTATGTATTGGACATTCCAACTGTAAGGTTATAGGTCGGGGCATTCCAACCGTAAGGTTGTGGGCCAAGGATAATCCAACCAGGAGGCTGTGGACCTGTTATCTATTTGATTGTATGTTTGTGTAGTGGTACTTTGGGGGAACTAACTAGGCTTTGGCTTACAGTTTTAGTTTATGGTTTCAGGTACTTCCGAGGATCGTGGGAAGCCGAAGGCGTGATCATACACAACTTCCTATTTTGACACTGGATCTTGGGGAAAACTCTGTTTTGGAATAATACTTTTGGAACAATGCCTATTTTTGTAAACAATGATGTTGAATGGTTGACTTTTGAAAATTTTAAATTATTGTGATTTTTTGAGTGTTACAAGTTGGTATTAGAGCCTTGGTCTGATAGAATTGAATGAGCATTCGTGTGAATCCAGACTCAAACTAGGGAACTGCAAAAGTTTTTAAACTGATTTTTCAAAAATTGTTTTCAAAACTAAACAAGGAAGGATATGAAGTGCACAATCAACCGAAGCAAGAAATTATTTGCTATTATGTTTATGATAGAACAACATGCTAGTGATATGCTAGGGATATTTAGGAATTGCATGATAGAATTGCCTGATAATTGATGCTTGATAGCTTAGGGTTTCTTTCTTGTATGGAATTTACATCATTATTGTAGTTACTTAGTATATGCATCATAGTTGTACATAACTAAGACTCTATAGCATGAGAATGTTTTGTTTAGCCTTATTTCTTGTTCTTGTTTGATGAAGGGCTTAAGGAAAAATCAGGTATTCGACTGTCTATAGGATCCAGTGTTATGTATGATTAGCATACACGAGTGCTGCATGGTTGGTGGAAGTTTCATGGATGAGTTACGTAGGGATAGTTTTCCAGTTGAGGGATGTCTAACCTTTCTCTAGAAAGTGAGAATAGGATATATACGATATTCTAGTGTGTACTATTAGGGTCGTTATGATGATCTTCATAGACAAATATGGGTAGGTGTGGAAGGTAGTAGAGGCCCATACTACTGGAAGCACAAGATCTGTATGCATAATAGGGAAGTAATAACCCCTAGGGTTTTCTTGTTTGGAATATCTCATATGGTATGATATGCGTTTCATATGATATTTTTCTAGTTTGTTTTTAGTATGGTGGTTACCTGGCGATTTGAGTCAGGAGCTGGATCGAGTTGCCATGATAGGCTAGGGTTGATTGAGGAACAGGTTAGGGAGATGATTCATGCTGAGGTTGTTTATGTTGTCCGGGGGCAAATATCGGAGTTGTTTGAGTCTATCAAGACTGTCATGGTGGAGTTCTATAATGACCGGTATGTTAGCCTGTCTGAGGCTGTTGCTGCTGTAGCTACCATAGTCGTCGCTGCTGCGGGGAAAGCCTTGCAGTACTAGGACTTCGAGAATACAAAGCCCTCGGTGTTTGATGGGGTTCAGGATCTGATTATTTCTATGAGGTAGCTGTCAGATGTTGATGGATGTTTCTTTACTTGTTCCTACCCAACTGAATAGAAGGTCAAGTGTGCTCTGAACCTTCTTCGGTCTGGAGCACAGAATTAGTGGAGATTTGTGACTAGCCCGTACACTCCAGAGTAGAGGGCTACCGTGACGTGGGAGTAGTTCTCTGAGATGTTCCGCCCAAGATATGTTCCATTGGTGGAGCGGGAAAGGTTGGCTTAGGAGTATTTGGATCTCAGGTAGGGGACTGAGTCGGTGACTGAGATCACCAAGATGTTTACATAGAAATATATGTTTTGTCCTGAGTTTGTTGCTTCTGAGCAAGATTAGATGACCCGTACTTGAGCATGCTCAAGACAGACATCCTCCAGTTCGTATCCATATAGAGTTGTGGTAAACTTGTGGAGTAACAAGAGGCCGCTAGGAGGCGGGAGATTGAGACGGAGCTCCAAGTGAGAGAACAGAGGCAGGCTCCTGTTCAGACACAACCTGTAGCGAAGAGGTTCAAGCCCGCTGATTTGAGGTCTGGGGGGAAGAGGGGCTGCACTTGTGGTAAGTGCGGAAGGGTTCATGAGGGTATTTGTTGATCTTCATCTGGTTGCCACAAATGTGGCAAGAAGGGTCATTATGCCAAGGAGTGACGTAAGTAGGCTCCACTACACAACACCAGGATTTTCTATCACTGTGACCAGGTGGCCCATGTGAAGGCCCAATTCCCTTTGCTTATTGCTAGATCGGTGCACGCTCCGGCGCTGGTAACTCTGAGGATCACTAATGGGAGCCAGGGCAAAGCAGAGCCACCAAGGTTTCGAGGTCACACTTTTCAGCTCATGGCAGAGGAGGACAGGGCGGCCAGTTGTCGTTACTGGTATGACCCTTAGCGAGTTGGAGTGTCCATTGCGGGTTTCTATCACCAACGAACATCGGATTTCTGCATCCAGAGTGTATCAGGGTTGTGTCTTGGAGGTTTTCGAGGTGCCTAATCTGATTGATTCGATTCCCATCCCCATGAGATATGTATGCATGATAGTGGGGATGAACTAACTTAGTAGGTTGGGTGCTATGATCGATTGCGAGGGTCAGCAAGTAGTAGTTCGAACCCCAAGCGGGGGAGAACCGGTCATCTATGGAGAGGGTACCAAGGTTGGATCAAGGTTTTGTTCGGTGGCCAGGGCTCGACAGTATATTCAACATGGGTGTGTAGGTTATCTTGCCTATGTGGTTGATACTCGGGCTTAAGATCGGGTCTTATATTGAGATGTGCCGGTTGTCTAGGAATTTGCTGATGTGTTTCTGGAGGAGTTACCCGGTGTGCCTCCCGAGAGGCAGGTTGAGTTCAGGATTGACCTAGTGCCATGTGTGGCTCCAATTGCCAAGGGTTTGTACCATTTGGCACTGCCCGAGATGCAAGATTTATCCTCTCAGCTTCAAGAGTTGCTAGGCAAGCAGTTCATCAGACCGAGTAGTTCACCCTGAGGAGCACCAATATTGTTCGTCAAGAAGAAGGATGGTTCACATCGGATGTGCATTGATTACCGAGAGTTGAACAAGTTGACGGTGAAGAACGGATATCCCCTTCCGCAGATTGACGACCTCTTTGATTAGTTGTAGGGTGCATCTTGGTTCTCCAAGATCGATATGAGGTCCAGGTATCATCAGGTGACAGTGAGAGAGGAGGATGTGGAGAAGACAACATTTTAGACTCGTTATGGGCATTATAAGTTTGTGGTGATACCATTTGGGCTCACCAATGCGCCTGCGGTGTTTATGGACTTGATGAATCAGGTATGCAGGCCGATGATCGATCAACCAGTTATTGTTTTTATTGATGATATTTTGGTGTATTCCAAGACCAGAGAGCAGCATGGGGAGCACCTCCGAGAACTATTGGGAGTGTTGAGGCAAGAACGGCTTTATGCCAACTTTTCGAAGTGTGAGTTTTGGTTACGAGAGGTCCAATACCTAGGAAATCTCATTAACCAAAATGGGATTTTGGTCGATCTGGCCGAGATTGAGGCTGTGAAGTAGTGGGAGGTTCCAAAATCTCCCTTAGAGATCAGGAGTTTCTTGGGTTTAGCGGGATATTATCGGAGGTTTATCCAGGATTTCTCCAAGATCATTATACCCCTTACTCGTCTGACGAGGAAGGAAGTGGATTTTCAATGGGTCGTTGAGCAACAAACGACATTTGAGGCTCTACGACAAAGGTTAAGTGAGGCCCCGGTATTGACCCTTCCTGAGGGTGTTGAGGATTTTGTGGTATTTTGTGATGCATCCATAACTGGCTTGGGGGCAATTCTTATGCAGATGGGACGAGTGATTGCATATGCTTTTCGGCAGCTGAAGCCGCATGAGGTACAATATCCTACACATGAGTTGGAGTTGGGGGTAGTTGTATCCACCCTCAATATTTGGAGACATTATCAATATGGGGTCCATTGTACCATTTACACGGATCACAAGAGTTTGCGATGTCCTATGGACCAACCGAACCTGAACACGAGGTAGCACAGTTGGCTGGACGTGGTCAAGGATTATGACTGCGAGATCCTTTACCATCCAGGTAAAGCAAATGTGTTCGTGGATGCCTTAAGTGGCAAGTCGGCTGGATCTCCAGCTAGGGATATGTTTATGAGGATATCCATTGATTCTCCACTTTTGGATTTGATCAGAGGGGCACAGGCAGAAGGAGTCAAGAAGGAGAACTGGAAACAAGAGAGGATCAGGGGCGAGATCGATAGATTTGTCACCGATAATCGAGGATTGTTGACCCAGTGTGGATGGGTTTGGATTCTGATTTCTGGTGGGATCAGGCAGATGGTTTTGGAGGCGGCTCATAAGTCTTGCTTTTTGATACACCTGGGAGCCACCAAGATGTATTGGGATTTAAGACTAAGTTACTGGTGGTCGTGTATGAAGAAGGAGATCACCTAGTATGTTGAGAGGTTCTTGACCTGTAGGATGGTCAAGGTCGAGCATCAGAGGCTGCATGGCAAGCTACAGCCTTTGGAGGTTCCCATGTGGAAGTGGGAACAGATCACCACATATTTTATCACCAAGATACTGAAGACTTCCAAAGGTTTTGATGCTATATGGGTCATCGTGTATCGATTGACCAAGAGTGACCACTTTTTGGCCATCCGGGAGAGCTCCTCGGCCGAAAAATTGGCCGACGTGTACGTCCGGGAGATTGGTGCTCTTCATGGGATTCTGGTATCCATTTTATTAGACCGAGATGTTCGTTTCACTTCACGATTCTGGCATAAGCTCCACGAGGAACTAGGTACGAGGCTACATTTCAGCACTACTTATCATCCGTAGACCGACGGCCAGAATGATCGGACCATTCAGACACTTGAGGATATGTTGCGGCCTTGTCTCATAGATTTCGGTGTGAGTTAGGATTCCTACCTACCCGTTGCGGAATTTTTCCTACAACAACAACTATTACTCCGACATTGGTGCTCTGCCTTTTGAGCTCTTGTATGGTCAGAAATGTCGTACCCTAGCTTGTTGGGGAGAGGTTGGTCATAGAGTCATGGGAAGGACTGAAGTAGTCCTCCGGACCACATAGCTTATCTAACAGATCAGGCAGAGACTACAAACCACTCAGAGTCGGCATAAGAGTTATGTTGACCAGCACCGATCAGAATTGGAGTTTCACGTCGGCGATATGGTACTACTGAAGGTCTTACCCTGGAAGGGTGTGGTACGCTTCAGGAAGATGGGAAAATTAGGTCCCTGGTATATCGAACCGCTCCATGTGATCACCAGAGTAGATAGGGTGGTATACCGGTTGGATTTTTTCCGATGACCTCATCCAGATCTACAACACTTTCCATGTTTCGCAGCCGCAGAAGTACATGTTGGACGATGAGGCAATGGTCCCTTTAGATGATATTCAGGTTGATGAGCATCTGAATTATATTGAGAGGCTGGTAGCGATAATGGAGAGAAAGATGAAGGTTCTATGCAACAAGAAGATACCTTTGGTAAAGGTTCAGTAGCAACATCAGAAAGGCTCCGAATGGACCTGGGAGCCAGAGGCGGAGATGTAGGAGCATTATCCTGTGTTATTCACAGTAGCCGACTTCGAGGACGAAGTCTAGTTCAAGTGAGGGAGCATTGTAACATCCCGATGATGAGGTATTTTCAATTTTAACCCTAAGTATGAAAGAATATTGCATTTTGACCCTTGGGTTTGAGAAAGATTGCAAGAATGGCCCATAGTGGCATTTTGGTAATTTTGGCTAGGGATTAGTACGCTAAGCGTACATTAAGTATAGAAGGCATACTGGGGCGGACCCTAGTATGGTGGGTGTACACCGCGTATGTAGGGCGTACGTGGTAAGTCCTCAAACCCTAATTTTTAAGGGTTTTCCATATATAAGCATCATTATCTCTCATTTCTCATCCCCTCACCAGCCTCCATCTGAGAAAAACGACCCCCAAGCTAACCTTAAGTGAGAAGAGTACATCTTGAGCTTATCTTTGTGTTTTGTGGCATTCTTGAAGAAGAAGAAAGTGGTGAGAATAACATGGAGATTGGAAGCAACTTAGATATGATATTATCTCCTTGCTAGCAACCTCTAGGAGGTAAAAATTTCATAACTTGCTCACCCTATCTTGTAGATCTATCCATTTCTTCATTTAGGGCACTCTTAATCCCAAATATTGTGATTCTTGAGCACGACATGCTCTTAACCAAATAAGTTGTCCTTTCAGACCTTATGAGGGATCTTGAGTCATAAAAATGTGGTCATGATGCTTAGTTTTTCTCCATGCATGCTCTAGAAGGTCTTAAGGTGTTAAGAAGTTGGTATTTTGTGTATTAAGCACTTAATGGGCATGCAAAGTCATAAAGTTGGAAACTTTATGACCCTTAGTTGTGTTTTAGCCTTGGATCTGATGTTTGGACGTGAGAGCTTAATGCATTAAGGTCTTATTGAGAAAAGAAGGTTCTGATCGTACGTCAAACATATCTCAGTGTGCGCGATGTGTACGTGGTGTACCTCCGGACTCCGGTGAAAGCTCGAGTACGCCCAACGTAGGAGTTGAGTATGCCCCGGGTACTCGGCTGAGTAGACCAAGATGACTCTTTGACCTGTTGACTTTCACTTTCACTTTGATTAGGGTTGACCAAGTTTGACTTAAGGGTATTTTGATCTATAGTTAAGCCCTTTTCTCTATTTGTTGAATAGGTGACCCGTAGATCTGGTATTTGGATCAGTGTATTGTTCAGCTATTCGTCAGACTGTGAGGTGAGTTTCCTCACTGTTCTTGTTGATCGAAGGCACCAATTTTGGCCCCTTTGGTCATGTATCCTGGTATCTAAGATGTTGCTATATTATAGAAATATGTAGATCTACCTACTAGTATGTTAATTGGTCATAGGATTATCTGTTATTGGATATATGTTTTTTTGTTATGTGCGTGTCGAAATGGTATGGTGGGGTTGATATTGTACTGCTTTGTGTTGTAAGTCAACAAAACGGGGAATTCCATCCGTAAGGTTGTGGGCTAGGGCATTCCAACAGGAAGGTTATGGGCCAGGGGTAATCCAACCAGGAGGTTGTGGACCCGTTATGTATTGGGCATTCCAGCCGTAAAGTTGTGGGCTAGGGCATTCCAACCATAAGGTTGTGTGCTAGGTGTAATCCAACTAGGAGGTTGTAGACCCGTTATCTATTTGATTACATGTTTGTGTGGTGGTACTTTGGGGGAACTCAGTAAGCTTTGGCTTACAACTTTAGTTTATGGTTTCAGGTACTTCTGAGGATCGTGGGAGGCGAAAGTGTGATCGTACAAAATATCCAGTTTTGACGTTGGATCTTCGGGAAAACTCTGTTTTGGAATAATACTTTTCGAACAATGATTATTTTGTAAACAATGATGTTGAATGGTTGATTTTTGAAAATTTTAAATTATTGTGATTTTTTGAGTGTTACAATTTCATGTGTGTGTGTATTCATCAGATATAGGAAAACTCAAGAACAAACCCAGATTGTATAGTGTGTATTATTGTGTTGTATTTTTTATACTGTGTATGGTCTACTTGATGGGTTTATTAGGTTACAACAAAATGCTGAATGCGGGAAAATCACTTAACAATCAAGAAGAGGGCACATGCAACCTAAAAGGATCTATGTCTTCTCCTTAAGGCAACACACTTTGAATAACAAAATATAATATCTATCCTAGTAATTTCGAAAATTTGAAACTAAAGATACGTACCTCAAACTTGTTATAGCAAACAAGTTACGTCAATCCTTCCTTGGAAGAGCTTGGAAAGCTAGCACCAAAAGGATGATGCCTCTAATGGCTCATACCCAAACCCTAGAACTAGAAGACACTTGAGTAGAGAGGAGAATTTCATTCATAAGCTTCTAAGAAAGAGTAGTCATGAAAATTGATGCCTAAGGGGCCTATTTATAGTTTAGGTAACTTAGGGAAAAAACATGATTGGAATAATTAAATAATAGATTTAATCCCAAATCAAATCCTTTCCTTAAGAGCATCCAGGAGGCTTCTGGATTTGCCTCTTTTGTTCAACTATTGAATAATTGCAATTCACCAATTGCACATTTATTTAATTCCAATAATTCCAGATTAAATTTGATTAATAATTAATTAATTAATTATAATTCATTACATATTAGTTTATTAATCATACTAGATTGTGACCCACATTAAACGCGTGGAACACATAAAGAAAATATAACTGTATATAGATATTGCTAAATAATTATAAGAAAATCAAGGTTATTGTTATTATTGAAATGTGTAGAAAATATACTGAAGTTGGTAAATATATATAGTCGTTGAAGGACTTCTTCATAGACAATATTTTTTGTTTTATTAGTTGAACGACATTGCTCATCACAAAGTACCTTCAAACCTTTTTCTTACCCGTGACATGGGAAACAACTATATATAGCTAACCATGCGCAAAATGGGTCTACGCAAGTATAATCTAACATTGACAATGTACTTTCAAAATACATTGTTATTTCATGGTTATATTGAAAAATAGATTTGTTTATTTCAAAAAATAGCAACTTATTTATGTTTATTCGAAGGAACCACATAAGCTCCGCACAATATTAAATTAAAGAAACTCTAACAAATAAATATAAGAACAGTTATGTTTGCTCGATTTAGATATTGTCTGTGACTCATTGAAAATGTCAGAATACATAATTGGCACACAACTTACTTGTTATTATGAGACGAATTAAACAATTTAAACTCATGATTATATCTTTTTTTATTTTATGATAATGATAAAATAATGGAAAATGAATGCTTACTTCAAGACATATGCGAACGTTTGAGTAAGGTCGATGGTCTTAACTGTTGAGTATTTATATCTTTTACATATAAATATTAAATGGTTATACAAGATGAATTAAAAGTTCATTGTTATTTCTTACCAATTTAGAAGTATATTTCGATCATTTTTGTATCAGATAAAAAACATATAGGTTCTTTTAGTATGACTACAATCCTACTTTCATATAAAATTACTTTTTTCACATGAGACCAAACTCGGTGTTTTTCTAACATTATTATCATCCTATATTATACATTCTTGATAGTTTTGAAAAGTTCATTGCAATTTCTCATTTCTTTTTGAAATCGTTGTTATTTCTTGTTGCTTTTAGAAATAAGTTTTAGACTACTTTTTTGTATCAGACCAAATTTGAAGGTTATTTTTGCATTATTACCATCGTATATGTTCAATTTCATTTTTACTATTTGAATATAGTTTTTGTAGTTCAAAAACGATACGAATATAAAAATACTAAGTATATATTAACCGACTATCTATAATGTATAATTAAAAATCATGACACCATAATCATAATTTATTGATGTTAGTTAAAATATAATTTATTTGGGAATGAGGTTAGTTTTTGGTTATTTATTTCGGAAATATAATATGTTTTCTGAATTAGAAGTGCTTATCTATTAAATTTAACATTTGTTACTTTAGAATTTTATTTTGGCTTGACATAGCCATGATCGTCCCATATTTAATACCTTGCATCTTTACTACCTTATTACTTGGATTCATTAAATCAAGATTTAACATTTTAAAAAAAAAACATAGACAATAAACTATTGAGTTACTATTAAAGTCAATTGATATGCTAAAAGATACATGAGACTTGCTTTTTGTGAGATCAATAATACCAAATTGGACAACTTTCTGAAAAATAATTTATGAACCGAAGAAAACCTGATTGCCCAAATATATAATATAATTATTTAAGTCATAACCTGTTATATGCCGACAAAATTGAAAATTTTAGCCAAAACTCTGTTACATGTCATCAAATATGAAAAAAGATCTTTTAAAGTTAGATGATGGTATTAATTTAAAAAATCATCTTTCATTTTTTGTTGGATGTATTTTTTGATGACAGGAACAATTATCAGTCCAAACATAATATGTAAAAACCATCATAGCCGAATCATAGATCGCTTAATCAAGAAAATAGAATACCATAGTAGTAGATCGTAAGCCAATTAGAACATCTTTTTCTAAAAGATCAAGAAATTGACAATTTATTAGAATCTTATCACGCTGATAAAATCATAACAAGTGCAATAAATTGAATCGATAGTTTACAATAATAATAATAATAATAATAATAATAATAATAATAATAATAAAATGAAGCCCTATCAGATATATATAACCCTAAGGACGAGACAAAAAAACAGGTAACACTACAAAGTTGCAAACATCAAAAACACATGATGCTAAAATTTTAGAAAAAAAAAATTATACCTAGTTGTGAGGTGAGCGTAGAGAACTTGTGTCAGATTCTTTGACACATTTCGTCAAACACCTAATGTGCATGTTCTAATAACCTATCTTTTGAATGTAACATGACAAAGAAATCCAATATTATAGGAAAGTATATGAAATGAACTAAATTAACATGTATTTAAATTATGCAAATTATTTTGAACAATGTTCCTTCAAAATTATACTTATTGTTGTTTCATACCTACATACAAAGTTTAATAAAAAAAAAAAGTAATTGTAGTTATGCAATTTGATTCTAACATATAAAAATGACCACAGAGAAAATTTAAGAATCAAATAAAAAAATTGTCTATAATACCGTAAATCTTATATTTAAGGAAATAAGATAATTCTTAATTTAGATCCTAACGTCTTAGCCTACTTTTGATATAGTTCATGTATTAATATGTAGGCAAGAATGTTGATATTAAGTGTTGTATATTGTTGTTACCAATAAAAAACTATGTTGTAGTTTAAATTTAAAGTTCTTTTTTCATGGTAACTATGTTGCTATAATTTGTAAAAATATAACAATTATTGTAGTTTATAGAGGTTGTTGAGGATCGAGTACAAATTATTAGGTTAAACATTCAATATGAAAAGTTATACGTTGTTGTTTTTTTGACTTAATGATGTAATATTTTAAGTGAAAAAAACCTTATGCGATGTTTTATGATTCTTCAAAAATAGAAACATAATTTTCATAGTCATAGAAAACAATCTTTGAAAAGGTGTATTTACTATATAGAAACATATATAAATTAGAATAATTATAGTTTAACCCTTTCTGGATTAAATTGTTTATAAAATTCATCACCTTGATAGTGAATAAAAAATAAATTAAAAGACATTTACAACACGAAAAAATCACAACATGTTATTGTTAAAAATATTGTTATAACAATGTACTTTACACGTACATTCCTAAAAATGGTTTAATATGAAGTTATTATATGCGACATTAAAGTTGGAAACAGTAACCAAGTTGAGATAGTCAAACAAAAAGAAATAGTAACAACAACCAGTTTGATCCATTTTTAAATTAAATTATCGATTTACCCTTCTGATAAACATAGTCCATGCTAAATTAATGATTTAGCCTTCGAATAAAAAATGGAAGTATCATGCTAAAAAATCATTTTAGTATACGTGTCATATCAATATCTATTGTTGAATTTCTTTTTCGGCCCAATGTTTTTCTAGTTTCCTAAGTTGAATTACTCTTTTGCCCTTATGTTTCCTTACTTAATGGTTTCCTGCATCTAATTTGTAATCAAATTAAAATAAATCACATAAATTTATGAGTTTATTGATACCTTCAAAAGGTAAATTTGAATCTTCCTTCTTTATTCTATCACAAAAAATTACCTTTTTGCCCTAAACCTTAAAATCATACTTAACATTTTAAAAAAATCATCTAATAATACAAATAACCTTTAGTTATGATTTCAATTTAAGTTAGAAATGTTGTGATGCAACCATCATATTATGATATTAATTTACATTCAAATACTAAAAAATATCTCTTTATTCCTATTATACCTTTATCCTCCATTTTCTATTCAATATTACCATATATTTATCTTAACAAATTATTTAACTTCTATATCAAGATTGCAATCCCTGTAATTCAGCCAACAATTTAATATATTATATAAAATCAAAAAAGCAGTAACCAGGTTGAGATAATCAAACAAACATAAATAGTAGCGGCTCACGATTTGATCAATTTAAATTAAATTAGTGATTTACACTTCTGATGAACATTATACATACTAAATTAATGATTTACCCTTCGGATAAAAAACGGAAGTATCATGCTAAATGAATACACAAAAAAATTGATTACCATGCATAGGAAAATGGGTAGGGTGCATTTGTCATTCTATCAAAGTACTTTGCTATATTATGTTTTAACTGATTTCCATCAAAGTACATTATTTTTTCTGGATTAAAGGTATGTAATAGCTTTTCCTATTTATTTGAAAAGTTTCAAAAAAGTTGTTAATCGATTTCATGTAAGTTGTGATAAAGAAAATCGAAATATATGAATACATATATTTGATACAGGAAGAAAAAAACTAATAAAAAATATATATAAAAAAGTGAAAGAAGGTACCGACCTTCTAGTGCACAACAATAAAGGTTTGAAGCAGAGAATGATGATCAAAGTTATAAGCAATAAGAATGATGTTGTAGGAGAAGGTTTGAAGAAAACCAATGATTGAAAATAAGTGTGAGTCGCAGATTCAAGGATGAATCGTATATGTATGTGATAAATTGAATCTGACTTTTTGGTATTAATGGTTTCCTAATAAAAACGGATATTATATTGATGATTTGCTAATATAAATGAATTTATATTAATAGTTGATATTTAATGCCTAATTGAAATGGTTTGTAGTAATATGTTTTTAAAGTTGACCATTTTAAAATCTTTATAACTGGAAATTCAAGATTTAAAATATGAGAAGTTTTTATTAGAATTAAATACATTCCATTTCAATGGATTTAAGTTAGTTTTGTTTGATAATTGGAAAGCTTTTATTGGAATTAAATACATTCCATTTGGGAAGATGATGTCAACAATTTGATCTAAGGGTGAAAAACATAGGATATACAATCATTGGCCCAAATTGTTTAAGATGATGTCATAAGATTTTTGTTATATATATATATATATATATATATATATATATATATATATATATATATATATATATATATATATATTAAAGATAACATAATTATTGATATGCTTATTTAATGATCGTTTTAAAAAGAAAAAACTAAACATGTTTGAATTTTGAAGCCAAAACTATAAATAAGGGAGTTAAATTATGAACAATATTAATTAGGGTTAATGATGACATATATTTTCAAAAAATGTCTTGAAGGAGGTGCTTGCTTTATTTTGTAGAGATTTGTTTGAAGCCAAAACAAAGATGTGATAATTGGAGATGCAAGGAAGAGGCAACACAGAAATTCTAAGAATACTTGAGCAAAAACGAACCACCTTATGGTGCTACATTCTGTTATGAACACACAAAACATCAAATTAAGCACAACCATTGACATGAGAACGAAGAGGATTAGGGCATTTTGGTTTAAGAGAAAAAAATAAAGGAGAAAAATGGGCGGCTATTCTTGTTTCTGGCCAGATCTTTGGAGAAACTGATACTTCATATAAAAATAAAATGATATGCTTCAATTGATAACATAATTGCTGATTTTAAAGATTCTACAATTAAATGTAATTATGCTCGAATTGTGAAATATATTTTAGAAAGTATGAATAGATTGTGTAATTAAAGATTCTATAATTAAATGTAATTGTGTTTGAAATGTAATTGCTAAATTTAAAGATTCTATAATTAAATGTTTGAATTTTAATTGGAGAAGATGATGTCATCAATTTGATCTAAGGATGGAAATCATATGATTGAGATACAATCAAGGGCCCTGATTTGCCTCATTGGTGAATTAAGGGTTCTCTTTTAATAATATTTAGAGATATATTAACAAATCAATTAATTTAACAATTGATCTCAAAGTATTTTATTAATCACATAATAAATTAACAAATCAACTATATTTTTCCAATTAATATATTAATCATATAATATATTAAAAAATCATTTCCTCATAATTTTCAATTAGTTTATTAAACATATAACAATCTAATAAATCACCCTCTCTCTATAAATGCGATTCTAATCAATTTTCAGTTATGAGGGCAACCCAAAAAGGACGTTGCTTCTAATTACATGTTTATACCAATTTAGTTACTGGTTTAGACACCTTAATCCAACACTAACGTCATATGGCCCAATCTTAGCTAGCCCTTTGTATATTGTATATATTTTAGTGAAATGTTAGTGTGTCTATTGTGGGAAAATATTATATGTAACATGGTATCAGGTTAAAAACCCTAAAAATTTATTTTCCCCTCTCTTAATCTCTCTTGTCGAATTCACGTTTCTGCCTACTGTGATCGACATTTCTCCTTCCTTTCCATCTTAATCATGAGTTCTCCTAATGATAAAATCTATGGTTGCACAAACATCAAATCCTACATTCCTCTAATCCTAGATTTGGAACACATGAATTATGATTCATGGCATGAGCTTTTCAAGATTCACTGTGTCGGAAACAGAGTCTATGATCATCTCTGTGGCACATCCATCACATCGACCGACAAATAATGGTGTAAGGTTGATAGCATTGTGAAACAATGATTATGTTGCACTTCATCTCAATCAGTTATCATTTCCATCATATAAGTTGATTGTACTGCTTCTATATTATGGAAAAGCCTGGAATACCTTTTTCATGACAATAAAGAAGCCAAGGCCATGGAGCTCGATAATGAGCTTCGAAATATTGTTTTTGGAGACTCCTAAATCATCGAGTATTGTACTCAGATAAAGACAATCTTTGACTTATGGTCCAATATTGGAGCCCCGGTCCTGGAATGAAATCTAGTTATCTATGCCATCAATGGTCTTCTTCCAAAGTTTGATGACATAGCCATTATGATTCGCCAAAGGACTCCATTTCCCTCTTGGCTAGAGATGCGCTACATGCTCACCATTTAAGAACATCGTATGCTTCAAAATCAAAATTGTCTCATCCAATCTTCACATCAAGAGCATTTTTCTGCTCCTACTGTCCTCAATGTGAATCACAACCACACTCGGGGATCAAACTCATCTTGTGGGGGAAGAAATTCCGGTCGAGCAGCAGGTTGGACTTACCGTGAGGGAGACAACAACGGACATACTAGTGGCAAAGTTGGCGAACGTCAACAACACACCACCGTCTCTAACAATCTCTCTGTTGGGATGCACAATGGTATAGGTGGTTTGGGGTGTTGGGTCTTGTATCCTAGTTCACTCCATGAACAATGATTTGCTATTTTTTCCGGTGAGCTGTCCCCTTCTCCTCCGGCAAGCTAATGGTAACAATAGTCCAATATGACTTGGAAGCGACAACCCAACATCAACAGCTTAGGCCGATAGCAACATTGGCCCAACAATGCAACCAATTAGGCTTAAGCCTTCTTCTCAGGACAACCCACTAATCCAACTTGGTTTCAATTTTATTGATCCTTAATGAAGATTGAATTTAATTGAAAGAATAAAACATAATAGCCAAGAATAAACAACACAAAATTGAATGATTACAAACATAATATGCGGTGTTAAGAAGACAAAAAAGTGGCCA